>NC_053447.1:9293621-9645248 GCF_007990345.1 Gossypium hirsutum | reverse complement strand
TTCCCTTGACGGAACCAAGCAGCAATCTCCACTTGGCACGCCAATGTGTTCACAGAAAACCGATTAAAATCAATCCTTTCGGAATTCCAACTGTACGTCTAACCACACTAAATCAAACGACGTCTTTTTTGACTTAGTGTTGATCTGACTTTGTGAGTTGACAAAAATCATACTCTTAATCCGGAAAAATAATAAGTATTGGAATTTAGGAGTTAAATTGTTCGGGTGCATAACTCACGGGTTTTGACGAGGCTAACTCCGACCTAAAGCTGAAAATGGATTAGTTAACTAAGGGTTGGGGCATGTTGGTATTGGATAAATTAAATAAGGTAAATGATGGGTGAAAAGGATGGGTGGCGCGATTAAGTATGGGGGCTGGAAATTTGGTATGAATTAAAGTGGATGGTTAGCTACTGGAAATGAAAAGGGAATTTGAAAAAGGAATTGCAAATGGCTTAAGTTGGTGGCTAACTAGGAATTAATAAATTGAAGAAAAAGAAATTAAAAACAACAAAATGCTACGTGAGAAATGAAGAAAAGATTGCTTTCAAATATGAGAGCTTGATTTATTGCTTGATTCAAGACTTGATGATTAAAATGAACAAAGTAGTTCACTATTTATACTAGTGGCTTTGCTAAATTAAGAGCCAACTAGTATAGAAAAATCAAGGAATAAAATATTAAAAATCCCTACATAATCTCCCACTAAGTCAACCAAAAATTTCAGCTAATTAATCTTGAAAAAATTCTGCTTTGGTCCTCCTTCTTTTGCTCCTTTCTTCAATCTAGCCAAATTGTTTCCTTTTTCTTCTATTTAGCCCAAATTGCACACCTGCACAAAATTCAACAAAACATGAAAAAATTAGTGGTGCACTCTCATAAATTAACCAATTTAATTACATAAAATATGTAACTTTAGCATTTAATCAAACATATTATATTTCTTTTACTTACATTTCATATTTTTTTTTATATATTATGCATGTCTGTTTTACGATGCATGTTTAGGATTCGTGGTTGTCCTTCAACATGTTGTCTCTAAGGTTCAACTAGATTATTCCTGAGAGTACAATGTCTTTTATCATTGCACCACCACTTTTGGTAATTTCATATTTTTAGTAATTCTGTTTAATTTCATGAATTAAAAGAACATTTATTTTTTTATTATTAAGGTGTTGTGTTTATATCATATGTTATTATTGTGGTTCATTGCACTTATTCTATATCAATCTGACATATTTATATAATTTATCTGATAACTAAATTACATAAAACTTTTGATGTAAAGTGTTGCAAACATATCATCTTAAGTTAATTGCTCTATCTAAATGATATTCAATTTTTTATGATATAATGATTGAGAAATATTTTTTCTCGATATTTTATACATTTTGACAATTTTAATATAAGGTGCAGTACAAAAAAATTAGTTCCAAATTTATAATCTCTTCAATGAAATGTTTGTATAGAAGATACAACCGGCTTGCATCTTCGGCTCAAAATGACTTAACAGGATCCCCTCCCTTGGATCCATTCCACGATATGTGTCACCCTCAACGGAACAAGATATTTGATCCATTAAACAAAGAGAATCATAAAAGTAAAAGATGAAATACAATGAACCCATGTATGACTTATAGGTAAGTGTTTCACTTACCTCAGCTTGGCTATTCAGTCCGTTAGTCATGTTAGTTGTCTGCAGTGGTAGAGCCAAAAAAATCTTTTTGTCTCTATATCTTTATATTTTTTAAAGATTAAATCAAATTTTCATTAAGGTCCAGTACAATTTACCATTGCTAATTAATTAAATTATTAAAGGCCTAATTAAAATTCCATTGGGGGGCCATGGCCCCTAGGTCTCTTAGTGGCTCCGCCACTATTATTCGGGCTTTTTACCCCTGTTTTATAATACCAAAGATGATACAGATTATATGTTAAATACCATATTATTTCCTATTTTGAAAGTATATAATAATGAAAAAAAAAAGAAAAATACATGTTACCTTGACCCATAAATTAAATGGGTCAAAGATACAACCATGATGCTCTTGCAACCGAGACAAATCATTCTATAATAGTGTCTTAACTTGAATCCAAGCCAACATTTAGTTTCCACATATGCAAATTCAAGGATGAATATGATTCTTCTCTTAAAGGCTAACAAAGTATCAAAGAGACCCTATTCTCCAGGACAACATTATGATGAATTTTATGTCTAATTAGGTATGATTAGTGAGTTTAGACGCAGTTCTTGACTAAACAAATCCCTGCTGGAATTTCTTCAGTTGCCTCTTGTTATGCTAATGTCCTTTTGCTTAAGTCCCTTTCAAAAGATCTTGATTATCTTATAAAGACACCACATACTCAAAGGTCTTGGTTATCTTCAGTTTGACTAAAATGATGGTTTCTTTTCAGTAGGTGTTTGGGAAGCTTGTGAGGGACCTATCCTTTTTCCTTTACCCTGGTTGTTGTTGTCTTGATGCTGTAGGTGGTGGTGGTATATTCATTGTTGATGTGGACGTTGGTTTGTTTCAGTAGCTTGTGAATGGCTTGATCACATCCCACTACCCCTATTGCTGTAGGTGGCGTTGTTGTTGTTGATGGTGGTGTTGATGTCGTTGCCGCCGTCGCTGCAGTTTCTGTATCAACACTCATAGCATTTTGCATTCACTTACCTTAGCAATAGGCACTTATACAAAACAGATTAACTAGTTCTATACTATACGAATGTATTGAACATTTTATAAAACAATCACCTGTGGTAGTTGCTGCCATTGGCATTGAAGATGGAAGTGACAGGTTTATCGTTGAGCTATATTGTTGAGGCAATACGGGTATTGTACGATTTGCGGATATGAACTCCAAAACCATGAGCTTGATTATTTTGTGCATAAAGTGGAAAAAATTATGAAACTCCCTGGTGTTATTGATGCCCAGAAGTGTAGTAAGGTGAATCTGTTGACCTCCATAGAGACTATATAGTTCTGCAAAACAACATTAATTCAGCTAAGGCAATTCCAAAGGAACTGAGGTACTGTATTTTGTAAACACTAACCAAGGATAAATGCCTTCTTGTGAAATCCGGTGTACCTGTAAGTAAAAATATAGAATGATGGTGATGAAACATAATAAATAAAACAACCCAAAGTGCTAAAATATTGTAGGCCAAATAAAATGTCATAGTATTTCAGTTTTGCTCTCACCCATAAGCTGAGTAAGGAATTGAATATTGACAGGCAGGTTGTTGGATATAAGCTGAGGAGGAACCATGATAGCTAGGCGGTGCCGTCAATCCAGGACCATGTGCTGGTCTAAACCGTCCCGCCCCTACATTTCATTTCATTAGATCAAACCAAGATGCAATGCATTTCCAATATAGAAAAAATTTAATAGTAATAACAATGGGAAGGGAAGAAAGAAAGAAGAAAACCTTGTTGAGATCATTGGAGGAGTCTTTTGAGCACCAAGGAAGCAAGATTGCAGTTTGCCCGCTTTCCATCAATAATAGGTGCAGGGTTTTGGCATGCTCTCATAGCTGCCTCTGGATCCTTAAAGGTAACCTAAAAACCAATATGTAAAAAAGGATTCATTTGACATTGTCATAGCATCGATAACAAAAGAAACAAACAGGCTTTTTTTTTTCTTTTTTTTTTTATAAAAGGGATCAATAACTTACAAATCCATAACCCTTGGATCTCCCAGTAGTCTTATCTGTGATCACAACAGCCTCAAGAATCTCTCCAAATTGCTCAAAATAACGCCTTATGGTATCTCTTTGAGTTTCCCACGCCAATCCACCAATAAGATTTTCGTAAAAGTTGTGTCATTGAACTGCTCTGGATTGTTCCACCCACCATTTGAAATTCTCTTTGTTGAGACATAGACCAAGTAAACCAGGAGATAAAGATTGAAGAAAAGGATAAATGGAAGACCAATACAAAATCAACCACCACAGAAGCCAAATATACAAATGGCGAAAGGAAATAAAAATAGGTTTGGATGATCAAATCAATCAAATGCCAAGCTTCCTCAAACACTCGTGCAGCACTTATGCATCCTCTTTTTTGTTTCTTCTTCTTCTTCTTCTACCCGTTGTTTTTTAATGCTATAATACTGCCACTTTTTCACAACCAAAACTCCTCAGATTCCTCAATAATGATAGCCCTAAACAGCAAACCATTGCTATGAGAAGGCAGAATTCATAAATAAATAATAAAATTGAAACCCTTCCATAACAAGTATAATATGTATATCATACTCTTACCTGTACCAACTTGTAACATCATTGAGAGAGGAAAAAAGGAAGGAAGAAAGAAGGGTGATAATATGAATGAGGATGAGAGAAAAAGGGGGAAAAAGTTTCTAAACCCAACCTTTTACATACGTACATTATTATACATTTTAGCGTGTTGAAGGCGAAGGGTTTCCCTGTATTGCATGTTCTGTTTCAAGCAGTCCTTCATTCATACAACCTTGAGTATGAGTCTCAGTTTCTCGCTTTGTTGTTTCTGTTTGGCTTTGTTCAACTCCCCCCTCCTCTGTAGCTATTCCTTTACCCGGAAAAAGACGCAGGTTTGATAGCCTAAGGCTTCGTTTGGATGGGCGATTGATGCGGTGCGGTGCGTTTAACTTACTTTTGTCTCACGCTACAGTATCGCTACAGTATCTAATCTCACCGCCACCGCTGTTTTTACACTAACCGCAGCTAAACGCACCGCCCATCCAAACTCACCCTAAATCTTTCTACAACAATCCTCCCTTTTTTTTGGTTAGTATTTTGGATAAATTAGTAATGTTTTTTTTTAAATTCAAATTAAAATATAGATGTTAATTTTAAATTCAAACACAATCCTTTATCATTTAATTTAATAATTAAAAAAGTATTCTTAATTTGATTTAATTAGTATAAGTCCAAATGTTTATTTTATAATTTTCCTAACACAAGGCAACCGTATTAACTTATATTAATCCCTAGGTTTCTCTTTAAAGAAAGAAAACCCTTTTTGTTTGAATTATATTTTACTTTTATGGACTGATCTTTGGACGTTGTAGAATGGGCTGGTCATGAGTCATGACATTGTCACACACATATTTGTATAACAAAATAGTTTTAGCCAAATTTAGATAAACTTGTACACTTAATCCACTTTTATTTTCGGTATAATTATTATTTGATATCAAAGTATATGATAATATTTCATCTTCATTTCAAATTAATTAAGACATTTTATCTGTAACAAGTTGATTATTAAAGAGTGGAGAATATAATGAAAGATGGATTTGTACAATATATATATTATTAGTGTAGTTTTTATAAATTAAGTTAAAAAAATAACACATGTAACATGTTTAAATAATAAATATATCTAGAAATTAAAAACATCAAATTGATGTACTAAAAACTTACATATTTTATATATAAAATAACTTATATATCTATTTAGGGTTGAGCATTCAACCGAATTGAGTCAAAAAATTTTAAGTTAATCGAGTTGATGAGTCATATTTTGTCATCCTAACTCGATTTAATTTTTTCGAATCGAGTCAAGTAAATGAAATTTGAGTCAAACCGAATCAAGTGAAATTGTTTGAATTAAATTTAAAAAATTAAATATATCAAATTAAAATCTTGCTACAGTATAACTTAATCGATAGTGGAGCACATAATTTTGAAACCATATATATTTGAAAAAAATTTAAAACAAAAAAAAACTTTTAACACAATAAAATTGAATCATTAATTAACTTATTTAGATCCAAAATTATTATTTTAGAAATTTTTAAAAATTTTAAATTTCTTTATATATTCTTTAGATTTTTTTAAATTATTATAATTTTTAAAAAAAATATAAATTTTGAAATTTTATAAATATTTTAAATTTTTAAAAATTGTTTTTTTTTTTATTTTTTATGAGAGAGAGACTAATTTGCTCATTTTCAAAATTGACAAAGGCCAAAAAGGTATTTACACCAATCTGTTATTTGAATTATTCGAGTTATTTGACTTGTAAAATTAAACTCGATTCAAATTCGAAACTCAAATTACTTATTCGAATTAACTTAAATAACTCGATTTGATTAACTTGAAATTTGAATTTTTTTTCAAACCGATTTGAGTTTTACTCACACTTGTATTTACCAATAACTTTTTAACTTTTATGTTGCATGGGATGCATTACTCTACTATTAAAGGTAAGTTTATTTTCAAAATAATGGCTGAAGTGGTAGGTAAAAATCTTTGAAATATGTATATAGATTTACGTGATGTTGTTGGATAATTTAAGTAGAGACTGTCGAAACCACTTTTAAATTAGAAAAAGGGATCGACTTGAAATGAAAAGGGGAGTCGTCACCGATCTTTATTAATGTGTGACGGTTCACCATTAAAGATGATTTTGGTCTGCGAATTTTGAGAAATAAGTTTGGGAGTCAGTTACGTACGAGGAAGGGTTAGCACCCTCGTAATGCCCAAATTGGTACGAATTGATTGATTAATATCTTAATGTCGAAACCTTGAAAAGATTTTAAAAATGCTCCTTGATGAGAAAACTTGAATAACTAATGGAATGATAAGGTGCACCCATTTCGCAGAAATAAATTGTCACACTCAGTGAGTTAGGGTGCTACAATTCAATCTTTGAAATTAAATTTGTCCCCCTCTTTTTTAAAGAAAATCATGCACTTTAAGAAGGGTATTTAATTATTTAAGTCAATCGAGAAATCAGAATCCAGTAAGTTAGGGTCCAATTTCTCGAAATTCTTAAACACAAAATATTGCCTTTATTTTAAAATCGAGATAGCAAAATGTCGTATCCAGTAAGTTAGGATCAAACATTTTGAAATCTTAAGAACTTCATTTAATAATTGCAGGGTTTTAATAAAATGGGCGCTTGGTTATCTAAATTCATCGAGAAGAATCGAAGCCCAGTAAGTTAGGGCACAATTTTCTCGAGAATCTATGAATGCCAAGCCCTTTTTAAAGATTGTGAAATAAAACAATTATGAAGCTTTAATAAAATTCGACTCTTGCAAAGGAACATGATTAAACGACTATACACATAATGTAGAAGATAAATAACAATTTAAACTTAAACTAGAAACAATTAAACAAATAATAGGCAAATACAAACATCGACTTTAATCATATTATACAAACATCCCTATTAAAAATTAAGCAACCCCTAAATTCATAATCAATGAAAAACAAAAGAAAAACAACAATAACAATAAGTAATACAAATATTTGGTACAATTTGGTAATAGAACTAAGAAAACAAATAAAAGGTTTGAATGAATTTTAATGAAAGATTTAAAAAAAATAAAAACGAAATGAAATAAAAGTGAATAACTTTAAAATTAATGCCTACGTTTTGATTTATATAAATAAAATCTAGTATAAATAATAGTATGTACATAATAATATATAGAAGTTAAAATAAAACAACAAATTTAAAAGGAATAAGGATTCCATACATAAATATATCATTTGAAATTAATAATGTATTATTATATATACATACTTATAGTAAAAAAATATTATACATACATATATATAAAAATATATAAATTAACTTTTTATAAAAATATAAAGTTAATTAGATATATAAAAAAACAAATATATAAAAAAAAGTATGATAATAAAAAATACAATAAATTTCCTAATAAAATAAAAAACTAAATAACAAGTAGGATTAAATCGCAAACAAAACCAAATTAACAGGGAACAACTGAGATTAAAGAAGAGTGGGGGACCATGCTGCAACACGCGTATTACATGGGGGCCCGATTGGGAAATATCCCGCTTCCCCAAAACGCGGCGTTGCAAGCTGGGTCGAAATGCAACAATGACAAAAATGCAGAGCAAAATTAAAAAAAAAGGGATCGATTTAAACGCGCTGTAAAAATAGAAATGACCATTTGTGCAAATTGCCCAACGGAGGCCAAAATGCGCGGATCCTTCCCCGGGTCGGGTCACCGCGCGGGTTGTTGGGGTTAATCGGCCAACACGACACCGTTTAAGGGCCACTGAAATAGGCCCTAAACGGTACCGTTTTACGCGCTATAAAAGGCCCCCATAACCCTAAAAACAGTCTGTTGAAAACAAACCCTAGCCTCCACCCTCCTGCCACTTCGGCTCGACGTCCCAAAGCTCTCAAACCTCGCTTCAACTCCGATGACTGCGGAGAGAGCAAGAGCTCGGCTACCAAGTACGTTCCTCCTTTTCTTTTTATTGTTTCTCTTAATAAACGATCAATAGATGCTAAAATAAAAAACCGAAGGGAAAAGAAAGAAGCGATTTGCGAATAAAAAAAAAGGAACCCAGAAATCACCTTTTTTATTTTGATTTTTGTATTCTCAATGCCTCTTTTTTTGTTGCAGCATACTCTTGGTTTTTATAGTATCTATTTACAGAATAAAATAAAATAAAAAATCCAAACAAATTGCCCTCGCTCTGTTATCCTTGCTTTTTCTCTCTGCCCCTTTCGTGTGCCGTTGTTGTCTGTTTTACTGCTATTCTGTTCGTCTCTTGCAAGTACGGTGTGCAGAGGTGCGGACGTGGCACGTACGGAGGCGAATGCGTGAGGGCATAGGCTTGGCACGTGCGAAGGAGTTGGGGCTACTGCGGCGCTGGGGCTTGCTCGCTGCTAGGGTTTCTGCCATTAGGTTGGGGTTTGGGCTGAGTTAGGCCATTAGGTGTTTAGGCTAGAGTTTGGGTTTGTACTGGGTCATTTATAAATGGGCTTGGCTTGTATTTTGGGTCTTGGTATATTTTGGGGTTAGAGTCTGTATTTTTTTGGTAAATTGATCTGGGCCAATTGTAAATGGACTGTTTTTGGACTGAATTTTATTTATTATTTTTCTTGGTTTTTCTGCTTATCTTGAATGGGCCCCGGACAAATTGGGTCTATTACAGAGACGATAGAACTAGAGATTTATATAGAAATAAATAGTAGGCTTCGAGGTGCAGATGTCATTTTTTAAAGAGAATTCTTTGCCCCACACAAAGTTACTAGAGGGTTAAGACAAATGTCCTTCCGAGAAATAACGAAGTTTTGAATTTCCTTTGATTAACAAAATCGAAGAATTCTCGAATTCTTATTCTAATTTCTGAAATTGAATTAATTGTAATTTAATTTGTGAGCACCATAGTCCCTCTATTTATATGCACTCAATAAATACAATTTTGAAGAACCACAAATTTTTATTTTGAACATACTTCTTGGAAAAAACATGTCTCGTGGAAATGTATTTATTAGATGATAAATCATTACTTTTAATTTGAATAGTGATAGTAAATAATTAATTTACAAAGTTTATGGACTTTTAATTTGAATATTGATAGTGAATAATTAATTTATCATCTAAAATTTATAGGTTGCGTTTGATAGTTGATTTTATGCTTTTACATTTCACTGTTAAAATGTAATGAAAACAACGGTAAACTCGCCTAAAAATAAAAAAAGAATAATCGTAATTCAATTTAATCACTTTCCTTTCATCTCTCAGTCTGCAAGTAGATTCCCTCCGACCAATTACCTCTTTTTGTTTCTTGTTTTCCCCCCCCTTCTTGCTCTGCCCACTGCCGCCGTTCTGCAGCCAAGATACACCAGCGACAGAGAGCTCTTCCTCTTTTCTGTTCTTTCTCCTTTTTTAGTTCTCTGACTTGTTATCTTTTTCTTTGCAGGTTCTGCTTGACTTCAAAACAAGGAGTTCTTTTTCTTTTATTTTCGGTTGCTGGTGGATTGTTTTTTTCTTTGGTTTTACTGTTGGGACTTGGGTTCCCTCGAATTTATGGTTGGGTTTGCAGGTTTAGGGTGATGAGGGTTGGAGTTGATGGAGGTGATCAAATGGCTGAGGTGAAGATGGTGATGGAAGGTGTTCAAGCGAGAGAGAGATGAAAGTTTCTTTCACTTGTATCTACAAGTAGATTCTTTCTATGAAGAAAGATGAAAAGAAAAAGGTTGAGGCTGAATGAAAGAAACAAAACTACGTTGTTTCAATTTTGTTAGGCTTAAAAATAAAAGCTAATTTGAAATTATAAACATTACGTGTAATTTTTTTTAGAAAAAAAAGTGACATCAGATTTTTATCCAAAATTTTAATCAGTGTTGAATATTTAAATTGTAAATTTTTTTTTAATTAAGTGAATGTGTGTCGTAACCTAGCTATACTTTCACGTGAAACTTAAGCACACCTAAAAGGGATAAACTGGCGATGGTAATTAACTCCCACAATTGAAGCAAAAGGGGTTTCGTACTTGTGAACAACATATATCAAAACTAATAGCATTATACAAGTCTTCGTATTTTGCTTTAATCTAAAGATGGATTTAAATAATATTTTTCAGTATATTTTTCTTTGTATTTCGCAAAAAAATAAATGTTTAATGATTCAATATCTCCCTCCTGCAAAGTCAACCTCTTATTGTTTAAAAATAAAAAAATTATATATTGTTATAATTAAATATAAATAACAATATTTTACTTAAAGTCAAGTCAAACTGGATCAAATTATGGACAAAATCTCTTTACCTTAGCTCCCTATGTCAAGTCAAGCTAATTAGACTACGCAGTCTGGACAATTTTAATATGTAGTCGTAAACGTAAGCATGTCTGAAAATATTTTTTCACTATCTTAATTATAATACAACATTGACCTTGGTAGGACAATTGCTTTTATTGTTACTTCTATTGTCACCAGCTTTGTCACATTTATCACAAGTTAAATATTCGGAGATTTCAACACTCTTTTGCACACTAATCTCCTCATCACACTAAACTCTTTCAAATTCACACAGTAATTCTTGAAAATAGTAAAATAATGCATTATTACTTGTGACTCGCATACATATGATTGGGAAATAAGATCATAAAGAAGAGAAAGGATTGTATGAAATAAAGATATTATCCATGTTCAATAGTTTAATGCCACAACAATAATTTCATCATGAAATTTAAGATTTTCATTTGAATTTAATTTTTTATTATGACAAAAATACTAATATGACATTAAACTATTGAAAAATAAATACAGATAATGTCACGTCTCTGTTCCATATAATCCTTTTCCTATATATCATTGGTTGAAAAACTCTTCATTGCAACCACCAATGAGATGGTTAATTATGGTAATCATGAATGTCGAAACCATTTTTTGATTTGAAAAAAAAAGGAAATCGACTTTGAAAATAAAAATGGGAGTCGTCACCGATTTTTTATTAAGATGTGATCGGATCACCTAAAAAATAATTTTAGGTCTGCGAATTTTGAGAAAACATGTTCGGGAGTCGGTTACGCCCGAGGAAGGGTTAGCACCCTCGAAACGCCCAAAAAATGGTACCGAATTGATCAATTTATGTCTTAGTATTAAACTTTGAAAAACTTTTAAAATACGATCCTTCCCCTTTCTTATTAAGTTCATAAAAGATGTATGGATAAATTAATGCGAATACCAAAGACCTCCTTATCTTAGAGTAATAAAATGACACACCCAATACGTTAGGGCACGACATTTTTAGTCCTCGAGAATAAGTTTGTCTTTTGATTTTCAAAACTTGCGTGGTGAGATTTAAAAAGGATATTCAATTGCTTTGAGTCCGATGAAAAATTGAAACTCAATACGTTAGGGCACGATTTCTCAAAGTTCCGAGCATTGAATATTGCCCTTATTATTTTTTAAATCCTCATTTCGAGAAAACGACGTATCACATCCAATACATTAGGACACGACTTATCGAATTCCCGAGATTGAGTTTTATGTATTTTGATTAAAGAAAACTTTTGATTATTTAGATTCAACGAGGAGAAATAGAACCCAATACATTAGGGCTTGATTCTCTCGGGGATTCCAAATATCGGGTATTGCCTTTATTTCCCAACATTTCCCTTTTTTTTACGAATTCGGGTAAAAATCGATGTAATGTTAAATTTAATGTATGAATAAACAGTCAAGTTGATAAATGACAATAATATGAGAACAAATAAACAAATTATAACATACCACGCCACATTTTAATAAACAAATAAATGAAACTGAATAATTGAACAAATAAACGAATAAATCAACCACACCACACGCATCATTTTATACATCAATAGTAACAATCCAAATAAATAAAACAAAATAGTAGAAAGCAATTTTACATAGCTGATAGTTTAAGACAAATAATTTAGGAAATCAATTCGAAATGAATGACAAAATACTTCAAACAAACAATATATGAAACCAAGGATGGATAATACTAACATAGCTTAAAATGAATAAAAAAAATAAATATATAAATAAAAAAAACCGTATCTTTTTCTTTATTAACAATAAAAGATAAAAAAAGGTTAAGGAACGATCTATACATGATAGTTTAAAACAAAAAGTGTAAATAAAGACTTTAAATAAATATTAGGTGAATTGTTTAAAATAAATAAATAATATATGTGAAACTTAAAATACATAATAATAAAAGAAGAGCCCCTTTTTTTTGAAAAAAAAACAAATAAATTATCTAATGACAAATTTTAAATAAAGAATAATAAATTAATTAAATGAAATAGGACGAAATTGAAATCGGGCCCAAAATTTAGGGTTTAAATCGCAAATAAAGGAAAGAGGGTGATTTAGGACTGAATTGGGACACGCTTCAGAAGGCAGGGACTGAATGGGAAATATTCCCGGCCCTAAAGCACATTGTTTCATGTAGGGCCAAAGTGAAACAATCACAAAACCCATGGGGTTAAATTAGAAAATTCAAAACACAGGGGGAAGGGCCGAATTGAAAATGAATAACAAAGCGGAAAGACCTGTAGCAGAAATATTCCATTAAACCCAAAGCGCACGGATCCTTCCCTCGGGTCGGGTCACCGCGCGGGTCAGAGGCTCTTAAACGGCGCCGTTTTAAACCATTGAAACAGAGTCTAAACGACACCGTTTCAAAAATCAACATTAAATAAAAAAGATTAAACCTAAGATACCCTAACAACCCCTGCGCCGCATCAGAAATCAATAACCCCCCATCCGTTTGCGTAAGAGAAAAAAAAAGAAATAACAGGCCAAACGAAAAGACCAGGAAATCACCTTTTTCTCCTTGATTTTTTTGTTCTCAATTCTTGTATATTGAATGCGTAAGTAGTAGTACAAAAAAACTTTCGGTTCTTATATTCTCCTATTTTTGACAAAGAACCCAAAAATAATTGGATAAAATTGAAAATAAAAATGAAAAAAAACAATTGGTTTGTTCTCTGCTGCCTTTGTTTGTTTGCGCGCAGGTACGATCGTACGGGGGCTGGACGTGGCGTTGTACGAAGGCCAGCTGGAGGAGACGCACGCGCATGGAGGTGCAGCACGTGCGGAAGAGGCCCTGGGTTCGACGGCGGCGTCACTGGTTACTGAAAGCTAGGGTTTCGGTTTTGGGGAATGCTTTGGGCTAGGTTGGGTCAGGGTTAGCTGATTAGGTTTAGTGGGTTAGGTTCGTATTGGGCTGGGGCAGAAAATGATTAGGCTTAGTGGGTTGGGTAGAAAATGATTTTGTTTTGGTTTGAATTTGTAAAGAAACTGGACATTTATTATTATTTATTATTATATTTTATTTGGGTTTTAATTTTGAGCTCGGGCGGGTAAAATATGGGTGTTACAATGAAAGTATAAAAATTAGTTAAAAACAGCACACACCAGCTGCCAACTATAAATTAGTATTTATATTAATAAAGGTAAACAAAGGGAAGGAAATGTAAGCACATACAGTAAAAAAAAAAAACCTGGAATGGTTTAGACTGGTATAGCCTAATTTAAGAGTTTTTCCTTCGCACATGTATATCATTTTGAGAATTCTGAACATAAAATTCTACACATATAATAGCTTGTTTTAGAAGAGCCATGAATTGTCTTTAATTACGTCAATCCTCGCACGGAAACTATATAGGACGGAATTTGCTGAAAAAAGCATTTTCTCCCTAAGCTATGGCTTTTTGGACCCAATGGCCAACGGCATTGAATTCTTAACAGTCCATTCTCAAGTCGGCCACCACCTAAACTATTTAGATAGTGATCGCAAAGGACAAATGATCAACGACCAAAGCCAAAGGTGAATTAAATGTTCGAAACCCTCGTCGCCATAATTAAAGCCGAAAGTTGAAAGTTTGAACCGTTAGTTATGATTTGATATATAACACAATGATTAAAGCTTCAGATTGTGAGTAATTTTACCACTCTCAATCATTTTAAAACCCTCCATTAAGCAGATAATTACTCTATAATTAATCCTAATCTTTAGAATTGAAATATCCCTCGAGAGTCGTAAACATGCACGCCTTTCACCATAGACTGATGGTATATATACAGAAGCTGCTTAATTTAGTGAATGAAACCACCATCAGTATAACTTTTAGATTTTTTTTTTTATATATAAGCCAAAGTAGTAGATTAACCAGGCAACTTCTTTCCATTGTATTCAGCTTGATAGGTTCCATCTAGCCATTGTAGTTTTGAAACTTAGAGAGTATAGCACTGTTAAACAATGGTTTTACTTGAGTGATTAACGTCATTCCTTTTTTTTAATCTTATTCTGAATTGGTATTTCAACTTTTCGAAGCTGTATATTGTAGTTATATCCCTAAGATAAAGAACTTGCCCAAGTTTTCTGTTGTAATTTGTAAACAGTAAAAACTAACATAAATTGACTTGAAGAAATAACGGTGGATTTCTTTCTTAAACATTTAAACCAAATTTAAATAAAATTTTATTTGAATATCACTTCAACTTCAATCCCATTAATGCCAAGCTCCTGTGTGCTTATGTATAAAAAAAATTAGTGAAATTAAGTTCAATGAATAGCAATGCACCAAATCGCCGAAAGCTGTGAAAAATGCGATGCGATCCTTAATGATTCATGTAGGCAAATAGGCTCTATGTTCTAAGTGCTAGTGTCACGGACTTAAGATTCTTGCCTCAGAATCCGTGCGGCCTTAGGCAGTTTCTTACTCCAAAACGCCTAAGTCAGCCTAACTTCCACAAAAGAAGGATTCAACAGAATTCCTCCCAAAACACAACTCAAGCGAAAGCAACTCAAAGCCAACAAGATGAAAGAAAAATGAGACAAGAACAAGCCAAGGAAAATAAGAACACAAGAGAGAAAAGTTTGAGTGAATGCTCTCAATGATTCTTCTTACTCAAAACTCAAGTGATTTACAATGAGGGAAGAGGTCTCTTATTTATAGTTGAGCCTCCCCAAATCCAACGGTGCAAAATTAAGTACATCAGCGGCTATGATTAAAGGCCACCTACCACCAAACCTTTAAGAATATAAAATCATATCTTCTAAGATTACATATCTTATCTAAGATATGTAATCTTATAAAATAATATATTATATTTGTCTAACTTGTAGATGGGCCTTCAATCTCTTCAAGCAACGGGCCGGTCTGATTGGGCCAAATGACCTCCTGCCTTCTTGATGGTTCACACAGATGTGTCATGGTTGCGGGTTCCCATGCGCAACCCATGACATTCTCCCCCACCAAATCTAGCGACGCCCTCGTCGCGTCCTCTGCATGGTATCTATCTATCTTGTCTTGGAATTGCCACAAGGCTTCAGCAGGTTCCCAACTCATCTCACTATCCGGGAATCCCTTCCATCGGACTAAGTATTCGCGCCGCGGTCGGTAGTGCTTACGTCTGACCATACGATCTGCTTCGATGTTCTCGACCTCTCGATCATAGGCGGCTTTTACCCCCATTGGTGCTCGTTCAGACTTGCTTCGATTTGGGTCTTCTCCATCTTCATGGAATGGTTTAAGCATACTCACGTGGAATACTGGATGAACTTTAAGCTTTTCAGGCAACTCAAGCTTGTAGGCCACCTTGCCTACCTTCTTCACAATTCGAAATGGCCCCTCGTACCGCCGTACGAGTCCTTTGTGCAACCCATCATGTCGCAAAATCAGGTGTAGTTTGGCAAGAACTGGTTCACCTACCTGAAATTGTACGTCCCTTCGATTTTGATCCGCCCACTTCTTATTGCGCTTACTTGCCTTGTGAAGACAAGCTCTAGCCAAATCATTTTGCTCTTGCCAATCTCTCGCAAATCGATAGGCTGCTGGATTCGGTCCCCCATAACGAGTCGCAACAGCATTGGGTGTAAGTGGTTGTTGTCCTGTTACTATCTCGAACGGACTCTGGTTTGTCGCCCCACTTCTTTGCAAATTGTAAGAAAACTGAGCCACATCTAGCAACTTTGGCCAGTCCCTTTGTGTGGCACTCACATAGTGCCGTAGATATATCTCCAATAACACATTCACTCGTTCAGTTTGCCCATCGGTTTGTGGATGCATGCTGGTTGAAAAGTTCAAGTTTGAACCCATTAACTTGAACAACTCCGTCCAAAATCGTCCCGTGAATCGCCCATCTCGATCGCTGATGATAGATTGTGGCACTCCCCAATACTTCACCACATGTCTAAGAAACAAGCGAGCAGCCTCCTCAGCAGGACACTCCTTGGTTGTGGGGATAAAAGTTGCATACTTCGAAAACCTGTCCACCACAACAAAAATGCTTGCAAATCCATCAGATTTAGGCAAACCTACAATAAAGTCCATGGATAAACTCTCCCATGGGCGCTCCGGAATAGGTAAAGGCTGTAGCAACCCAGCAGGAGCCTTCAACTCGATTTTATCTTGTTGGCACACCAAACAAGTTTTCACATAAGTCTCCACATCGTCACTCATGTGAGGCCAATAAAATCGATCCTCCAAGAGAGCTAAAGTGCGGTGCATGCCTGGATGTCCAGCCCATCTCGAATCGTGACATTCCTTCATGACTTCCTTTCGCAAGTTCCCATGTTGGGGCACATATAGACGTTGTCCTTGAGTGTATAATAATTCTCCCTCGAGCCAAAATCGCCTCGTTTTTCCCTCTTTAGCAAGCTCAATCAAATTTTTGGCCGTGGAATCGTGGGACAACCCTTCTTGAATGCGCTTCAATAAGGGACTATTGGGTTGGCTTATCGTTGCAAATTCCATCTTTCGGCTAAGCGCATCAGCTACAATGTTGGCACTCCCCGGCTTGTACTCCATGCTAAAATCAAACTCTGCTAGGAAAACCTGCCAACGAGCCTGTTTGGGGGACAACTTTTTCTGGGTTAGGAAATAACTATTTGCAACATTATCAGTGAATACCACGAACCTGGAACCCAGCAAATAGTGCCTCCATGTGCGCAAACAATGCACCACAGCAGTCATCTCTTTTTCTTGGACCGTGTATCTCCGTTCTGTCTCATTCAGCTTTCGACTCTCGAAAGCAATTGGATGTCCTTCTTGCATCAATACTCCCCCAATTGCATAGTCTGAGGCATCCGTGCGTACCTCGTACGCCTTTGTAAAATCCGGTAAAGCAAGTACAGGTTCACTCACCATTGCTTGCTTTACTTGGTCAAAAGCTTTCTCACACCGAGAGTCCCAGTCCCATACTTTGCCCTTTTTC
The DNA here is from genome assembly GCF_007990345.1 of Gossypium hirsutum. NCBI lineage: Eukaryota > Viridiplantae > Streptophyta > Magnoliopsida > Malvales > Malvaceae > Gossypium > Gossypium hirsutum. The sequence continues at coordinate 9,627,782 of NC_053447.1, read as the reverse complement.
AATAAGTCCGTCAAGGGTGTAGTGATCTTGGAGTAGCCTTCAATGAAACGTCGATAGTAGTTTGCTAAACCAAGAAAGGACCGCAATTCCGTTACCTTGGTTGGTGGCTCCCAATCGGAAATTGCTCGGACTTTGCTTGCATCCATTCAGATCATGCCACCTCCTACAATATGGCCAAGAAAAGGCACCTCTCGTTGGGCAAATGAGCATTTTTCCTCTTTGACATACAGCTCATTTTCCCGTAGGACTTGGAACACCTCTCTCAGATGTCCAACATGCTCCTCAAGCGTCTTACTATACACCACAATGTCGTCAAGATAAACAACCACAAAGCGATCTAAGAAAGGTTGTAATACCTTATTCATTAGGGTGCAAAATGTTGCCGGAGCATTTGTCAACCCGAACGGCATCACCAAGAATTCAAAGGACCCATACCGAGTCACACAGGCTGTTTTGGGCTCATCCCCTTCGGCTACTCTCACTTGGTAGTACCCCGATCGCAAATCCAACTTAGTAAACCATCTCGCGCTACCAAGTTGATCGAACAGATCTGCAATGAGAGGAATGGGATACCTGTTCTTCACAGTGATCTTGTTTAAGGCCCTATAGTCAATGCACAATCTTAAGGACCCATCATGCTTCCTTTGGAATAACACCGGCGCTCCAAATGGGGCTTTGGAAGGTTTAATAAACCCGGCATCTAGAAGTTCCCTTAACTGCTTCCTCAATTCCTCCAACTCAGGTGGAGACATTCGATATGGTGCCCTTGCTGGTGGCTCAGTATTAGGCAACAACTCAATCTTGTGATCTACCTCCCTCTTTGGTGGCAATGTCTTGGGCAACTCTGTGGGCATTACATCTTGAAAAGACTGCAACAACTGCTTCACTTCTTTTGGAATTTCTTCTTCGAATTTCTCCTCCGCATTGTTCCTTAAGGTGGCTAAATAGGAGACTTCGTTTCTACGTACTCCTTTGGCAAATTGGATTGCCGACAATGTTTTGCCTTCCATGTTTCCCTTTCTTTTCATTCGCACCATATAACGATGGTTCGAATCAGAGATCATCATGTAGTTCTCGGAAGGATGAATATACGCATTAAGTCGGTCAAACAAACTCAATCCTACCACAAAATCATAATCATCAAGTGGGATTACCTTAATGGTTGCCTTGCATGTCCACTCGCCAAGTTTGAGTTCCACCCCTTTAGCCACACCCGTTATGGGAATACTTTCTGAGTTTACCGTTTTTATTCGACCCGAATCTTCCTCCACTTTGAGACCGAGTTCCTTCGCCATCTCTTTAGACATGAACAAATCAGATGCACCAGTGTCAACAAGGGCATTCAATTTTCTGTCTGCCACGATGATGTCCACAAACATCAGCCCATTACTCGTCTTGTCTTCAACACCGCCCAATATCGTACCAAGACTTTTGGTGTCAGGATTGGCCTCTTTGCGTGCTTCCATAGCATTGAAAGCGGCCCTCTTTGGACAAACACTCAACCGATGTGGACCTTGGCAAAGAAAGCATCTCATTGGCTCTTTCTTATCCCCTGGTCTACCATTATAATTCCTTGGGGCTTCGCCACTCCTTTCTGTTTGCTCTTTGTCTCCCCCACCATTGCCTTTGGGTCTTGGCTTGGGTTTGGAAGCATCATTATTGTCAAACTTTCTCCCACCAGCTTCGTAGAAGTTCTCTGCCTCAGCCATAGCTACAGTCAAATCGGTGATGCCTAGGCGGCGCAACTCTTGCTTAGCCCACATTCTTAGCCCATCCTCAAACATATAAAATGCTTCCTTCTCATTCAAGTCTGAGATCTGAAGCATCAGCTCACTAAACTCCCGCACATAATCTCGAATAGTGCCTTGTTGCGTAAGCCGACGCAACTTAGCACGAGCCTCCTTTTCAGTATGCTGCGGATAAAACTGCTTCTTTAACTCTCCTTGGAACTCCTCCCAAGTCCCAATGGTCGTTCCTCCACGTCTCTCATCCGTGGACCTACGTCGCCACCATAAGAGAGCAACATCAGTAAAGTAAATCGAAGCAGTGTTTACCTTAGTGGCATCATCCTCAATGCCCATTGCTCGAAAATATTGCTCCAATTCCCACAGGAAGTTGTCCACTTCTCTCGCAGACCTAGCCCCCTTGAACTTCTCGGGTTTTGGAACATCTACATGGCGTTGCTTCGATCTTGAAGTCAACATCCCATTTCCCAAAGCAACCTTACAAATTGTGAGCTCCCCCTTAAGCTCAGCAATCTCCTCTTTCATGGCAGTCACCAGGGCCTCAAGAGCTTCGTCCCTTACCGTCAGCTTGTCCGAAGTGGATCTAAGAGTGTCAAGCACGAATACTTTGCTGTCTTCCCGCAGTTCCTCCATACGGGTTAGGACCACTTCGAGTGTCTCCCTCATGTCACCAACAGACTCCTCGAGATTGACCACTCGATTTTCCAAGCTCGACAACATGTCCCTCGATCGACTAGCCTTCCTGACCCTCCCACGGGTCTCCATTGGCTCATTCTCACCAACTTCTCTCGACATATCTCAAAAGTGCTTTCGAACGGCTCTGGTACCAACTGTCACGGACTTAAGATTCTTGCCTCAGAATCCGTGCGGCCTTAGGCAGTTTCTTACTCCAAAATGCCTAAGTCAGCCTAACTTCCACAAAAGAAGGATTCAACAGAATTCCTCCCAAAACACAACTCAAGCGAAAGCAACTCAAAGCCAACAAGATGAAAGAAAAATGAGACAAGAACAAGCCAAGGAAAATAAGAACACAAGAGAGAAAAGTTTGAGTGAATGCTCTCAATGATTCTTCTTACTCAAAACTCAAGTGATTTACAATGAGGGAAGAGGTCTCTTATTTATAGTTGAGCCTCCCCAAATCCAACGGTGCAAAATTAAGTACATCAGCGGCTATGATTAAAGGCCACCTACCACCAAACCTTTAAGAATATAAAATCATATCTTCTAAGATTACATATCTTATCTAAGATATGTAATCTTATAAAATAATATATTATATTTGTCTAACTTGTAGATGGGCCTTCAATCTCTTCAAGCAACGGGCCGGTCTGATTGGGCCAAATGACCTCCTGCCTTCTTGATGGTTCACACAGATGTGTCATGGTTGCGGGTTCCCATGCGCAACCCATGACACTAGCCTCTGCTTGCTCAAATATATAATATATATTGAAGTGAAAACGTGGATAATACTATGTCATACATATATAGAGTCATTCATGTCAAGCGTCAAACCGGATAAGTACTAATTAAATGGTGCGACTCAAGATCATTGAATAGCTACGATTTCAGCTGCTGGTAAAATAATTAAAGGGGAGGTCAGTTCCTAGAAATATTTACGCTACCCGCGGACCTTGCTTTAGAAATTTTAGCTTTCATTTTTAATTGAGAATCCCCCGGTCAAGGACCTATACCCTATAATATATCAAACCATGTTTTGATTTCCATGGTTGAAGTCAATGAAATTTAAGCGGTAGCCAGGCTTTATTTTTACGTTGAACGCAAGTCTGGTATGTTGATGATGATTGATTCTCGAGGTTGAGCAGATCCAAAGTTCAACAATTCTCTTCTTTTAATGTCCTAGTCGCTGAAAATGGGATCCACTTGCTAAAAGATAAGGGTAAAAGGAGTTAGCACACTTGATGATGTAATTGACCATGAGTCTCTCTACGATCATAATCGCAAAAGCATACAAGATCTGATATGCCCAAACATTGACTTAATGCTCTACTCAAAATTGAAATTGATGAAAAAGAAAGAAATGAAGCTTTTGGAGCTTAAAGTCTCACCTTCATATTTCTATTCAACTGAATTATTTAGTTCATGTTACTATTTTAATGATGGATTCATGGATATAATTTTGTTAAGAGTTCGGTTAAATTGATATCATTATCAATAAATTCCTATTTACATATAAAACTATCAAAAGCACATTCCATTTAAATCGTAGTTTACATTAATTTGAAAGTATTTATTTTTTCTATTTTAATAAATTTAAATATATACATATGAGAATTATAAGCTTTGAAATCCAAAATTTTATGGTCTTTTAAGTTTTACCATTTAACCAAAACCAAAATTAATTTTTTTATTAATTTTTATAAATTTGATATATATTTTTTTCATCTAAATTGTAAGTATACCATAATTTGGTTACAGTTTAAAAAAAAAGAAGATAAATATACACTTTGCTACTTCAACTTGGTTTCATGGTTCAAATTGGTACTTAAGTTTTTTTATCTAATTAGGTGCTTGAACTTGACTTTAAGGTTCAATTTGGTACTTAAAGTTTATTTTGGTTCAATTAGGTATTTGAATTAGCAGGTTTCGTTGTTTAAATTGATACTTAAATTTAACTTTTTTGTCTAAACTATTACTTACAGTAAATGACTTATTTAAATTATGAAACGAAATTTAGGTATTCATTGGAAAAAAAAAACCTTTGTATAAATTCAAATTAAGTAGTGCATATTTAACTTTTTCAAAAATAATTACTTAAACATGCCATATTGCCATATATTCCAAGTTTATTTTCCTTGTCATAGTGGAGTTTTGTTAATTTTGGTATATCAACGGTGCATCTTTTGTCTCACCAAAGAAGCAAAGAAAAGTGTGGGCCATTCCACTATAAAATCCACAAGATTTTGGATTTGGGGATGGCAAAGGAAAGGATACTTTGTGTCGGCTACAACCGAGGAAAGGAAACCCTCAAGAAACCCCCATCCTCTCAACCCCCCCTTTCATCTGCTGTTCTCCACTTATATTTCGCCATAAGGGTTTTCTAGATTCCATCCCCTCAATAAAAACAACACAGCTTTTCCGTAATTTAGAAACCACCGCAGGAAGAAGATCATTAGCACCCCAGCCTACCTGATCACATGGGCAATTGTGTGTTCAAAGGCTTCGGAGAAGTTGAAGATATGGTGAAAGTGGTAACATCCAGCGGTGGCATCATGGAACTATTCGCACCCATCACCTCCGAGTGCATAACCAACGAGTTCCCCGGCCATGCCATTTACCCCACACCTGACTTCCTCTCTCCGCCTCTCCTCCACAACGAAGAGCTCCATGCAGGCCACCTCTACTATCTCCTCCCTACCAACAACAGCTTCGCCAAACACCACGATCAAAACAACGTTGGAGACGTCGACATCAGGAACAGTAACAAGAACATTATATCTACATCTTCATCTATCAATACTCCATATCGCATGTCGTTCGATCAGCAGAGGGTGTTGAAGAGAACCGAGGCGGAGGTGCTGCCTAGGTATAATAGCAGTGGAGTATGGAAGGTGAAGCTGGTGATAAGTCCAGACCAGTTGGCTGAAATCCTGGCGCAGGAGTCTCGAACGGAGGCGTTGATAGAGAGCGTAAGGACGGTGGCTAAGTGTGGAAATGGGGTGTCGTCGGTGGCAAATTCTGATCAATTCAGTGTTTCTAGTAGTTGGAAAACTCCATGGTAAAACATGCTGATGGTGTATATATCTTCATTGTTAGCCGTAGTATTTGGTATTGTGATATATAATTGTTGCGGAAAGGATCGTTTCGAGAACTCCGATATGACTACAAGTAAATTGACCGGAACGAAAAATAAAGTGAACACAAGGATTTACGTGGTTCGGCTTTAATGCCTACGTCCACGGGCAGAGGCGAAAAGAAATTTCACTATAACAAGATGAAGATTACAAGTGTTTTACACTCAAGACACAACCCGAGAACCTCACAACTCTCAACCCCTATAGAAAACCCGAAAGCTAAAATCCTAGCTTTCAAAGAACAAGCTTTGCTCTCTCTTGGTTTGGGATGATAAATATGGCTAATGAACCTCTCTATTTATAAGAGAGTTCAAGGACATAATTGTCCAAAACTTTGGCAAAGATTTGTGGTTGAAAATGGACACCAACAACCATCCACTAATCCACTACCACCAACAACCCACTACCAACAACAACAATCCACTACCAATTTTAAGCCATTTCTTAACAAATCTCCACCTTGGCTTGAAATTTACCAAGCTGAACATCATAGTGAATTCCTCGAACTGGATCACCTCTTCCAAACGCCTCTCTGGCGCTAATCAATCCCGAATACCTATCAAGTCCAAGCAATGCTTGAACTTATATGCAGGGATCACCTTAGTTAACATATCTGCAGGATTCTTCTCGGTAGCAACCTTGCTGATAACAATGTCACCTTGCGTAACATGTTCCCGAACAAAATGATATCTGACATCAATGTGTTTGGTCCGTTCATGAAACATCTGATTTTTAGTCAGATGTATGGCACTCTGGCTATCGCAAAATACAACAGTGAAATCCTGTTGTAAACCCAAACTGCTTACTAGACCTTTCATCCACAATGCTTCTTTCACTGCTTCTGCTAACGCCATATATTCCGCCTCAGTCGTAGATAAGGCTACGGTAGACTGTAACACAGCTTTCCAACTAATGGCTCCTCCAGAATAAGTGAAAACATAACCCGTCAGAGATCTTCTTTTGTCCAGATCTCCAGCATAATCAGAGTCCACATAGCCCGTGACACTGCTAGTGCAGTCACTCTGATCATATACCAAGCATAAATCTGCAGAACCTCTCAAGTACCTGAGAATCCATTTCACGGCCTGCCAGTGTTCCTTGCCAGGACAACTCATGTATCTGCTGACCACACTAACTGCATGTGAAATGTCTGGACGAGTGCAAACCATTGCATACATCACGCTTCCAACTGCACTCGAGTATGGAATGTGAGACATTTGCTGCTTTTCTTCATCAGATTGTGGTGACAACTCTGCAGAGAGTTTGAAATGTGGTGCCAACGGAGTACTCACAGTTTTCGCTTTATCCATGCCGAAGCGTTGAAGAACCTTTTCAATGTAGTTCTTCTGCGACACACGAAGCTTGCCCGCCTTGCGATCTCTGTGAATATCCATGCCCAAAATTTTCTTGGCAGCACCCAGATCCTTCATCTCGAACTCACCACTCAACTGCGACTTTAACTTGTTGATTTCCGACATGTTTTTGGAAGCAATTAACATGTCATCAACATACAGCAACAAATAAATGTGCGAACCATCTGAGAGCTTCCGATGATAGACACAAGCATCATAGTCACATCTTGTGTAACCATGCTGAATCATGAAGCTATCAAACCGCTTGTACCACTGCCTTGGGGATTGTTTCAATCCATATAAAGACTTCTTTAATAGACAGACATGGTCTTCATTACCAGGAACTGTAAAACCCTCTGGTTGACGCATGTAGATTGTTTCCTCGAGCTCACCATGCAAGAACGCCGTTTTTACGTCAAGCTGCTCAAGTTCTAGATCAGACTTGGCCACCATGGCAAGTAATACACGAATGGAAGAATGCTTTACGACTGGGGAGAAAACTTCATTGTAGTCAATCCCCTCTTTCTGAGTGAAGCCTTTAGCAACCAATCGTGCCTTGAATCTAGTTGCTTCAACCCCTAGGATGCCTTCCTTTTTCTTGAAGACCCATTTGCAACCAACTATCTTCTGGTTACTTGGCGGCTTAACCAACTCCCAAGTATGGTTCTTGTGAAGAGATTCTATCTCCTCACTCATAGCAATTGCCCACTGTGCCGACTCATCACACGTGACAGCCTCATTATAACTGGAAGGTTCTATACCAATGGACTCCGCCACACTGAGCGCGAAAGACACCAGATTAGCGTAACGCGGATTTGGTTTGATTTGTCTCTTCGTTCTTCCAGTGGCAATGCTATATGGTTTTTCTTGAGGTGACTCATCTTCATCGGAATCTTGCACCTCAACTTGATCATCCTGGACTGAAGTACCTTCCGTAGGAATTGGAGCGTCCACCTGACACTCCACCTGCTTCTCAACACCGTGATCTCCCATTCTATCTGACACCTCCTTTTCCCGGGAATTTGTGGTGGATCGAAGCATGGATGACTCATCAAAAGTCACATCTCTGCTGATGATGAACTTGGACGAAACCGGATCAGGACACCACAACCTGTATCCTTTCACCCCTTGGCCGTATCCAAGAAATATGCATTTCTTCGCCCTCGGTTTGAGATTTCCCTCATTTACATGAGCATACGCAGGGCAGCCAAACACTCTTAAACCAGAGTAATCAGCAGGAGAACCAGACCATACTTCCTCAGGAGTCTTCAGCTCAATAGCTGTTGATGGAGATCTGTTAACCAAATAACAAGCAGTATTAACAGCTTCAGCCCAAAATTCTTCACCGAGCCCAGCATTTGATCGCATGCAACGAGCTCGCTCCAAGAGAGTTCTATTCATGCGTTCTGCAACTCCATTTTGTTGTGGTGTTCGACGAACAGTGCGGTGTCTCACTATTCCTTCATTTTTGCAGAACTCATTGAATTCACCTGAGCAAAACTCCAAGCCATTATCCGTCCGGAATCGCTTGATCTTCTTTCCTGTTTGATTTTCGATCAAAGCTTTAAATTGCTTGAAGTTGATGAGAACCTCATACTTGCTCTTCAGAAAATACACCCAAACCTTTCTCGAGTAATCATCGATAAAGGTAAGCAGATATCTGTAACCACCTTTAGAAATTGTCGGAGAAGGCCCCCAAAGGTCAGAATGGAAGTAATCCACTGTGCCTTTTGTCTTGTGAATCCCAGTGCTGAACTTTACCCGAGTCTGCTTACCGAAGACGCAGTGCTCACAGAAATTCAACTTTCCTGTACACTGCCCAGACAATAATCCTCGTTTGCTTAGCACCGATAAGCCTCTCTCGCTCATATGCCCGAGCCGCATATGCCATAACTTCGTGGTGTCAGAATCTAGATCATCTGATGATGACACTCCCGCAACACCTGTAACCGAGGAACCATCGAGGAAGTAAAGGCCCCGCTCCAAATTACCACGTATCACAGTCAAAGCACCCGAGAATACCTTGAGAACTCCACCTTCAGCAGAGTACCGAAAGCCTTTCTTGTCCAACGTACTCAAAGAGATCAAATTTTTCTTCATTTCTGGAATGTGCCGAACATCAGTTAGAGTTCTAACAATACCGTCAAACATCTTTATACGAACTGTGCCAATCCCCATGACTTGACATGCGTGGTCATTTCCCATTAGTACTGAACCAGAATGCTTCTCGTATGTTGAGAATGCATCTTTCGAAGTACTTATATGAAATGTAGCTCCCGTATCAAGAATCCATCTCCCACCAGCGTAAGAGTCGGATACTGCAAGAACGATCTCGGCATCACTTGAAGAATCTGCATCAGCTACATTCGCACGATCATTTTGTTGCTCCTGTGATTCTGATTTCTCCTTCCTTTTCGGACAATCTACCTTCATGTGCCCGTACTTCTTACAGTAGTAGCACTGTATTCTCTTCTTGGACTGCGATCTAGGATGGCTTTTACTTGAACTTCCACCCTTTGCCTTGGATCTTCCTCGAGCAACCAAGCCTTCGCCTTCATTGTTTTCGACCACCTTACCAGTGATTTTCTTCCTCAACTCACTGGAACTTAAGGCATTTTTCACCTCCTCTAGAGTCAGGTCATCACGATCGTACATCATTGTATCAACAAAATTCTCATACGAGGGAGGCAAAGAACACAAAACAATTATTGCTTGGTCCTCATCATCGATTTTGTTATCGATATTATTCAAATCCATGATAATGGAATTGAATTTATCCAGGTGCTGGGAAACAGGTGTACCTTCCTCCATCTTCAGGGCATAGAGTCTTTGCTTGAGGTAGAGCCGGTTCGTCAATGACTTCGTCATGTACTTGCTCTCTAACCGGAGCCACAAACCGGACGCGGTTTTCTCATCCGCTACTTCTCGTAGCACTTCATCTCCTAGACATAGCAGAATAGCACTATGTGCTCTTTCTAGCATGTCATCCTTTTGCTCTTCCGAAAGCGTGCTTGGTAATTTATCTTTACCAGACAATGCTTTTAGCAATCCTTGTTGAACCAGCACTGCCCGCATCTTGATGCGCCATAAACTGAAACTATTTTTCCCGGTAAATTTCTCGACATCATACTTAGTCGATGAAACACTTGTAGCCATAATTTGGAACCTTTGAATGAATGATAATATTTTCTTCCTGATGTGAAAGATCAGACAAGGCTGCAGTCACAGGGCAATTCAGAAAATATTATCACTCCTTCAACTACGCTCTGATACCAATTTGTTGCGGAAAGGATCGTTTCGAGAACTCCGATATGACTACAAGTAAATTGACCGGAACGAAAAATAAAGTGAACACAAGGATTTACGTGGTTCGGCTTTAATGCCTACGTCCACGGGCAGAGGCGAAAAGAAATTTCACTATAACAAGATGAAGATTACAAGTGTTTTACACTCAAGACACAACCCGAGAACCTCACAACTCTCAACCCCTATAGAAAACCCGAAAGCTAAAATCCTAGCTTTCAAAGAACAAGCTTTGCTCTCTCTTGGTTTGGGATGATAAATATGGCTAATGAACCTCTCTATTTATAAGAGAGTTCAAGGACATAATTGTCCAAAACTTTGGCAAAGATTTGTGGTTGAAAATGGACACCAACAACCATCCACTAATCCACTACCACCAACAACCCACTACCAACAACAACAATCCACTACCAATTTTAAGCCATTTCTTAACAATAATTGATATGTTCCTTTAGTAAGTATAATTGTTTTAGGTGTAGAGTTAGTTTTTATCCTGGACCTGGAAGGAAGTCAGAAATGTGTGCTAACTAGTGCCATTGATATAAGTATGTGTGATTACAATTTGTAATGATTTTCCAAATCTTTTCTCTAAGAGTGATGTTAATGTTTACTTTCAATAAAATTACATGATGTCATTATATGTATTCTAGTACTGCAAATAGAGTAGATGGTAGGCAAAGGCCAAAGCATCCTAAAAAGCTCCTTTTCTTAATCACCGGCCTAAAAGGTGATTAAATTGTCGTCTTTAGCTTTCCCATTGATATTATATGTTATCACATTTTTACTGACCACAGTGCTTACTTTATAATTTGTGAAAAGGGGCAAAATTACTTGTCATGCAACTTGCTAGCTAAATCAACTTGGTAATCCTTGTTTTCTACTTTCGGTTACTCTTCTTCACTTTTTGGCTTAGAAATCAAATACACCCTTTCTAAGTTGTTATTGGACGTATCTACATATTCAAAACATTAATTTTGTTTGTTTTATTTCCATTGCCTGTCTTATTAATTACTTTAATTTAATATAAATTATGTTGCAATATTATTAAACATTTTGAAGCGTATACAACCTAATTTGTCATTGACGTAGAATTATAATTTCATATATTTTTTTTTCCTCTTGTGATAAAGAATTTTATTTATTCAATTTAAATTTTCCTAATTTTGATCAGTTTTTTAAAGGCAGTTGCTAGTTTTGTTTTGTTTTATTTTTTTAAGATAATGCATAAGAAGTATGGAAAAATTATTTTTAATTATTTTTTAAAGAAGAAGTAAAATACTCATATGATCTTATTAATTTATTATTTTTATTTAAAAGGTGATTATTTTTGTTTTTTAAATTTGAGTTAGTATTTTTTTACTCGTAAGACTAATTCAAATAGAAGTTTTATGTAAAATTAGATTATAACACACTTATAATATGGGTGACATGTAAAAATTTTATATAAAACATCATTGAGGATTGAATAAAATGAAAAGGTTGAGAATTTGAGTAGCTTGATGTCCTAGGTTTAAGTCTCATAATGTCTATATTTTGTGTTTAAATTGTTTTTTTATTAGATTTTATATATATAAAATCATAAAAAGATTTAAAAAATCGTATAGTAATATTTATTAGTTGTTTTAAAATTGAGTTTTTTAATTTTTTTTATTGAATTGATGTTGAATTGACTCATGATATCAACTTGATTAGGAATTTTGGTATTAGTGATATAGATATCTAATATAGAATAGATTATGGTACACCTGCAATATGTGCAAAAATGATGTGTCACGAGACTAACTAAAAATTTGACTAAGGTAAGTGCACCTATCAATTAATAGTATAGTTACAGTGAGCAAAGATATCGTTCTCACAATGACTACAAGTACTAGTAATTACTGTCTTTCTATTATTTAACCGAATAATTCAATTGATTGATTAAAACTAAAATTAACTACTTATATTCCTCATGAACACGACAAAAAACAATTCATGATAATAATCAATGAACAACCAAAAAGCGAAATAATACCTAGGAATAAATCCGCCTAGATTTCATTTGTCACTATCAGTCTAAATTACACAATTTCTTTACTTAACACATTGATTCGTAAAAATCCCTAAATTATGCTACTATCTCTTTCGAGCATAAGAACAATTGTCTCAGGTTGATTTGACTCTAATCCGGTAGATTTATGTTGTCCTATTTATATGATTGCGTGTAACTCCACCCAATTACGCAAGATCTAATCTTAAACAGGGTCTATCAACCATCGATTTCAGCACATCGAACATGAATCAATACTCTAAAATTATCAAACCAATAACTAAGCACACATAATTGAAAACAAGAAACTAAGTACTTATTGAGTAAAAGAAAAATCAAACGACAGAATCCATTGTAGAGTTCATCTACCTAGGTATTTAGAAAATTAGTTCATGCTTGAAAATAGAAACATCCAAGATACAATATAGTCGAAAGAAATAAAGAAACTCATGATAACTTCCTAAGAAATCAACTGAGAATATTCAATCTTGACAGAAATCTGCTTCAAAGTCGGCTTCAATGGTGTTGTTTGAGTTGTTTTCCTGAGTATTCTCTGACGACTCACTTCTATCTTTTTATTTTTATCATATATACGTTTTAGAAGGCCCAAAAAACCTAAAAAATCACAATTTTTCACAGTTCGGTATGCAATCTCGTGAAATCGATACGGCCTACCACATGCCCGTATAGAATGGTTCAGTCAGTGTGGCTCTTGTAGCTTTCTCTAATGCTCCATTTTTCACTCGTTTTTCTCTCCATTTTCTTCCAAGTACTCTATTAAGCATTAAAACATAAATTTAAATGATTAGGAGCATAAAGTCCACAATTAACATTGGATAATCATCCAAAAAATGCATTAAGAATGATGTTAAAACATGTTACTTTTAGCACTTATCAAGAAAAAATGTAAAAATATATAGAGTGGTAAGTATTTGGTACATTAGTAATGCACTTTTTTAACTTTACAAGTAGAATTATAAATTTTTCACGTGTCTCATTTTGTTATATACACTTGTCATCCACTATATTTTATTTTTTTTACTATACATTATATACACTTGTCATATACTAGCAATATCACAAATATTTTCTCTATATAAAAACCAAACGAGGTTTTGGAAACCGTGGTATCCTAGGTAGAAGTTTCATTGTGTGTAGTTATTTTATAGATTTCATATAAAATGATAAGAACACGCTCATAATAATATTAATTACTGTACAAGCCCATTTTTTGCCCGGGCCCATTACCAAAGTTAAATAACCCAACCCCCTAAACACCAGCCCAAAACCCGAAGCCCAATACACCCAAACAAACCCAAAAACCCATTTACAATTGAACTCAAACCCGAAGCCCATTTAGCCTAGGCCCAATCTCACCAAAAAAATCTGCTTAAGGTTTCAGAGACTGAAACCCTAGGCGCCGCTTCTAGGGTCTTTGACCCTCGGGCTTCTGCCGCCGCTGCCATCGCCTCGCGTCGCCACTGTCCCATCGTCCCACTTGCGCCGTCACCTGCAAAAGAGAACACGCAAAGGCAGAAAGCAAGAAAAGAGAGCCAAAATAGAAACAAAATATTGTGAAAATCGGCTATAAAAGAGCCGAATACCAATACTGTAATCTTCTTCTTTTTTTACAACAATTTAATAAAAAAGGCAGATTAAAGATTTAAAATAAAAGGTTGATTCCATCGTTTCTTTTTTTCGGTTCTTGCATTTTTCTTATTTTATTTTATTTTTATTTATTATTTTTACTCATTTGTAACGAAAGTAAAAAAAAAAGAGGGAAAGAAGCATACCTAAATCGCCCGTGGCTCAGCCGACGGAGGCCCTTCTGCCGTGTCAGAATCGGGCCTCAAACGGGATCTAAAGTCTCTTCAGTCCCTCGGGTTGAGGACCCAACCTTCTTGCGCTACGAAGCCGAGGCCGAGAGGCCCATTTCTTTCGTCATCCGCCACTAGCCACGGTAACGGCGCGTCGACGGTGGTGCCATGTGACCGGCGTTTGAAAAGGGGGAGGGGACATCGGGTTTTTGAGAAACAGAGAGAAAAGCAAATTTTTTTTTATTTCCTGCTGCCAAATGAATTTTTGTTAAAAAAATTAGTTTAAATAAACTTTTTAAAACGACGCCGTTTTGCCCTTAGGGGTCAGGTGCCAAAACGACGTCGTTTTTCCCTTAGGGGTCAGGTGCCAAAACGACGCCGTTTTGGCCCTGACTCGCGCGGTGACCCGACCCTGGGGGAGGATCCGCCTTTTTTTGGCTCTTGGGTTATTTGCGCAATTGGGCCTTCCGGTTTTGTGGCGCTTTCAGGGAAGTTTTTCGCATATTTTACAAATTTGGCCATGAATTTTCGCGTTTGTTTCGATTTGGCCCCTCGACCATGTGCGTGCTTTTCACTGGAACGGTGTTGTTTGGTCAGCGAGGGAATATTTCTCTTTTTAATCCCTCTCTTTTTGTGCGTGTCGCAATTTGATCCTTTTCGTCTTCTTACTTTCAAATCAGCCCTGTATTTTCGTTTTATTTCAATTTAGTCAGTGTTTTTTAGCATTTTTATTATTTAACCTTATTATTGTTGTTGTTGTTACTATTATTAATTATTATTAATTTTATTTTCCTTTTATTTATTTGTTACTATTATATTTAATACATTAATTAGTAATATATATATTTTAGCTTTATTTTTATATCTATATATATACGCATACATACATATTTATAATATATATACGTACATATTTATAATATATACATACATATTTATAATATATATACGTACATAACCTTTTTATTTATTTTATATAGATATAAATACTTATATGATATATATACTTTACACTTCATATATATGTACGCATATGCATATATTTTTCAATTTATATCTATATATATACATACTTATGTTTTTTATGCTTTATAATTTATATATATACATAGATATGCATATTTGTTTTTTTTATATGTATATACATTCATATAATTTATAATTTATAATTTAAATATATAGATGCACATACATAAATATTTCATTTTTATAATTCGTATTGTTATCGTTGTTATATTTGATATTTATTTATTCATTTATTGAAGTGTTCATTATTTTCATGAAATGCTTTAGATTTTTTATTCATTTGTTAATTCATGTATCTTTGATTTGTTTATTATGTATTTTATTTGTTGCTCATTTTAGTTGTGCTTGTATTATCTCATTTACATTGTCATCATTATCATTATTTTGCTTCCATTTTTACTCTAATTTATCAAAAAATGAAAAATTTTAAAAATAAGTAATATTTGGTATTTTGGATCTTTGAGAGAATCGAGCCCTAACGTATTGGGTTTCGACTTTCTTCGTTGAATCTAAATAATCGAGATTATTGTTTTAAAAAAATGTATAATAAAAAAAGCTTATTATCAGGAATTCAATATGTTGTGTCCTAACGCATTGGATATGACACATTGTTTTCTCGATATGAGAATTTTTCTAAAAAATAATAAAGGTAATATTTTGCGTTTGAAAATTCGAGAAAACGTGCTCTAATGTGCTGGGTTTCGATTTTTCTCGTTCAACCAAATAACCGAATATCCTTTCAAAAATTTCAAATAAGGCAATGTTTTGCGTTTGGAAATTCGAGAAACGTGCCTTAATGTGCTGGGTCTCGATTTCTCATTTAACCAAATAGCCAAATATCCTCTTGAATTTCAATCCATGTCACCCGAGTTTTTTAAGGATCGTATTTTAAATCTCTCTAAAGTTTTCAGTTTTTTCGACACTAAGACATTAAGTAATCAATTAGGTACCAATTTTGGGCATATCGAGGGTGCTAATCCTTCCTCGTGCGTAACCGACTCCCGAACCTTTTTTTTCTCTGAATTTCGTGGACCAAAACCGTTGTTTTAATAAAATCAAATTGTTTATTAAAAACAACCACTTTTCAAGGTGATCCAATCACACCTCAAAAAGGATTGGTGGCGACTCCCGTTTTCATTTTCAAAATCCAAGTCGACCCCGTTTTCATCCAAAAAATGGTGTCAACAATTACTTTATAAAAATAATAGGTTTATAGTCAAAATTTTCAATTGAATTGATGTTTGGTTAACTTGTAATAGACCTGTCCATGGGCCGGTTCGGGCCGGGCCCATAAAATTTTTTTAGCCCGTTTACTATGCCCGGGCCCGGCCCGGCCCAAAATATGGGCCTGAGATTTTGCCCAGGCTCGGCCTGAAGAAAAAATATGGGGCCCGGGCCCGGCCCGGCCTGTTTTTAATTAAAATTAAAATTAAAATTAAAATTAGTTTTTTTAATAAAATTAAAACTAATTGTTATTAAAATTAATTGTTAGTAAAATTATCAAATTATTAATTGTTAATTGTATTAATTGTTGTAATAAAATCTAACATTTGATTAGTAAATTTATCAAATTATTAATTGTTGAGTTTTAAGTATTCAGATTCGAGTTTCATAATTGTACATGTATGAAGCTGTAGTTTTATTAGGAACATGTGTGGATTTTAGTCTAAATCATTTTCAGTTATCCGTTAATTTGATTTTAATATAGATGGTATAATATAAAAGAATTTATGGCCTGAATGACTAAAATATAATTCATTTTGTAATGAGGATCGGGCTCTAACGACCCAGCTGGCATCTCACCCAAACAACAACTTCCCTTTAATGCAAATGGGATCGGGACGCTAACAAAAACTTGACCCAATCCAATGATATTTCTCCTCATAAGATTACAACGTTGATTCAATTATTACTTGCAAATGCATATACAGATATTTTATGTTTGATTAATTCATAGGCTAATGAATTAAAAATAATATAAAATTTTATGTTTAATTCTTTTTATTCTCTTTTAAAAATTAATTTTATTCTTATATTTTAAAATGAAAAGTATGCTTGGAAAATAAAGATAGAAATATCAAAACTCTATTTTCTTATAATGAAATATATATATATATATTTGTGTTTATTAGACTAAAATGTGTCAATTCTTTATCTCAATTTAAAGTTATAAAATACTTATTTTCATCTTGTTAAATTTTATAAATCATTTTTAATAAAAACAACTTTTTATTTAAAAATGTTTTCTTATGTGTTTTTCACTTTTCAACAAAACAAGAACAAAAATGGCATTTGAAACCAACAGGGCATGATCTTAATTTTTTATTAAAAATTATATTTATATATTTGTTGATAATTATAAGGCTAATATCTATATCTGCACTATTTTTAAATCTCTATATAAGTTGGTGTTACGAGTTAATCGAATATCAATTTTGTCAAAATAATAAAAAATTATTTTTTTAGAACAGCAAAAATTGTTATGATTGTGTTTTTATCTATTTATCTTTTATATAAAATTTAAAAAATAATTTAAACTCAAAATAAATATAAAAAAGCAACCACATTACGGACTTGAATGTAAAACATCAACATTTTAAAAACTTCAAACTTATTATTTCAATCAAGACTTTAATTTTTTTTATATAAAATTATTATAAATATATTTTTTGCCCTTGTTACTTAATTATTAGGAATTACAAATTCTTCAACAATAAAATTTGGAAAGAAAAAATGATTTAATTTCTTTATATATATGAAGCTTTGTGGGTGATACGGCATCACGTCGTCGGGAGTGGAAGTGTAGTGTTTCCGAGTTGAAATTGTGAAGAGCACCCCAACCATAAGAATCCTTTAAATGGTTAGACACAGTTGATATCTAAAAGTTAGCGAATCTCCAGCCTGCTTCTGCTCTCTTCAAGTAATACATAATAACATGATTGAAATGACGTTTTATTGCCATCTACAATGTGTTACCTGGGGACATTTGTTTGCTTCGCGTTATAAATATTCTTCTTTTCTATTTTAGAAAAGCGACATTTACCTCTATAATTCAAAATAAAGAAAAGGGGTAGCTGCTAAATCAAACAGGACTTGCAGCTTTTCAATCCTTTTGGGTAACACATCAATTACTAAAACTATCATAAATCCCACCCCATTACATTTTATCTCTTTTACTTAAAAATTAAATAAATTAGTCATTATAAGTTATGTTAAAGAGGAAACAGGTCCTTTCTGTTAAAAATTTTATTCATTTCTACTATTAAAAACTAATGTCATTAATAGCATGCCACGTGTGCCTCATGCTAACGTACATGGACGAATTTGTCTAATTTTTTTAATAAATGAGATAAAATACAATCTGACTCGTAAACAATAACCTCTATAGTTCTTTTAGCCCAAGAATTTCATATTGATGGTGTATATACTCTATGGTCACAAAACTAACTAAAATTTTAAGTAAGTCAAGTGTATCTACCAATTAATAGTATAGTTACAGTTAACAAATATATTGTTCCCACAATGACTACAAGTACTAGTAATTGATGTCTTTCATTTATTTAATTGATTATTTCAAATGATTGATTAAAATTAAAATTAACTAATTTAATTAACTAACAAATGCAACAAAGAATAAAACACGAAAATAATCGAATAACAACCAAGAAACGAAACAATACCCATGACAAAATCCGCCTAAATTTCATCAGTCACTATCAATCTAAATTACGCAATTTCTTTACTTAACACTTTGATCCGTAGAAATCCCTAAATTATATTAATATCTCTTTCGAGCATAAGAGCAGTTGACTCTAGATTGATTAATTACAAAAATTCTAATTAAAACTCCTAGTATCATATTAACTCGTGCCATGGATTCCTTTATTAGATTTGACTCTAATACAGTGATTTATGTCGTCCTATTTATATGATTGCATGCAACTCCACTCAATTACATAATATATAATCTTAAACGAGGTCTATTCAACCACTAATTTAAGCACGTCGAACATGTAGAAATATTAAACCAAGAATTTAACACACATAATTGAGAATAAAAAATTAAGTATTTATTGCGTAAAATAAAAATCAAACGACATAATTCATTGTAGGGTTCATCTCCCTAGGTATTTAGAAAATTAGTTCATGCTCGAAAATAGAAAAATTCAAGATATAATATAACTGAAACGAATAAAGAATTCTCTGATGGCTCCTTCATGTCTTCTTATTTTTGTCATACATACGTCTTAGAATGCCCGAAAAACCTAAAAATCACTATTTTTAACAGTTCAAATGCAATCTCGTGAAATCGGCATGATCTACCACACACCCGTGTGGTTCCTTCAACTTTCTCTAACGCTCCGATTTTCGCTCATTTTGCTCCTAAGTGCTCTATTAAGCTAAAGGATTGAGAGTATAAAATTCATAATTAACATCGGATAATCACCCAAAAACGCGTTATGAATACAGTTAAAACATGTTACTTTTAGTATTTATCAATACTTTTCCTCATCATGTTTAATTTATGAGATATCTTTTTGTAAATGAAAACATGAAACTTAATCGACCAAAGATAAATGTTTTGATAGGAACGAGTACATTTTACATTCAACTAAATTTACTTAAATTAGTTAGTTTAAACTAAATTAGTTGTTAATTAAACTTGGTAAGTTTATAAATTTGTTTTATTTGCTACAAGTTGAAAAGATAAATGAATTTTTTTTACTTATAACAATTAAATATGAATTAAATCTTAAATGTATTTATAGGTGTATAACAACCACATTTCTATAACAGTTAAAATCTGGACAAACAAATGAAGATGTTATCAAGAGTGTAAAGGTCTCATGACAAGTGGTATCAGAATAATTCTTAATTGTCAAATTTCATGTCAAGCACCCCAACAGATGGGGTAAGTATGGTGGACCAACCATGTAACACCTCTAACCCATATCTGTCGCCGAAATAGGGTTACGGAACATTACCGGAGTTCACAGATCAAATACAGTCAATTCATATAATTTACTATTCATATTCGAATTCAAACATATTCAACCACGTTGTTCCTTAAATGGGCCCTCGAGACTCAAAATACGCATAGAAACAAGTCGGGACTAAACCGGGAACTTAGAGAATTTTTTGCGAAATTTCAAAATTTTTCTTAGGTGCAGGGGACACATGTCTGTGTGGCTAGGCCGTGTGGGCATTCAATGCGAGGCACACGGCTGTGTCCATACCCGTGTAGCTCTCTAACTTGGGTTACACGGCCAAGCCACACGCTCGTGTGCTAGACCATGTAAACAATTTAATTTTCAAAAATTAGGTGCAGGGGACACACGACCAAGACACAAGCCCGTATGCTAGGTCGTGTGTCACATACGGCTGAGACACACGCTCGTGTCTCTGCCTGCGTGGACAAAAAATAGGCCACTTTTCTCACCCAATTTGTTTTCCAGCTACAACAACATCCAAGCACATTCACAAGCCATTTTATAACCCTCAACTCAAGCCAAAACCAAGTTTTATGCATGATATATCATGACATTTATTCAAACATCCAACTTACTCAATTGATCATATACTTGCTTAAACATGTTTATACCTAAAATACCAATCCAAGCACACTCACATACCAAACATAATACAATCTCATGCATATATACATCAAACATACCATCACTAGCCATTTCAATGGCTAATTACATCCAAAACATTTCATCTTTTGGTCTAACTTAGCCTATACATGCCATTATACCAAAAATAATTTTACTTATTATACCAAAGTGAGCTGAAGGATAGAGTGATCTTGCTCCGACCCGCTTCCAACCTTTATGAGCTTCTGAGTACTATAAAACAGAGGAAATAAAACAGAGTAAGCATTTAATGCTTAGTAAGTTCGTACAACGGGGAATTAACTTACCATTCATGTTCGTTTAAAATAAGCATACAAAGTACATCCAAATCAATTTAATCAATGATGGGTGTTGAGTCCACCAATATAAACCTCCGTCTAATTTGCAATTTAAGCAGTATAGGGAGTAGGGTCGATCCCTCAGAGACTGGGTTTACTGAAAATTGTTTCTCTTTCTCGACTAGATTCGTGTCTAGGCAGTTGTCGTGCCCAAAAAATTTAAGGGGAGGATAAAATTAAAAACCTGGAACCTGAAATAAACAGGAAAAAAATGCGTGAAAAGTAAAAGCTGGAAATAAAATAATAAAAATAGTTAAATAAACCTGAAGAAGAATTAATTAAACTAAGCTCAGCTTTAGTCACGGGTTTTTCTTGTCTTTGAACCGATCCTCGAAATTAGATGAACTCCTCTTTTCCAATAAGCTAGTTATAGCTACCAAGGACGCCTCAGACACCAACTCTTCGTTATGTAAATTAGTTATGGAACGTCCAATAACTAACCCTTATCGATTGAACAACCAACAAAACGTTCGTGATTTAGAACTCCGACAGCTTTGTGTTCTAGAAGAGCCTAGCTCAAACCAATGCCCTCAACCGCGTGGGACATTTAAATCCGGTTACTACTTCCTTTGACGGAACCAAATAACAATCCCCATTTAGCATGCCAATGTGTTTACAGAAAACCGATTAGACAATCGATCCTTTCAGAATTCCAACTGTATGTCTAACCACACTACATCAAATGACGTCTTTTTTGACTTAGTATTGATTTGACTTTGCGAGTTGACAAAATCATACTCTTAATCTGGAGAAATAATAAGTACTGGATTTTATGAGTTAATTTGCTCGGGTTCGTAACTCACGGATCTTGACGAGGCTAACTCCGACCTAAAGCTGAAAATGGATTTAGTTGACTAAGGTTTGGGACATGTTGGTATTGGGCATAATTGGAGAAGGTTGAATAAATGAAAAAGAGATGAAAGTAAGGGGGTGAAGGTGACGCAAGGTTGGAAACTAATAGATGGAAAAATATAAGGAATTAATGTCAGCAACTAAATTTGCAAAAAAGGAAAGAAAAGATTGAATTGCAATAGATAAAAGCTTAATTGAAACACTTAATGATTAAAAACTTGATGGAAAACTTAGTGAAAAGCTTAAAAAGAACTTGATGCAAAACTTAATAAAAGAAAACTTGGTAATTAAAAACTTGATTAAAAACTTGATGAAAAACACTTGATGAAAGACTTGATTAATGAATTGATAAATGAATGATCATAGTAGCCCCTATTTATACTAGTGGCTTTGCCAAATTAAGAGCCACTAACCATAGAAAATCAAGGAAATAAAATATTTCATGATATAAAAATCCCTACATAATCTCCCACTAAGTCAACATAGAATTTCAGCTAATTACATCTTGGAAATATTCTTCATTGGCTCGCCTTCTTTGCTCCTTTCTTCAATCTAGCCCAATTGCTTCTCCTTTTTCTCTTTTGACCCCAAATTGTACACCTGTATAAAATTCAAGTTAAACATGGAAAAATCAGTGGTGCATTCTCGTAAATTGACTAATTAAATTACATAAAATATGTATTTTTAGCATTTAATCAACCAATAACCTAACACATATAAATCCTCCAGCAAGTTAGTCATGTATTTCAAGTGCATTTCAAGTAACAGAGATATGAGCTTATCGTATAAACATTTCCATGTATTTTCAGATAGATACAGTTATTGATTCATTCAGACCTTATCTTAACTTATATCGGAACTTTTCCCATTGAAACTTATGAAATATTGATGGACATCGGGTAGTACACATGAAGTGTACGAAACTATAATTCGTCAATTCATATTCAAGAGTGTTCATAAGAACACTTAAACGGGAAGCACTCTTTCGAGCCATTAATCGGGAAGCTCATGTAAGCCATGTAAAGGGAAGCTCATGTGAGCCATGTAGCGGGAGCTTATCCTGACTTTTTAATGGGAAGCTCATAAGAGCCATATCCAGGAAGCTCATGCGAGCCAATATCAGGTAGCTCCGAAGAGCCATTCACAGGAAGCTCCGAATAACTTAATATCAGGAAGCTCCGGAGAGGCTCACAAAGAGCCTTTAATCGGGAAGCTCACGAAGAGCAATATAACGGGATGCTCATAAGAGCTGCGGTGTGTCCACAACACATGTAGAATCACAACCGATCGGGATGCTTCAAAGAGCTATTAACGGGAAGCTCTCAAGAACCATATAATGGGAAGCTCAAAACGGATAATAACGGGACACTCTTTCGAGCTGTGGTGTGTCCGCAATATATGCAGGACTACAACGAATACGAGAAACTTGTATCCATCGATTTTCATTTGTTCAAACGGGACTTAACATTTATCGGACTTTATTGGATATTCAATAAATTTCATATACATGGCAATTATACAATTCACATATACAACATTTAATTAAAACATATAAATGTACACAATTTAGTTACACGAACTTACCTTGACACTTGTTCGGATATGATAATCTACTAATCTGATACTTTTTGTTTTCCTCGATCCAATTTAGTACTAGGTCTATTCGGATATATACGATTAAATTTAAATTGATTTAATACAATTCATATTCAAATTAATCCAATTCACATTTTAGGCAAAAGTACAATTTTTCCCCTATACTTTTAATTAATTTCGATTTCGTCCCTAAGCTCGGAAAATGAAATTCATGAAATTTAATCTTCACTTCAAGCCAAAAATTTTTTATGCGTAATAATAGAAATCCCTTGAATTCCATAAAATTTAGAATTTTTCATGAATTCAACATCCTTTCAATTTAATCCCTAAATCATGTTTACTTCAAAATTCTTTAAGAAAACACTTTTAAATACCCATCAACACCTCAAATTCATCATCGAATAACTAAAACAATATGAACTCATCAATGGTAACTTCCAAAGTTTTCAATAAAATCAAAAACCAAAGTAAAGGTTACTTGGACCTAATTGTAACAATCACAAAAACATAAAAATTTCAAGAAACAGGTGAATATTTGACTTACATGAAGAAAAATTGAAAAAAAAAGCTTAAAACCCTCTTCAATGTCTGTTTTTAGAATTGAAAATGATGAAGAAATGTCTAGAATTCTTTAATTTTCATTTGTTTCTTTAAATTTGGCAAAATTTTCAATTTTGCCCTTATTTCACACCTTTTTTTGTCATCTTTTTAAGCATATGCCACCCCATCTAGATACTTTAATATGACTAAAGTCCTTCCTTATTTACCATTTGAACTATTTAATCACTATCTTTTAATTAACAAGTTTTGCACCTTTTTCAATCTAGTCCTTCTAACAAATTAGACATGTAATTGGTGAAATTTTTTAACAAAATTTTTATACAACACTCTTATTATACCATAGACCAAAAAATAATATTAAAATAAATTTTCTTCTGACCTCGAATTTATGGTCCCGAAATTACTGTTTCGATTTCACTGAAAACGGGTTGTTACAAACCATGACTCCACAACAAATCCTTAGTGGCGGGTTAAGCAAACTGATGGTAAAACCTGTACATGGACATAATAAGAATGGATGGGGAAAAAAATCTCAGGCCAATTTTTTTTAATTTATGTCAAGTGCTTAAAAAGGGTACAAATATCAAATTTATATATGAACTTTGGTATAATATGCACTTTGATACATGAACATTGATTTAGTGTAATTATACACATGAAACTTAAATTGTAGTTCATATGTATACATGAAACATTGATTTTAATTCAATCGTACATATTTAAAGAAATGAATACATACATTTACTTTCATATTAGATTAATATAATTGCTTGTGTTTGTAATATATCAACATAAAATGATGCTAATTAAATAATGTTGTTAATGATTTGTGAAAATTGAATCAAATCAAAATTTCATGTATAAAATTGCATAAAATCAAAGTTCATGTATACAATTGCACATTAAACTAAAATTCATGTATATTTTTAAAATTTATCCCTAAAAAAACAAAGTATATAAATTTCAGAAAAAAAGGGGAAAACATAGTGCATTAAAAAGGTTGTAATTTTAATTTTTGGCTTAAGGGTGCAAACCCTCAAACTTATTAAAAAAAACAATTAAGCCTTTGTTTTTTTTTTTGTATTCATTTGTGTACTTGAACTTTTAAAATACATAAAAAAAGCCCTCAAACCTTTTCAAAAAAAGCAATTAAGCCCCTACTATTTTTTTGCACTCAATTGGGTATTTGAACTTTTAAAATGCATCAAAAAGACCCTCAAACCTTTTCAAAAAAAGCAATTAATCCCCTACTATTTTTTTGCACTCAATTGGGTATTTAAACTTTTAAAATGCATCAAAAAGAAAAACCTTTTCAAAAAAAGTAATTAAGCCCCTGCTTTTATCAAAAAATATATAAAAAATAAAATCAATAAAATCGATAAATATTATTAAATTTTAATAAAAAAATTCAAATATTAAAAATTTATTAAAAATTTGGAAAAAAATAAAAATTGTAAAAAAATATAAAATATATAGAAATATAAAATTTTATAAAGTAAGAAAATTATACAAAATGTAAAGAAATACAAATTTCGTAAAAAAAATTATAAAAATTATCGTACTAAAAGAAACATTTTATAATTTTTCTATAACTTTATTGATTTTTATTTTTTTATCATTTTTTACCACATGTCACGCTATGTTGCGACGCGTAATGACTTTAATTGAAAAAAAGACTAGGGGTCATTAATTTTTTATGATTTTTATAAAATTGTACAAATTTTTTTATTTTTTTATGATTTTAATAAAAAAAATTCTAATTTTTAAGAAATTTTAATTTTTTTATATTTCTACTAAAATTTAATAATTTTTCTAAAATTTATTATTTATTATTTATTTCTAATTTTTAATAAGAGCTAGGGCTTAATTGCTTTTTTGAAAAATTTTGAGGGTTTTTTTGATGCATTTTGAAAGTTTAAGTATCCAATTGAGTGGAAAAAAAGAGAGCAGGGCCTTAATTGCTTTTTTTGAAGAAGTTTGAGGGTCTTTTTTTTATGCATTTTGAGTGCTCAATTGAGTGCAAAAAAAAGAGAAGGGGCTTATTTATTTCTATGTTGTTTTAAAACATTATAAATTAACATTTTTAATGGTTAAGGTGGTTGTGTTTTTAAACTTTACCTTTGCTTGAAAATGAATACTAACTTTTGTAATAGAGATTAATTGTAATAGAGGGACTCGTCAAGTAATTTCACCTATAAATTACCATTTTTGCCAGGTTTAGTACAAATACATCACACGTTGGCGTGTAGAATGCAACTATAAAATTGAGGTTTTTTTTTTGGGTAAACTATAAAATTCTCTTACCTGCTTTCCTTTTACAAATAATTGTTGTAGGACTGATCCGAAGTGTTTGTTTTTGTTAGGTGTGTTAGTGGTCAGTAATTCTCTAGAATTGCTTAAATGATTTCATAGTTGTTTACCTTTACATTAGCCCTTTTAGCTCTCATGTATGTAAATTTAAGCTCCGAACCTTGGCCTTAGTTAAAGTTCTTGAAGCTCACAACGAAAATATGTCAAGGTGCTTAATTGCAACATGAAGATGGCAGATGGTAGGGGGGAGTGTAGAGAGAGTGATTTAAATTGAAAATGTCTGCAGTCAGTTGCTTAATTTTCTCATGTTTACTTCAATTTTCATCATTGGATAACAATTCTTGAGCATTAATATTCAAACCTTTCTCTCTTCTCGCCAGCCTTTGCTTTAACTCCAACAATTATTATATCCTCGTGGACAAAAATAAGTTGTTAGGTGAAAACCCCTTAAAATTAATGATCTACATGCTCGTGTGTAGAAGGAGGTTTGATTAATCCATGAAAGTTGGTGATTCATTTTCAAGCTTTTGAAATAGAAAAACAGAATAATGGAGTGAGAGGGGAAGCTTTATTGACAAACCCGAAGGCATCTTCTCTCATTTCAACTTCTTTTTTTTTTTACTTTTAGGAAAAGGCCCCTTAGATGGATAAATATTCTCCACTACCACTCCCACTCCATTTATGAACAAATTGATCAGTTTTAAGCAATTGTCGGGTCGGCTTTTTATTCTGAAACAGGACTTTGACCATCTTCTGTCTTACAAGTTTCATCGCATTATTTTTTATGATCCATAATATAACTCGAAAGAATTTCAAGGGTCATCTCCCACAAAGAATAAATGTGCTTTAAGTTCCTTTTTAGAACAAATATTTAGAATTCCTGTGGGAGCAGTTGTCAGGGAATCGACCAACACCCAGAATCTAACTTAATAATTGAACTAATAATTCCTTAAAAGGAGCCCAACATCAGTGGCTTTTCTCGCAATAGTTAGGACACATCTCCTTCCAAGTTTTTTATATGTAAAATCACAGCTCAAAGATACACTAAACTTAATTTCCCCCCAACAAATTATAGTTGAGTCAGGTACAATATTTTATTAGCTACTGAGAACATCAAGAAGCCGAAGTTGCCTCAACCAAATCATGGGTTTTCTCAGGAGAATCTACCACTTATACCATAGCATCCATCAATCTACCTATATACTTGTTGACAACAGTTTTTAATGGCTTTTATGACTTTGCTTTAATTATTAACTAATTGTTTGGTCTATATGTTAGCTTTTATCAGTATAACACAATATATTGGGAAAAGGAGATAACAACAAAGTTTAACTCTTGATTTTTAAAATGCCTTAATCACTACTCCCTTATAGCCTTGTGCTTTTTGGCAATATAAGCTTCTAAACACGTCCCCTGGACTTTTACACGGAGGGAAATCATGGAGAAAATTTTGTAATTTAAACTAATCATGATGCTCTGTAACCAAATTTCACACAACAAAGCGGTTTTCATGAAAATAAAGTTGCAAGTCAAAATAGTATGTTATGGGGGTGAAAAGGAAAGTTACAGGTGACCAATTGGCAAAGTCAAATCTAGCAGCCATGCCTGAAACTTTAAGGTTTTTGTTTGTTAGGATGAGCACATGGCTTATGTTTGGGTCATCACGAAATTCTAAACCCCACTAAGCAAAGGTGGAGTTTAATCCTCTTATTTTTATTTTCAGAATGCAAATTCAATGGTTAATATGGTTAAAATTTTTCTATTGATTTCAAGCTCATTTTCTTTTGTTACGTAGCTATTAAGTGAGTATACTTATCATTTTAAAATGTCAAACATAGAATAATTTTAACACCATCAACAATTAGACATAAATTTTAAATCCAAAAGGTAGAAAGACTAAATTCCAAATATATATAAAAAAAAATCATTTGTAAAACTATTCCAATATAACTTACTTAAACACTTAAAATGATTTTTTAAATAATAAATAATTAACTTTATTAAAATTTAATTTAATTCAATTCATTTTAATAATATATAAACTAAATTAACCCTAAATCACCTTCCAAATATGTTTCTCAAATAACAGTAAGTGCAGGTGAGTTCCATTTTCACTGGAACAGATAATGATCAGGGATAATAATTACAAGTCTGAAAGTTTTTAAAAAATAACTAAGAAATTATAAATAATTTCAACAGAGTAAGATATGGAATGAATATCCCTACCACTAAGGTGGCATCACAAACAGATTTCTTAAGTTTGCTTTCCATGTAAACTTCCACAAATTTCAACTTATTATATTCATGGGTCTTACTACACTTCCAACCAGCTTATGGGAGACAAAGTAAAACTTTTCATTTTTAAGTTTATAATACTTTATATTATTATATAATTTATAATACATTAAAAAAATAAATCTATATGGTGGACCTAAAATGGGTCTAAAAAATAAACCTACTCTAATTAATGTAAAAGTTTTAAAAAAAGGTTAACATGACTATATAAAAAATTCAATAAATAAAAAATATTTAAATAAAATGAATTAAATATTTTTTTAAAATAAAAAATAACACGGGTGAGTCTAAAATGAGCTTGAGTTATTCTTTTGCAAATATGGACAAGTTTAAATAAAATTTTAAGCCTATATTTCAGGTCGGACTAAGATTGAAAAAAAATATAAAATATATTAATATCATGTTTAGATCTAACCAATCCAATCCATGGACACCTCTATAGAGAAATCATGAATTTCGTATATTCCAAACACTAAGTATTACCTATTAATTTTTTTTAGAGAAAACGAGAGATTATTCTTCAATTATATTTAGAAGAAAATAAGTAGAATATTTTAATAATGATTCTTTTATTTTTTAAAATGTAAGGTATATACGCCAATCTATATTTATACCTATTATATATATAAATCAATTCTAAAATTATAAACATTTTTAAATTTATTTATTCAATCCCATTTATTAAAATAAAATTTATTTTATTGCCATTACCATTAAATTATTTATTGAAGTAGAATTCTTTAATTGATTTTTTATTATATTGAATATGACATATCTTTTTCTATTTTTTTAATGTTCATTGATAAAATAAATTATTGTTGATAAAATTTAAATTATTTATCCTCCATTGATTTTTTTATTTATCATATATATTTTATCAAGTAAACTATCGATTATCTTTATTGATTTTTATTACATATTGAAGTCTTTATTAAAGTAAAATATTTTAGTTAATTTTTATATATATATAATTTTTTCCATACAAAAATATTTGTTGGTTATTTTGATCTTATTCAGTAAAATACATTATTGGCTGAGAAAAAAAATACTCATTTTATTGTATTTGTTTTTTTTTAATTTTATAACATTTATTGTTTATTATTATTTTTTGTCAAAAATAACTTCGATTTAAAAATCCTTCAATAAACATTGAGTTGAAAAAGATGAAAAGCCTCGGTGATATTTTGTGCCATGTAATTTCGGTATTAAACCGAAGAGCATGGAAACAACCCAAAAATAAATGTGACAGATAAGCTGTCAAGCTAATTAATTAGAGACATATCGAGCCCCAGCAACATGAGCAGCTAATTCTCATTTTCGCATTCAACAATCATTGGAACATATGGCAAATTTTAGTCTGATCGAAGCTTGACTTCTTTATTTAATTAGTGCATTTATGAGTTCTTCATACCCGACAATGTTGATGCCATTCTAAGACTTTAGATTCTTCATACTTCAACAAAATTCACAACCACACTATACTATTGTCTCGAGAATATTCGATTAATGTATAAGTTTACACAATTATTGACTTGTAATAAAGTGATAAGTAGATCGAGTATTATCTCCGCAGAGGCTGTCTATGTGAATCAAGTATTACAAAATTAATCACTAGCAATTAGTTGGTGATGAAAATAAATTTAAGTGATGGGTTTGAATTTGATTACATTAAACTAACCTAAATATGCTTAAAATTAAATTAAATAAATGAAGGAATGAGTATGCAAGTCTTTTAGAGAAATCACAGTATCATGCATGTGTTAGAATAATTATCTTTTTTAACTTAGAAATATTTAAATGCTGCTAATGATGTTACGGAAAATTCCATGGAATCTCCTATTTATCAATCCTATTTTAATTACGAGTATTTTGGCTTCTCTCGAGGTCCAAAGTTTAATCTCTTGTCTACATATGTCTATGTCTGTTACGGCTTCAACGTTACCTTTTCAAGCATCGTCTAAAAATTCAACTTATTAAATTATTAAGTATAGCATATGTCTATATCAACAACTTAGTAAAATTAATAAGCAAAAAAATAAATTAATGTGAGGTAGCAGTAATATTTCTATATTGAAATAGTTTAATCACATGAATCCTAAGATTATGCAAGGTAATAAGGTTCTCTTCAATTATTACAAACTTTAACCTAATTTTCTCAAATATAAATTAAACATGCACAATTCAGATAGTGTGTCAATTAATTACAGTCTAGTTAGGATTAAATAATTAATTCAATTGCATTCCTTACATTTATAATCCATGAATAACATAGTCATAATTTTATTTGAATGCATATACAGTCAAGACACATAACAACACTAACAACATAAATAATCTAAGCTACGGAAATTAAATTATTATAACACCGAAGGAGTTAAGCAACCATAATTATATTAAAATCAATAAATTCAGTTGCAAACATGATTTCTTAAATTGAACAACAAGAAATTAAAAACTAAAGGGAAAGAATTGCAAAGCCGTTTTCGATGGTTCTTCGAGCCTTGCTCCTCTTTTGTGCTTCATTCCTTGCTGTAGCAATCAAGCCAAAATGCTCCTCCAATGGCCAAATGGACTGCTCTCAAATCCTTACACAACTCACTTGAAAAATGAAAACATGAGAAAGAAAAGTAAAGTAAAAAAAGATAGAAAGATGGATGAACGAGGGATAATGAAATGATGGAGTGAGGGGTGGTATTTATACTAGTAGGGGACAGCTTGTATTTGCTAAAAATAGCATTCAATCCCCCTTCCCATGACCGACCACCGTGAGAAGAGGAGTGAGTAGAATAGCTTTGTTAAAAATAGCAAAAACAAGGCATGTTTCAAGGAAGGAGTTGAACTGTCACTTGGCAAACTTGTTGGGGTTATTTTGCAATTTTTACAAGTCTAGGGACCTTTAATTTATTTACTCCATGGATGGTTGGGCTACTGGTTAACCGAATTTGGGCTCTTCCTTAATTGGACGGTTTAGGTTCAAAATTGAGCAGCAAGCTTGACCACTTCACTGATCCAATTTCCGAGCTGGTTCAAATCTATCCATTATCTATAATTCTAATTAATTTTGGATGTCCATAGCTAATTAATTATCAGCCTTCCTTTGCATGAATTTTGCTACAGAAGACTGCTATAGCATCGAGCATTGAGCATGTAATATCCCGAAAATTACTACTATAATACACCGAAAATTACTACTGTAATACCCCGAAAATTACTACAGTAAGAAAGTAGGTATCATTGATAGTAAAATAAGGAAATAAAGTGAAAAAAAGGGAAATTTTGAGTTATGACAACATTGAGAATTATATTATGACATATTAATTCAAGAAAGGATTAAATCGCAAAAGTGAGAAAAGTTTTGTTGCCCAAGAGTAAATACTCAAAATTTGAGGGGTTAAAGTGTAAATACAAAAACGCTGAAGGACCAATAGTGTAAATATTTTAAGGGTGGAATAATCTAGAAACTAAGGAAAATGGATGAATTAGGACCAAATTGAAAAGGTGAAAATTTTTGAGGGACTAAATCACAATTTTACCAAATTAAGTGATGACTCAAGGATGAAATTTTTAAAGGTTATAAAGGGAAAAATGGTCAATTAGAAGAGAGAGAAATCTAAAAGGCAATGATGATGTTGGTGATATTTTAGGTTAATTAATTAAATAAATATTAGTTTATTAATATTTTAATTTGATTTTTAAATGATATTTTATTATTTTATTATTATTTTATTTAGTATATATATGGAAGGAAAGATGAAGAATCTTCATCTTCTTCCCATGCATCCAACGTATGAAGAGAAAAGAAAGAAAAAAACTTTCTTTTCTTTACAATTTGGTCCTTTCACCAAAAAATCACCATTTTCACTTAGAAATCAAAAGAATTTTCATATTCATCAAGAGAGAAAGATAACAAGGAGACAATGGGGAGCTAGAATATCAAGTTAGATTCAAGAAATAGAAGCTTGAGGAGAGAGAATATCAAGTTAAAGATTGAAATCAATAGGACAAGGTAAGAACATCAAGATTTCAATATATTTTTAAGTTTGTTATTATTGAAAAAGCATGGAAATGATGTTATAGTAGAGTTTTCTTAAATGAAGTCTTATGTTCTTGATATATTAGTGAAGGGAAATAAGAGAAAGTGATGGAAAATATTATAGAGAAAATGAATAAGGAAGTTATAAACTTAGTAATCAACATTTTGCACTAAAACAGTTTTGGACAGCAGCAGTAGACTAATTTCGAAAAAATCACCATAAATTATGGAAATCGAATTATAGGATGAAAAAAATATGGAATTAAATATTATTAAGTCTAGTTTCTCATAGAAGAAATGGTGTAAGTAATAGAATTGTAAATCATGAGATAAAATAAATTATGTGAGACAAGGTCAGAATGAATTTGGGTTCCCCTATTCTGACTTTGGAAAATCATAAAAAATTGGAGAAAAATAATTATGGGCTTAAATTTATATTTTTAAAATCCTGAATTAGTCTATTTTCAAGAGAAATAAACAGAAACATTATCTGAATCCTGTACGGGGATATAATTAATTTTTAGTGAAGAAGGGTCAGAACTGTCAGACAGCAGAACATGGATGAATTTAAGAATAAACTGTACTTATTGGTTGAACCAAAAATTCTAAAAAATTTATAGTAATAAGATATGTGAGTCTAGTTTCATATAAAATTAACAGATCTCAATTCGGAGTTACATAGCTGAAGATATAAATAATTTTGTGACAATGACTCAAGTGGACAGCTTTGAATGAACGAATAAATAAATAGTGAAATTATAGATAATGTTACATATAAGCATGTTATATACATTAAGGATGTGGAATGGAGAGGAGAAGGAGGAAAGTATATGATTATTCAACTAGCATGAGTTTTCATTAAAAATGGCTAATTTGCATGTTTTAGGTTCAGGGACTAAATTGAATAAAAGTAATATTTTAAGGGTAAATTTGTAAAAATGTCAATAAGTGACCAAATTGCATGAAATGAATTGTTTTATTATTTAAATTAATAAATTGAATGAAATATTAATTTATATCAAGATTGAGTGGAAATTCGAAGGAAAATAGAAAATTACCAAAATATCCCTAAATTTTGGTATTTCTGCAATTTAGCCTGGTAAGTTCGTGTAACTTGAATTATATTCTTAGATGATTGAAATATATATATTGGATTGAGAAATTGATTTGAATTGTGAACATGAGAAATTGTGAATTGAATGAAATGGAAATGAAGCTTTGAATTACATGAGTAAATATCGGGTCTCGTAGGCCCTATTTGTTATGAATATAATATTTCGAGGATATGTTGTAAAGAATTATAAAAGCACGTTAATAATTTAAAAGTTTTAATTCGGATGAAATTTTGTAACTTGGTTTAATACGTATGCAAATGTATGTCTTCTAGTAATGCCTCGTACCCTATTTCGGCGTCAAATATGGGTAAGGGATGTTACAATGTGACAACGCCAGATTCAGTCATAACATTTAGACCGGGTTTGGGGTGTTACAGAGCAAGCGGGCTTCGAGGTCAATTTTCCTCCTATTGTACAAAACTACGACAAACATGTAAAAATATGTCAAATTAGCATGTAAATAATTAAAAAAGAAAAATTGTCTTTAATATAATCCATCTAATTAATTTTGTAATAAAATTACAAAATTATTTATTTAAATACTCAGAATTTGCATGAATTACAAGTAAATATATAATAGATATTATCATTGTTGGGAGGATTTTACCTAATATTAATTTCAGCCCAAATAAGACTATACTCAGATCGTAAAACGGATGAGGACACCTATAATTATACAAAAAAAATTATATATATGATATTGTTACACCCCCTGCAACTTTGGACACATGTCAACATAACAAGCCACTTGAGAAACGCCCACAGAAAGCTATCCGCTCTCCCTTACTTGAGTGGACATCAAACGTCCCAAATAGCCTATCTCCCATTGAACCCTTGACCTATTGTCAAATGTAGTAGTCAATTCGGGTCAATTCCACACTTAAGGAGCTTATTTTCTAGACAATTTAGGATTTTATATTTCGTTTTTAGTAATTAGGCCTTAGGATTAAAAATTAATTAAAATAAGTATTTTTAACACATTTTGTAGGTGTTGTGACCCAATAGGCCGACATGGGCCATATGTGATGCTAATTGGTTTAATTAAGTATGTAGGATGAAGATATAAAGACCCAATTGACGTGGAAGCAAGGGTTGAATGATACATAAGCTTCCTGGGACGTCAAGGTTCCAAACGAACGACACAAGGCAGATTTTTGGTGTCGTGTCGTGCCACGCAAGAGGTGTGGCGTGACACACATCAACGTGTTGCCCAAGTTCATCAAGGTTATTTTCATCTGCACAATCAAAATTATACAAAGATCTAGGATGTGCCGAAGACCTAATTTGGGCTACCAACACCTCTATAAATAAGACATTAGGGGTTTGATGTAACTAAGTCGTCCTAGACGCCTTCAAAAACCCTAGTAGTTTAGAAGTAGATTTAGTTTATTTTCTTTTCGGCTTTTCAATACTTTCTTGTTTTCATCTTGAAATTAGTCTTAATTCAAAAGTTTATTTATTTAAATTCAAGTATTTCAGTTTATGTTCGTTTGCATTTGTTTTATTTCTTTATTCCAATCAAGTAATTTGCTACTTCGTTCCCCATCTGATATTCAATCCACGATTATTCAAATCTCTTTTCTCTTACGAATCAATCGTGTTTACATGATGTATTCAATCGAAGTTGAGATCATGAATAACATAAGTGACTAAATCCCTTAGGGGAGATTAACGAGTGGATAGAGATGTAATTAATGGAGGATTTAGGGTTTCCCGAGAGGGATTAGTTGGCATGAATACATGTGCTTAAACCACTAGGCCTAACAACTCTAGGAAATTATGATAGGTTAGACGAGGTCAGGAGATAAGTCGAACCGAGTAAATCGTAATTTATCCTGATTGAGAAAGTGAGGTTGGGAGATAAGCAAGTATCAACCAATCAATTAATTAATTGGTTAATCGATAGCTAATGCACCTTAAAATCCTAATCCGAAGTTAGTTACAAACCCTGAAGCGAGTTAATCTTCCTGATTAGTTTATTGATTTATTTCGTTTGTTTATTTTTCTTTCTTTATTCCTTTTTGTTATTTATTTATTTTTACTCTCTTTATCTATTTTATGGTTGATCGTAATATAAGAATTAATCAGTACTATTTAGACTTATTATTGTAAAAGTGTTTTCATTATTTATTCCAGCCTCCCTTAGGTACGATCTCCAGAATACTTCCTAGTATTTCGTTGTACAACTATATTACAATCTGACCCGTGCATTTGTAGAAAATGCTGTTTTTAATTCTTAAAATTTTTGTATTATATTTAACTATAAACGATAACACGTTTATAGGTGGTCAACCCCCCTCCCTCGCGATCTTTTTAGAAGGGTTTTGGTCATCCACTCTCGAGGTTAAGTCATTCATCCATGCAAATGGATTACTCACAGTCTTTAGAAGGGTCTTATCTATCCGCCTTTGTGAATAGGCTACTGGCTCCTCAAGGCACCCACTTTTCTACTATGAACACTCTTAGTGTGAACACGCCCTTTAGGCCACTAGACCTTATCTAAACATAACAACCCTATACCATCTTAAAAAGAATGACAAAACGAGTCTCATCATGTACATTTCCCCCATACATTCCATGATGATGGCTTATTGGTAGTAGATTTACCGCACTAGCAATACTAGAAAAAAGAGTTGTACCATATATACTCTTCAAGACAATGAAGAAAAGATTGACTAAACTAATTTAGTTAACCTTTCAAAAGAATTGTTTAAATACTTAATCACTAAACTGTTGGTCACCAATGCAATTTCCTAGACTCATTTAGTTAAGGGTTTAGTCCCTGATTCCCAAAAGGAAAAAAAATCAGAAAAGGGTTGGAAAAAAGATAGAATGCATTTCTTAACAAAAGAATTCAAAAGATAAAAGATAAATTAAGGTTAAAAATGGCGGTGAGTAACAAAATTATAAAGCAGTTGAGGAAGCAAAAGTAATGATTAGAGGTAAGGAATTGAGAGCATAAAAAATGATTAGAATGATGACTTTTGAAACTTGCTTAACTAAAAACACAATTACGGATAAGGTTAGATGAGAGGTCTGCAGTTATTATTTAATTAAATCTACCGTTTGTAAAAAATTTAAAAACTTTTTGCATTGCAAAGGTGGAAATGTTTTTATTATCTTAAATTTTAAAATTAGAAATCAACATCTCAGTTTTCATATCATCCAATTGGCTTGAGAAGTGAAATTTGACTGAAGAATTGCAGCAGATTCTTTGAACCCAATATTCAGCATCACATCAGCTAATGCCAAACAAATTGTACAACTCCAAGCATACATTTTATTTACTCTTTCTCACTATAAATATTATTCAACTAATTAGCAATATTAAGTTAGCAATATATGAAAGTATTGAATTATATTCGAACAACAATGACACTAGAGAGATAGATGATTATTTTAATTGATGACGAGCTAATAGTTAAATAACGATTATAATTTTACTATTAGCACTATATTTGAATTATTAAAATACTTTATATATGTTAATTAGCTATTATTTTGAATATTATTACTTTGCATTAATTTATGAAATAATAATTATATTATATATTGAATATGTTAAAAATATTTTAATTATATTTAATACTTCAAATAAAAATATTATTTTACACTAATTATAATAATTAAAATTATAATATTTAAAACTTATACACACAAGATCACAGGCCATGCATGTCACATTAGAAACTATTCTACTTTAAAATAATTGTGATACTTCTTTTGCATACATTTAGTTTTTCTTTTCCTAGCAAATGTTAAAAATAAATAAATTAAATATTGTTCTAGCACAAAAGTAGAGATGGTTGATATAGGCAGTTAGAGTGAATAAAACTCGATTCAATTTGAAAAAATAAAAGAATTTAAATTTTGAGTTTTGAGTTCAAATCGAGTTGAATTTGAATAATTTAAATAATAAATTGGTAAAAATACCCTTTTGGTCCCTGTCCAAATTGGTCTCAAACTTTTACTTACATCAAAGTATATAAGTCACGCATATGTAGTTCATCATCCACTCAGGATTACGATAGGTCACAATGTGAATGTCACAAGTGAATAAATTCATAAATGGATTTAAAATCTATTTTATTTGGGTCTTGTCTGATATATTGTCAGTCCAGTCAATCACATTTATGTCTATCTTCTGGGAGTTATTCGCTCTGGTGCTCAACACAAAGCATTTGTTCAATTGGACTTGATAAATGACATATTAATCTTTCAATCGATTTGCTCATTTCCAATTAGATTAAGGACATGTTTAGATTCATTTACTAATATAAGTTATCTTTACGTATTGTGATCTGACCACGTAATACCGATTAGTATTAGTTAAACGTTAGGTAATCGATGAGTCAAGATTTACTTTCATTTTGATTTGTGTGTAATTGTGCATTTTAACAACTACACCAATTATGTGCCGCTAATTTTGTTTGAAAAGAAATTTAATAATGTAAATTTAATTGATGGTAAACCATAAGGAATATTAAGCAGCAATAGGAAATAATATGGTTTGTTCAGTGCGGTTAAAAAAGATGATTCACTTTGCAACCAAAAAGTGTTGCCAATAATTCATCAGATATATTGAATTCATCATTCAAAAGTACAGTTGACAGCATAGAAGGGAAAGCCTGAAAAAAGAATTCTCAAAGAAAGAGATATTGGCATGCATTACTATTCAGTAGAATGAAAATAACTAGAGACAGGCATCAGCCTTTCACATTTATACATGCTAGCTAACTTGAAGTGAAAACAAAAAGTAAAATAAAAAAGAAATCCAAAAATAGATGGAAACAAAAGGTGAAGTGAAGACAATAATCATGAAGGGGAAGTAAATGCAACTAAACAATGCAAATAATCACTCTTGCTGCTTGGAGTTTTTCAAGAAAAAAAAAAGGGTAACCAGTATGTTATGGGGATTAAGTTTTGCTAGTACTCATCATCATCCCAGCTCCACCCCACGTACACCTTCAAATTTAATGCCTACTACATCATCCCTTTCTTGTTTAGGGCTGAGTGGTTAGTTGCATAAAATAAGGGGTGAGGGAGAAGAGAGAAAGAGAAGGGGGGAGGGGAGGCGATGATGGATAGGTTGGGTAGTTAAAGAGGTGCTTTTCTGTGGAGATTTTAAGGTCGAAGGTCACAGTTTTGATGGAGGCATGCCCCCCGCCCCGCACTCTGAGTTGCCCCCACCCTGGGTCCTACACCCCTCTCCTTTTGATAGTTGATACCCACAATTTGGATCCCACTTCACCATTTTATCCCAAAATAATGCCGTTTCTCTTTCCATCTAGGTAGCTGGCTCTTCTCCAAAGCACAGTAAAACTTTTATGTACCCCACACTTCCTCTCTTTGCCTTTAGCCTTAGCCACCCCAACCTGTCCCCATCAAATACCGGAACCCCCCCCCCCTTTTTTTTTTCCTTTTTCTATTTATTTTTTCTTTGCATCTTGATTTGGCCTTTTTATGTTTGCAAACGCACATATATATATAGCCTTCTCTACACACTCCATTTGGTACACAAGCTTTGGAATCAGTTACTTCTCTCATCTCATCTCCTTTTCCTCGGTCTTTCTTCGTTTCAAATGCCGGAAAACATGAGCATATCTGTAAATGGACAATCCCAAGTCCCTCCCGGTTTCCGATTTCATCCCACCGAAGAGGAGCTCTTGCAATACTATCTCAGAAAGAAGGTTTCATATGAGAAAATAGATTTAGACGTAATTCGGGATGTTGATCTTAATAAGCTCGAGCCCTGGGATATCCAAGGTATATTATATAATAATTTTGTTCTTTGATTTTATGTTCCGTAGTCATTTACTTTATCAAGGTTGATCTCAATTATGTTGCAGAGAGCTGCAAAATTGGAACCACTCCTCAGAACGATTGGTACTTTTTCAGCCACAAAGACAAAAAGTATCCAACCGGGACTCGCACGAACCGTGCCACGGCTGCTGGCTTTTGGAAAGCGACCGGCCGAGACAAGGTGATATATAGCAACTGCCGGCGGATCGGAATGAGGAAGACTTTGGTGTTCTACAAAGGGAGAGCCCCTCATGGCCAAAAATCTGATTGGATCATGCACGAATACAGGCTAGACGATAACATCGTTGAAACGACTGTAAGCCTTTAAGCTCCATTCTCCTTCTCCCTCCTTCATTACTTGGTATTTTTCAATGACCAGGCACCATCTTTTACTATTTGGAAACCAAATCTGTCACAACTTTATTGCAAGTTTTACGTTGTAACAAGACAGGACAAAAGAATATATATATTGTATAACGTTAGGTCCTAACCTAAAAGAAATACTATACCCCTATATAACTTCGATACTATTTTTTTGGGGGGGGGGGTCATTAAATTAACGTGCATTTCTCATTCCTTTTTAAATAATGAAGGTGTCCAATGCTATGGGGGAGGGGACACAAGAAGAAGGATGGGTGGTATGTCGTATCTTCAAGAAAAAAAATCACCACAAAACCCTGGATAACCCCAATAGCTCATCTCTCGGTTCAGAGAGCAGGAACCATATGTTGAGTGCATGCAACGAAGGAGAGTTGGAGCAGATACTGGAACACATGCGAAGGAATTGCAATGAAGAGGGTGTAGCAAACAACAGTTGGAGATTGATGAGGCCAATCGAGACAGCCATAAGCAATAGCTACCCAGACTCATTCATGAAACTCCCAAGCCTCGAGAGCCCCAACTCCACCAGTAGCCAGAACTGTTATCAACCCATGATGGTAGACAATGAAGGGTCAATCACAAATCAGGTGAGTGGTGATCCCAACTCAAGGCTCACAAACTGGGCAGCACTTGACCGGCTTGTAGCATCCCAGCTCAACGGCCAAACAGAGACATCTAGGCAATTAGCCTGCTTCAATGACCACTCCATCTCCATGGGCTACAGTAACCCCAGTGCTGATCATCATCATCATGATCTCCAATCACCAGCCCTTCGATACAACAGGTCTTACAATGGAACTCAGGATTATAACAGCGAAATGGACCTCTGGAGTCTCACCAGATCATCCTCATCGTCCGACCCATTGTGCCACGTGGTGAATGCTAGTGTATAACAGAATAACCCTACTATAAAATCAACCTTAGCTCCTAAAGTCAGAAGGTTATTATTACAGCAGTTATGTTGATGAGTATATAGATATGATAAATAAAAATAAAGTAATTTTTTTTCCATAGATGGGGACCATTATCTTTACTGAATCAAGATGTCTTCCATTTTCATAAATGTGCTCTCTAGAAGCCTTGCAAACTCTAGCTGATATGCTAATATATCTCTTTCCTAACCGCAAATAATCATTATAATCCTCACTTTCTTTTTTTTTTAAATTTTCTCCCTTGTACGTACAATGATCAAAGTGGCCATGTTTTCTAATGATCTCCGAGCCACATGGCCTGTCGGATTGTTTTAGGTGTTTGAAGGAAGGGTACTCGTCCATGCATTTTCATTTTTCTCTCAAGTGTAGCACGAGCAAGTGAGGATATATATATATTGTTTTGTTTCCTCAACCCATTATGGGATTACTTATTTCACTATTTCAAAACAAAAATAAGACAGAATAGTCACTGTCATACATTTTGGCCCGCTAGCGAATGAAAATTAATTTTTAGTCCTACTACCACATCACTATATAATCAAACAACTTGATAATTTTATACTAGTTTGATTGAAGAGATTATATATAGGTACTTATTAAATTAGCTTGGATATACCCTTCAGAGAGAAGAAGTGTAGCTATCAATTACATCTGATATTAACCGACAAAAAGGGTAGGAATTAACAGTTTTGTATATATATACATAATTGATATTTAGTTGGGAGAATAACGTCAAGAGAATGATCCATCAAGTTGTTGTTGAGAGAAGAAAAGGAGAATGTTCTAATGATATATCTTTTTGAAACTTCAAACTCATTCCCTGCCCACCATTGGCTCTCTATTACCAAACGGTGTCATCTTAATCTCCATTAAAAACAAAGTAGTTGAGTGGCAACCAGTAGCGGGATTCTAGGCCATGCCACCAACCCATGGGATACCAAAAAGTTTACCTACGTACGTAGTATTTTCACCTGTATACTACTTTTCATATAATTTAAGAAGCAAAAAATAAATAAATAAATAAATAAACTTTGGTGTATATAATTTTAAACCCGAAATTAATATACCATAATTTTTAAAAATTACGAAAAATATATTATTGCATAAAATATTAGCCTAAATATAAATTTTAAAGTTTTTCAAACATCTGAAAATAAATTTTCTCTCACTTCATATCATATCTGATTCAAGGTCTTCCAAATTGTTGTACTATGCCCCAAAGAAAGTCTAATCAATTTTTCTTTTTTTCTTTTTTAGAAAGAATTTCTCTGTTTCATTTTAATCTCCTTTTTTTTCTTTGATGCGATACAAAAAGCCTAAACGAATATGTGTATATGTATGTTCACACTATTTGTACATGAATCCCTGATTCCATCTCAAATATCGTGAAGAAGATGAAGAAGACATGAGATGAAAAAAAAAAGGAAAAGGGAAAAGACAGTATTCCTTAATCATAGTTTTAAGCCTCGGGCTTCACCAAATGCTTCCCCTTTCCCCCCACCCATGCTTAAAAATAAAAGCTCGACATTTTTTCAAACAAACAACTTTTGCATTACAAAAAAGATGTTACACTT
The DNA here is from genome assembly GCF_007990345.1 of Gossypium hirsutum. Taxonomy (NCBI): domain Eukaryota; kingdom Viridiplantae; phylum Streptophyta; class Magnoliopsida; order Malvales; family Malvaceae; genus Gossypium; species Gossypium hirsutum. The sequence goes on along the minus strand of NC_053447.1, from coordinate 9,585,276 downwards.
TCCTTGCATGCACTAGCTAGGCTTAGCATAAATTGTGTCTAGCTATCGGCGTGTGACTGTCGGCCAATTCCAATATATATGCCGTCATATATTGCACTCGATGCTTCCGTAGTTGCAGGCAGCAGCACAAGTTTAAGTGTTAAACTTTGATTGTTAAGTATAGAATTGTGATTCAAATATCAATTAAGTTGCTGGTTGGTTAAAGGGTTTCCCATTGAAATCTCTTCTTTCTTTTCTTTACCTTAATCATCATGCCAAAGCCGTGTTATGCTTTCTATCGCCTTTCCCTGTTGTCGTTTTGTGATATGGAACTGTAATAATTAATTTTGTTAGTGAAAAAAAAAACTAGTTTAAGTCAAACTTCAATCCCACCTTTATGAAATTCTAACCTTGTTTCAAGAATATTTATTCTTTTGCACTGTGTTATACAATCACAACAGCTGCCACTGAAATCAAGAATGCCAATTTGGTGCATAAAGCAACGAAATGAAATAAAAGCCAATGCCTACAGCCCTACCCTATTGAGTTTAATCAACATTTTAAACAATATATATATTTGTTAAAGTCAATATCCAACTAGCTCTTTATTAGATTCTTCTTGCTTTGATTACACTGTCTTTTCCCTACGCGGCATTTAAAAAAAAAACACACATATTCCATTAATTGTACAAAATCAATAGAACAAAGAGGGTAAAGCATAGGATAAAGGAGAGATACTGATTAAATTTTAGAGGTTGTTTGTCGTCAGCGACTCCTCCAAAATGGTTTTTCTTCTGCGGATAGCGAGAATTGTCCTGAAAAAAAAAGAGTTTTGTTATGGTGTTCGCCATCCGTTTATCCGAGTGGGATGAACCGATCCTTTTATTTTAGTAGTAATTGTTTGCATTATTTGCTTACATGAGTTTGCACAGATGGGTTCGTATCATCATACAAGCGAACCCATATTTAAGGAACATGTGTTAACCTTAGAATAGGATACGTGTTAACATGCATGGGTCTAACTAGAACGTCACGTCCAGAAACTGTATTATATAAATAGAGAAATTAACTTCATTGAGAGATTTAGACTCACATAAACATTCAACAAATTTCAATGAAAGTGATGAATTAATATGTGTAGCAAATGGAAATCTCGTCCATAACCCATATTTGTATAGTGCTTGCTGTCAATATATGAAAACAAAATTTTGTGTTCATATTCCTTTCTAAGCTGCAAGATTTGTTACCAAGTCAAAGAATTAGTTTTCAAGAAAAAAAACCAAACAAATAAATACAATTTGTGATTTAAGTAAAGTCTAAATTTGATTATGAATAAGTTTACATGCAATTAAGAGCCATAGTTAGAATATTATATTTTAAGTCACAAGCCACAAAATGAAAGTGGAACCCAACGGTGTTAAGGGATTTGCCGACAAGGGCTTGAAATTGCTAGTCGGCATAGAAGCCCATACGTAGGCTATCAAGGCAAAAAGAAAAGGTTGGTGGTGAAGGGCTTTCAACGAAACCTGGTCGCCGTCGATGGGTCATAAACATTCTTATTTTTCTGATCATAAGGTCTAATCATGGTTTGGGACAGCTAATTCACAATTAGAGTGAAAAATTAGAGAGTTAATATCATGTTAGGTACGGTGGGGTCGGACCATGCAGGCAAGGTGTTACATCTTAGATCGAAATTGGGGCACATAGAATAATTTTTATTTGTTGATGGATTAAAGCGGTTAGCTTTGGAAAAACAAAACAAGGCCGGAGAATCAAATCTCCAAGGATATTTGATGTGATTAAAAGATGGGAGTCTTATGCCTTTCTTTGAATTTTACGACACACTCCTTTTTTTCTCAAATTAAATCCTTTATCAGCCAAATAATCCTTTTTTTTCGCTAACTTCCAGGCAGCAAGAAAACACATTTCTTCCAAAATAATTCAATCGATATAAAATTCTAAGAAAAAATACATCATCTTTTGTGTCGTACAACTACATCAGAAAAATTTTCTTAAACGATCATTAAGTTGCGCATTGACTCTAATAACAGCTTTACTGCCAAATACAATGGATTTAACAAGTCAATTTAAACTAACGGTAGTTGATAACTCTTTTGATAGAATTAGTATCTACACCCATTTTTGTATATAATACTTGGGTAAAGCACAGATATTTAAATCCACCCATTCTACAACTCTCTCAACTTAGAATCGTAGTATATTCATTAAGTGGTTTGGGGAAAACCATTACTTACTTCGATGCTAAAATAAAACTTATTATTTATTTAGTTTAATAAATTATTTTACTATTGTAATGCTGGAGAGTTTAAATTAGTACTAAGGTTTGGTTGTTTCATCACTTGCATGCAGATGCAGACACATTTAAGTCAAGCCAATACTAACAAAATCGATAACCCACCCTGCCAAAAATACCCAATATTCTGGAGTTTAATTACTTAGGGATCATGTCTATAACTGCTTACTTTTTTAATCACGTGAGTGATAATATATACATATATATAATATATGATTATTTAATAGTAAATTAGATTCAGCACAAATCAAGATTAGAGGACAATAGACCGAAGCACTTGGATTTGTAGGCTAAGAAGAAGACAGCAGAATAAACATACAGTGAAATGGAAACGTTTAGTAAGCATCTTAGGTGAGTGGTGAGATTACTTGGACATAATTTGGAAAATATTCGAAAGGTAAGTATCTTTGCTGCCGCTTGTCACTTCCACCCACAGAATAGGAATAGGAATAGGAAAGTTACATATATCTTGATATATGTTACCCTAATGTGTTAGGACACGTGACAAGTCTAGAGGACATTTTAATGGTAAATTTGCTATCAATAAGTTGGGAGGTCGCCTGTGAAATCATCCTCCCGAGAAGACTATCATCCGGACAACGGATGACCTGGTCTTCATTAGAAACACGAAGTCGTTTGATAATCAAACATCACGTGGACTTAATTATTTTATTTTATCAGAGTCAAGATGAACGACAGGATCTGTCCCGTCAAAGATATCCCTCCTACACGCTTCATAATGACAACTAAAAGGCAAGTCCAACACATTAACACCATATTACATGAGACTTCAGCCTTCAAACTTTCTCCACCTTCTCAATAACCATTCTCCTCTCTTCTATACTCTCCCCTTGTTGAGCACAGTATATATTAAATCAAACACAGCTATAATTTATGATATCTAACTACTGATGATTTTGTGTTTATAATTTTCTGCTAATTATTGTATATCAAAAGGTATACTTTTTTCGTTGGGCATCTTCTTTTATTTTTTCTTGGAGCCCCGTCTTCTGGTCGCCCCACTACCACCCCCTTTTCAAAAGGCAAAACTTTTCATTTTCTGTAATTAAAAATTTTGAAATCTTAACGCACTTCAGTCCTTTTTTTGGACAAAAGAAATCATCAAATATTTCTATAAAGAAGTTTGTATCAAATAAAAGAAAATTATTGGTGATCACGTTACTGATAGAATTTATAAAAAATTCAAATTTGAATCCAAAATTTGATGCTTGTTCTCATCTATTGTTTGTAGCAGGAATAAGAGAAAAATATTGAATGATGATGTGGCAATGAAAGAAGGCTGTTGGCCCATTGAGCTTAGTTGAGATTCAACATTCCAAACCCTGGACTGTTTTGAGGATCAGTTAGTTGCCTGTGAAAACCCAACAAATTTAGATAAATTTGGGTTCACTCCCTTCACACAGAATGAAAAACTAAAGATGTTACAATGCTCTGAAATTGGGCCACAAAAGCTCAAGAGTTGTGAAGCTCTTGCTCCTTTGAGGCTGAGCCCATCATCCAAATCAATTTCAGGTCCCCTCAAGCTTTTAACCTTGATCGATGAAGCACCAATTCAACCCAAAGTAATAAAAGAAGTTGTGTTGTAGCAACCATTCTGAATGAATAAAGACTAAAGAGTGTGCGCAGCCTTTGTCTTTGGCATACTCTTAAGATCCGACGGGTGGCAGATTAGCAGTTTAACACCGAAAGCTGGCAACTATCGTAATCATAAACATACTCCACCTTGGACCACGTAATTAAATTGCCAGTATATTATGGTATCGTTACTATTAATAATGAAGTGGGTATCGATTAAAGCAAAGAAAATTGGACCACCCAACCTTTCCACCCTACTCCATCCACCCTCCTATTCCACTTAGTCACTGCTTGCTCAGCTCATACCACGTGAAACCACGAGACGTGCCCAGTTGCTATTATTTTTATTTTTTTAAAATTCTCTAAGTCAATAAAAAGAAAAACTCAAAAGGTTTCTCTTTCAAGTAATGATTTTTATTTTTATTTTAAAATGAATGCTTGAAAGAAAAGAAGCCTTTGGCTCCGATTTATGTGCAAACTCAACGTGCCTTCCTTTGTTTATTTATAGTTTTTATCTTTTTTTTACAATTCCTAATTTTCTAATGCGGCTTTCAACGTATCTCGATATCGCACCACCTCCACCACCACACCTCGTCCATTACACCCTGTTTCTCACGTTCTCCTTCAATTAATCCATTATTATATTTATTTTTTTGACACCCAGTTTTAATATTTATTTCATTTATTAACATGTAAAAATTGTTTACGTACTACATTCTGACACCCCCCACCGTCGATGTCTTCCCATGCCCACTATTAAAAAACAAACAAATACAAGATCAAGCTTTAGATTAGATAGACTGTAGATATATTGAATGAATGAATCTAAAGCTGTTGGCTGGTGGCTTGGTTGTTTCCCTCGCTGTTGGGCAAATAACATATATCATTAAATTTATCTGTTCCTCACTGTCTTCCTCTGGCAGTTAAAAGAAGTGACCACTGTCATTCTATTCAAACAAACAATCCATAATTCCCCTCATCATTCATGTTTATATTTACAGTCCTGCCTGTTTCTGCCTTTCTTTTTTAGCTGTAAATGCACCCCTTTGTAATTTAACCATACCTTTTTTGATGGGGAAGAAAGGAGGGACTTCCTGGTTGACTGCTGTGAAAAGGGCTTTTAGATCTCCTACTAAAGACGGTCATGATAAGAGAAGTAACAGAAGAAAGGATGAACCTGACCACCAAGATGAGGATGAAGACAAGGTTTGTATTTATAGTATCAATGAACTCTTCATTCATTACTATACATGAAAACAGAAGAAAATAAAACAAAACAAAAAAAAAAGTAAATGAAGTTGAATCTTTTACTGTAAATATAATTCTTGATCTGTTACTGGTTTTGGTAGAAGAGAGAGAAGCGAAGGTGGATCTTCAGGAAACCCACAATTCAAGAACCGGTGATTCATCAGCAAACAACACCAGTGAAGGCTACAGGTCGTAATGGTGCAGGTGCAGCATCAGATGGTGCAACCGCAACAGCCGCAGAGCAAAGGTATGATACTCCTAGGGCAGCAACCGAGGGTGCAGCAGTGGTACAAGTGGCTCGCCCAACTAGACCTTCAAATTATGCTAGAGAGCACCACCTTGCTGCCATTGTTATTCAGACTACTTTTAGAGGCTACCTGGTACAAAAATCTAGTAGCTGCAGAAAATTTGTGTTTATCATTCGTACTTTTAGATTTAGGATTTCATCAATGTTTTTCTGCGTACTGATGAGAAAAATTGAATCTGTGATTGTGAAGGCAAGGAGAGCTCTTCGTGCACTGAAAGGTTTAGTGAAATTGCAAGCTTTGGTAAGAGGTCACAATGTGAGAAAGCAAGCCAAGATAACACTCAGGTGCATGCAAGCTCTGGTTAGAGTGCAGGCTCGGGTTCTTGATCAAAGAGTGAGGCTCTCGCATGATGGAAGCAGAAAATCCGCTTTTAGCGATACCAATAGCGTATTGGAATCACGGTATCTTCAAGACATTTCAGACAGAAGATCACTAGTGGTAAGTTGTTTTTGTTAGCTGCTGAAAGAATTGTTCTTTTCAAGCAATGATGATATTTCAGTCAAATCAAGGTTCTGTTTGAAGAGTCATGCAAAGAAATCATGATTTGAGCCTTGAAAAGCAATAGTGTTGTAAGCAGGATTAAGTTGCGCGGTGTTTGGTATTTTGGGACTAATAGTGTTTCCATGGCACGTGTGTATTTTTCAGTCAAGAGAAGGAAGTAGCATTGCAGATGATTGGGATGAAAGGCCACACACAATTGAGGAAGTTAAAGCTATGTTAGAACACAGGAAAGAAGCTGCTCTGAAGCGTGAAAAGAACTTATCTCAAGCTTTATCTCAACAGGTTTATCCTTTTGCTCTTAACCCATATCTTAATTACTTCCTCTGTTTTGTTCTACTGATTCCCTTAACCTAACTGGTTCCTTCTTTTGCAAATAGATGAGGAGAGCTCGTAGGAGCCCATCGATGGGTGATGAGGATGAGGTCGAATGTAGACCGAAATGGCTTGACCGTCGGACCCCTGCTAAGCCGTGGGACAACAGAGGAAGAGCTTCAACTGATCATAGAGATTCTGATAAAACTGTCGAAATAGATACATCCCAGCCTTACTCATATTTAGCACCTATTTATAGAAGAACAAATTCAAACCAATATCACCAGCACGGACCCCAAAACCAAAGGCCTAGTTCACCTCTACATAGAGCTCAACAGAACGCACCGATGCACCACTCTCCTGTTACACCCTCTCCATCCAAAGCCCGGTCTATTCAAGTTCGGTCATCGAGCCCTCGTTGTGTTAGAGGAGATAGAAGCTCAGTTTCATCTCAAACACCAAGCTTAAGGTCCAATTACCATTACACTGGTAGGGTTGGTACTCATGCTGGCAGTAGTGGCAACAATGCTGCTACATTGCCTAATTACATGGCAGCAACTGAGTCTGCAAAGGCTAGAATCAGGTCTCAAAGTGCACCAAGGCAAAGACCATCTACACCAGAGAGGGACAGAAATGGTTCAGCAAGGAAACGGCTATCGTTTCCGGTTCCAGAGGCGGGTGGTGTGGGGATGGGTTATGGAGGTTATGGCCATAATTTGAGGAGTCCAAGTTTTAAGAGTGTAACTGGTTTACATTTTGGATTCGAACAACAGTCTAACTATTCGTCTTGCTATACTGAAAGCCTTGGCGGTGAAATCTCCCCATCTTCAACTAGTGATCTTAGAAGGTGGTTGAGGTGATCCTTGTCTTCAGTTTTAACTTTAGAATCAGTTTCGCCACTGTGCAGCTTCTTTGCCTAGTTTGCTTTCCCCAGTTTTAACCTTTTTATAGAGGTTTGACTGATCAAAGTGTGGTTTTTTTATTTAATTTCTTTTTTTTCGTTATTTTTTTTCTCTTCACCAGTTTTAGTTAGAGACTGAAGCTACAAAGGAGGTAAATGTAATGACCATCTTGAATAAAAATTGTAGATAAATGAGTTGGAAGTTATTGTTAAATTTTACAGTTTTTGTTCCCCTCTGTCTCTCCTTATCTTCGTATGAGGAAATCATTTCGTTGATGACTTTGGAATTCTTGAACAGTTGACTATCACAACTCAGGAACCTAATTTTAATCCAGAATCAAGTAAATATATACAAAATTATAAGATATCTACAACAGCAGCATCTAGCTTCCTTGTAGTGAATGGCCCCCACCAAAAAAAGGAGCCTGACAGTCCATAAAAGTAGCAAGCAGCCTCACCACAATGATGAAGACGAGGAGTTGAAAAAGAGCATGTGCCATGAGTGGTGCCATTGCATATTTGGCAGCAGACATTTTTTATCTTTCACAGATTCATAAAGATCAATGGAATCGAGTTAAAGTAAAAGGGGTTTGGGGGGTTGTTGACCACCTTCATTGGCATTGCACGTTGAGATGTAGAAATGATGAATCAGTGACGGTGAATGAAGCACTCATTGAATTTGTTGCATTTCTACGTTACACAATATGTATGTGTGAATCGTTCCAACCATACCAATTAAAAGAAGAAGCAAGGAAGCTTATGGAGCTTCCCGATTGAAATGCATTTTTGCTATTGGTCAAACAAATCGAGCTGCACCATCACAAACTCTTTACCCAAGGGCAGTTTCGCCGAGCAAGAGCTCGTTCCGCTTTTGTGAGTAGCAACCGAAGAAGCCCAACGAAAAACGGAAGTGGTTACACGTTTCTCTCATTCCCATGGTCAAGACCGGTTGCTTATTGCAAAAGGTTAATTGTTTATTATTAGTATAATAAAATGGCCCAGCTCAGTTAAGTGTGTTTCGGAAATTTAGTTTGACAAAATCAGCAAAATACCCACATGTCAAATTGTCAACGACGTTTCTAAAATTGATTCCTAAATCCCACAGAAGCAGTAAAATCAGAACCGCAGCCTAACCTTACCCTACCCTAGTTACATGGCCAAAAGTGATTGGCTTATCTTACTTTAGCAGTAATATCGAAACCGCACCGTATCCCTACACTCTTCCAATTAGGGTTGTTCTGGAACAAAGAATCCACGCTGCTCATTAGGCTCTGTCGGATAATAAAACTCACAAACGATACCCACCGGAGAACCCCTCCCACCCCCCCCCCCCAAAAAAGTACCCCACAAAAACTTTCAACCTATGTTTTTCAATCGCCATTTCCCCCAGAAAAAAACAAAAATAACCATCAATTTAAATTAGGTACTATTCATGTCTTATGATTTCTGATGCAATATCCAAAAATTTTTCCTTGTAGCTGAATATCCTTCTTCTTTGTTGGATTTTGGATTCAAATTTTCAATTATCCAAGAGAGAAAAAACCCATCAAATTTTAGCTTATAAAGCCGATAAATTTATCAATTGGTAAGGAAAGCCCCAATTTCACTCTCCTTTATTTTGTATTCTTTAGTATTCTTTTTCTTTTTCTTTTTTTATGGTCCTTTTGACTGCCCTAATATCTTTTTTCTTTCTTTCATCTTGTTTAGATTTGTCGCATTTACATCTATTTTCTCGTTGCCATTTATTTGCTTATAGTTTATTGTTTAAATTTGTTATCGTTTGAATGCGGATTTAAGGGAAAATGTAAACTCGTAAGCTTTTCTTAAGTAGGATTGACGTTCCTGGCATTGAATTTCAGCTTCTTTAATTTGTTTCTGGGTTTTAGGGGTTATGTGAATTAGGGATTGGTTTTCCTTTTAGCACACTGTTTAGCCCTTGTTTAAATTTCAGTTAATATTTATACAAATAGATATCCAGTTGCTACTTTATTATTGGTTGGTTTGTTTGTTTGTTTGTTTAATTTCTTTTCGCTTTTGGAATTGCTGAGGCAATTAGTTTCCCTTTACTCTTCAAATTTATTGTAGTACCAGTTGAGCTCTATTTGGTTGCTTAGCAATAAAAAATTTTCATCTTTTTTCTTTCCTTCCTTCCTTCCTTCCTATCTTCTTTTGCGCTGTTTTTTCCAGATGTTTATTAGCTATTCCTTTTTACTTCTTTTTTTCATTCTTGGGCCAGGATAATTTTTAATGTTATGGATGTTCATTTACTACTGCTATGCACTTGGAGCTTCTTCTTTTTTTTTTTTTTGTGAAGTACAGATATATAACAAGGTTTCATTTGCTGTGTTTGAATAATCTGAAAAGGGACCATACATGGCGGAGAATGCAGAAGTTGATGAGAGGGTGGATCTTGATGACAATTACATGGAGGAAGAGGATGATGATGTTGAAGAACATGTAGATGAAGACGGAGTGGATAGTGGTGGTGATGAAAATGGGGAAGAAAATGATGAAGAGGAATTTGAGGACTCAAAATCAGGGGTGGATGGAAAAGATCAATCATTGGAAGTAGAGAAAAGCCACATTGAAACAGAGCATGTGGAAGATGAAGAAAAGCCCACAGCTTCTATTAGTGAGGAAGAAAAAGAAAAGCATGCTCAACTTCTTGCCTTGCCTCCTAATGGTTCTGAGGTTTTCATTGGAGGGCTTCCGAAGGATACCTCAGAAGAAGACTTGAGGGAACTTTGTGAAGCAATAGGAGAAATTTTTGAGGTTGCAACTTTGTGATTGTGATTTTCAAGCTCTTCCCCCCCTTGGATAATTTTGGGTTTTCACTTTTAATAGTAAGTTATTTTGCAGATTAGGTTGATAAAAGATAAAGAATCTGGTGAAAGCAAGGGCTACGCTTTTGTGGCATTCAAAACAAAAGAGGTTGCTGAAAAGGCTGTTGATGAGCTGCACAGCAAAGAGTTCAGGGTAATTTTGGTTGCTTTAGTTTGCTTGCTGATGCAATTTATCACCTTCATTGCTTCTTTTAACAATGTAGTTTGGTTTTCTTTTTCAATATACATAATAATCTCTGCAGGGTAAAACTATAAGGTGTTCTTTCTCTGAAACTAAGAACAGATTATTTATTGGTAATATTCCAAAGAGCTTGACTGAGGATGACTTCAGAAAAGCCATTGAGAGTGTTGGACCTGGAGTTGAAAATATAGAACTAATAAAGGTGAAAATTTGAACCAGATGATGTTTTTATCTTATAAAAGTGTGAACATTGGGAAATCCCTTTACCATTTTGATTTGCGAATTGCAGGATCCTCTGAATGTAAACCGAAATCGCGGTTTTGCTTTTGTCTTGTACTACAACAATGCCTGCGCTGATTATTCAAGGCAGAAAATGGCAAGTGCAAATTTTAAGCTGGATGGCAACAACCCTACTGTCACATGGGCTGATCCAAAGAGTTCACCTGATCATTCTGCTGCTTCGCAGGTAATTCTATTTTTCAAATTCATTTTGAAGTGCCATCTTGAAGGAACCACTACTGGGTTTGTTTTTTTTTTTTTGGGGGGGGGAGGGGTGAGGAACCTCCTGTTTGGATTATTAATTGCCAGATGTTAATAGTTGGATGTATGCAACCTCCTGTTTTATTTATACCACCAAGCGAAGTTCTAATTTCATGTTATGAAACTAACAGGTGAAGGCTCTATATGTCAAAAACATTCCCGATAACACTTCTACAGAGAAGCTAAAGGAAGTATTTCAGCGCCATGGGGAAGTAACAAAAGTGGTTATGCCACCTGGCAAAGCTGGTAAGCGGGATTTTGGGTTTATACATTATGCCGAAAGATCAAGTGCTTTGAAAGCTGTCAAAGATACAGAGAAGTATGAAATAGATGGTAATTTTCTCTTGCAATACCTTGTACTCTTTCTGAAAACAAAATTATTGCTTTGATTGGTGTGGCTGCTACTTAAATTATTCAAGCTGTCTTCAAATTATTCAAGGGAAAAAAAGTAGTGCTATCTTCTGCATGTAATCAACTTTGTAGCCAACATGCCCAGTTACTTATGCATATCGGTGTTGGATATGAATCTTCGGCGTTCAGTTTTTTCTTTCTCTGTCCGTAGTTGCATAGAAGTTCCTGCATTCTTTGCTTTTTCTCTAAACTTCTTATCCACTTTTTCCTCTTTTAACTTTTTGAAAGTTATTTTCTGATGTAAAAGCTCCACTTTTATAAGCTCTGTAACATGTTGTACCACATGCTAGCTTGTAGATATGGATTGAGATAATTTGGTCCTTACTTTGGATCAAATATTTGATCTCTCGGTTTAAACTGTTGGCTTTTATTAGTTGAACTTTAAACCTTATTTGGTTGTAACAGAAATTTAATGATAAGAAAGTTTTGTGAAGAATTAACTGTATGTGAATGAAAAATAATACTTGTATAAAAAAGATGCATAAAAAATTTCTTATTGTTGTGTCCTGCCGTATTTGTGTCTTAGTTCTTTTAGAAATTTACATCTTATCATGCTCATATTGCATGTGCATTTTTCTTCAGTAATCAATTTTCAGTGAACTAATTTTGAGACTGCTGAGATAATTGTTCTTTTATGCATATATTGAGGTTTCTGAAGAACATAAGCAATTAATTGATTCTTGATCTAATAACCTCAGAGGAATGTCCTTGTAAGTTATCACCTTATGAAATATATCTGGAAAAACTAATTCCAATTGATAGGATTTGATTAGGGTTGATTGTATCTAAATGGACTTATTTTTTATCAGGATTTGCTTAGACTTGGTTTATTTTAGATCAACTTATTTCTAATTTTGACTTGTAAAGAGATCCCTTTGTGTGGTTGTCTATGAGATATGGCATTAGAAAATTTGTTAAATGCCTTTCCCCTAAAAATATTTTGACTGACATGACTGTAGGCCAAGTCTTGGAAGTTGTCCTTGCCAAACCTCAGGCTGATAAGAAAACTGATGCAGCATACCCTTACATTGCTGGGCTTAATCCAAACCATCTTCAGCATCCTGGGTATGGTGGTTTTACTGGAACTACATATGGCTCTCCAAGTGCTGGATTTGGTGCTGCCACTAGTTTTCAGCAGGTACTCAGGTTGATTTGTGTATTTTTATTTTTCTTAGATGGAGTTCTCGTATTGGTAAAACTAATGTATAATCATGCACATTAACAGCCAGTAATATATGGAAGAGGGCCAATGCCAACAAATATGGCTATGGTGCCCATGGTTCTACCAGATGGCCGAATAGGATACGTCCTGTAAGTCACCTTGTTTTGGTTAAATTATAATATTTTCCTCAGTTGACAATACATTTTCAACAATTGCTTTTGCTGTTGTGGAATTTGGGCAGCCAACAGCCAGGAGTGCAGATGCCAACCCCACGTCCTCGAAGAGTTGATCGGGGCAATGGCCCGGGAGGAGGAGCAGGGCGAAGTGGAAATAGTGGAGGCGTTGAAGGCAACCGCAGTAGAAGGTACAGACCCTATTAGTTTGTGGGAGTGTGGACATCAGGTAGCGCTTTTGCTGGGAAACAGGAGACAGACGTTGTAGTTGGATGAATGGTGAAGGGGACTGTTTAACCACCCTCTTATCTCTCTCGTTCACTGCCTCCATACCCAAAATCGTGGATTATAAAACGAAATTAGAGAGTGAAAACAATGTTGGAATGGGGAAATTTGGAGCATCATATAAAAAACTTAAAAAGGTCTGTAGGAGAGGTAGTTGAAATTATATTGTTCGACAAGTTTAGTTGTACTTGGTGGATTGCTTTATTGTTACATAGCAGGAAACAGAAGTTGGGTTTTGCTTTTAACTCTAAGGGCTATATACAGGCTCCACTCCGTACTCCATGTTTGAAGTCGATTCCTTGTAGTTTCCTCTGTTTCGTGGATATGGCCTAACTGGATTGGTTTTGGGTAACTCTCAACGCAACTTTTTTGGTGCAGCCTTCATCTTTTCCTTTATTATTATTATTATTATTATTATTATTATTATTATTATTATTATTATTATTATTATTGTTCTTCTACCATCTTGTCTTCTCAACATATCCAAGTAAGTGGGTAAGACCATCAGGACTAAACATAGATAAAAAAGTATTGTTTTAGATGGCAAAACTCAATAGAAGGTACACATTTTTATGGGTGAGGGAAAGCTTGCGAGGAGGAACTGAATTGATTTCACGATCTAGACTTGATAAACAGCGGAACAGGTGCAGCAACGTGCATTGCAATTGTTATTGTTGTTGCTGCTGCAACGAAAGACTGACGTGTATTGAAGATGTATTTTCCTCTCAATCATACTAAGAGAATATAGCTGATTAAAAACCAAAAGGAACATGGTAACTAGCAGAATCCAAAATGATGATCAATGAGCAAAATTCTTAAGCTGGTCATAACAAAGAAAAAGATGAGCAGAAAATTATGCAATTTTGGGTACACTTGAATTATGTTTCCAGGTAAAAATCGAACATATCGGTTATCACAAAAGAAGGAGATGCTTAATTTAAGTGGTGCCTTCCTGTTGGAGCACGTGAAGACGCTCTTCCAGCTCATCCAACTTAAGGCTCCACTCAGTCCTTATCTGCAAGGGCTTGACATTAGTGTAATCGATGGTATCCTCCAGTCTTTGGGTGGGTTCAGGTGATGATGCTGAACCCTTCTTCTTTCGGTTGGCTTTCTTCTTGTGGGCGGCTGCTCTCTGCAGAGCCCATAGCACGTCGGACCCACTTATTTCCTTTCCATCATCTTGGTTGGAGGCGGCTGGGTGACGAGGTAAACGCACGTTGAGGGGAAAAGGATACCTGGTATGTATGGGTATGGGGGCAGGCAAGTAAGGTAAGGAAGCAGCGGGAGACGTAGCCCACATAATTCTTCTTCCTCTTTCTTTATGTATGATCTTTTTTACGATTTTCTTTCCCAGCCAAAAGAACAGAAACGAAAAGAAAAAAGATATGGTAGCTAATCCACAAATTGGGTGAATTGAGTGAGGTAGGTAAATTCTAGTTATATGGTACGACGACGGATCCATTCTAATTTAATCTCTTGGAATTTTATTTTATTACTAATTTATATTAGCTAAAGACTGAAATATTTTCAACTATTAAAATGATACATTAACTTTTACTAATTTATTACTCTTTAATACAGAGAGTGTTAAAAGAATTAATTTTTTTTAGAGCAAACAAAAACATTTTAAAATTTTCAATCTCAAAACACACCATAAATCAATTAGAAATAGATCCATATTTATTTATATAATATATAAATTTATAAATTAATTATTACTAAAAACAATAAGGTAAATGGTTGACCATGAAATGTGCTTCATTCCCATGTGTAGGGATGTAGTGAGCAACCTTTTTAAAAAATCCTATTTAGAAAATGGTTTTCGGTCACAATAATTCTTTTTAAATCGAGTCGGTTTGTGATATTTATAGTAATAATTTTTTTCGAAAAATACATGTGCTTTGTACAAGACAGATCCTAGATGTTCCCGGCTTCCAACCGAATGATCTTTTCTGCTATTCTCATACCACAAATTGTTGCGACTTGCGAGTGTAGGCTCAAACAATCACGAACCAAACACAGAACCAGAAACGATTTATTACTTTTAGTTGTGAAGTAATTCTCTCTCAATAAAAACTGGTAGAATTGTAATTCCTAAAAATAGAATTTATTCTTAGAAAATAATTTTTTATAACTTTTTGGCAAAATAACAATATCCCAAACTTGTGTAAATAACTCTACTAGTAGCATATATTTATATGGAGAGAGAGAATCTTGGTTGAATAGCACACCCTAGTAAATAATACTAGAGATGTCGCCCCTCTTATGGGGAGATTTAGGTCTCTCTTGTATTAGATCCAATTATATTGTTTCTTGAAATTTTAACCCAACACTTTATAATTTAATACAACCAAATAAATGTTTTCTATTTCTCAAAATAAATATTATTTACTTAATTAATTTAATTAGATAAATTAATTTTCTAATCAAATAATTTTCTCAACCCAATTCTAATTCCATTAAAGTCATGACAACTTTACCATAAAAGAATATATGAACAAATATATTTAATTTTCATATTCAACGGTTCATAACGACTAATTAATTTAATTTCAATTTTTGAACTTCAATTATTTAATTGATTAAATAATAATTCGAAAAAATTAAATTAGTTCTTAAGTCATTTCTATACTTAGTAAGAAAGTACATTCTTTTGTGAATGTGACTCATTTCTCGAACTTCATAATTTTCATTCAAATCTATTCATTTGATTCTACATGCAATTCATTTATGATTTCAAAAGGCTAGCAGTGGGACCAATTGAACATATTTAATTAGGGCTCAAATAATTTATAATTAAGTTTCATCTTTTCATCTATTAATTATAAACTTGTTTAACCACAAAATCATTCTACTATACTATCATTATTAAGTTCTCCTTAGTTACATATAATTACGAAAGGTATTCAATCAGTGCTCGTCCAACGACCATATTATAAGTGTGTTACCCTCACAGGATATCCTTAATCTTTTTAGGATAAATTCATTCTTCCAATATGATATTATTTTACCTCATAGTAATCATTACATCATCCTTTATGAAAAGTCAATTACCATCATATAGTAACAAAGTCATTTATTACAAAGGAAAACAATCGGTAGCCACGTTTACTTTTCATTTATCATGTAATGTCGTTGAGAGAATATCATTTACTCATTAATTGAGCTATGAATTTCACAATTGTGAATGATGCTACATATTATAGAAGTCATATACCCAATGCACCAGTTTTCAATTCCTTATCTATTTGAACTCAAGTTTTTACTTACATTAAAGTATGCGAGTCATGCATACATAGTCTATCATCCACTAATGATTAATATACGTCACACTATAAGCGTCACAATTGAATAAATTCATAAATGAATCTAGGATCTATTATATTTGGGCCCTGTCAAATGTATTGTCATTCCAGTAAGTCACATTCATGTCCCTATTTTTTGGAGTCACCCGTTGTGATTGCCAAGACAAAACATCTCCCCAAATTAGACCTAATAGACGACATGTTAGTCTTTCAATTGGTTTGCTCCTTTTTTTATTAGAGTAAGGACACATTTAAGTTCATCTATTAATATAAGTTGACTTTCTGTATTATGATCCGACCACGTAATACCGTTTAATATTAGTTAACATTAGATAACCAGTAAGTCAATATTTGCTTTAATTTTACTTTGCGTGCAAAAAAATTTAAAATAATATAAAGAATATTAATGTAATTAATGAATATTATTATTAAAAAAAATTTATTTGAAAAATATAAGTATACAAAACGAAGTGATGGAGACACACTTAATCAAGAAATTAATAATATAAAAAACAAAAAAAAATTGAAAGGTGTGTTTATATTGAATTTAAATTATTAGTATTTTATAAAATTTATATAAAATATTAAACCAAAAAATTAATAGCAATACTCGTTACTTTTTTGTTAAAAGAATAGTTTTTTAAGTGTTTTCAAGTCAAGAAATTAAGAATATAAAGAAAAAATTGAAATGAAACATTGTATAGTGATATAATCTTTGCTTCATTTCAAAATTTAAATGAATATGCTTTCAACTACCCATCAAATTACTGAGTAAAATAAGAAATTACAAAAGAGAGAGATGAATAGAAATTGGAGATACTTGTCAATTTCACCTAAGTCCTCTCCAAACACCATTGTTACACTTAAAACCGGATCCCCACCCGACACCCTCCCCTTAGCTCATACCACAGGGAGCTACTTCATGTATTACCAAATCCATGCAGGGTCATCCTTGATGGCTCCATGTGCGGGTGTAGTATAATATTTTAAAAAATAAATATTAAAAAAAACATTTGAATAATGTTTAAAATTGTTTGTAGAATAATAAAAAGAAGTACATTGTTAGTATACCAAATATTAACCCAATATTAATTAGTTAAATTTTAAAAAACTTTACAAAATAATTCTAAAAGATTAAGTAAAAATGAATAACTCATATTTTTTTTTTTTTTGAAAAATAACTTTTCATATAAAAAACTTTCACTCTTTTAAAAATATAATATATTTATTTTTATATCATAAAAATAAATTAATTATAAATAAAATTCGATTATATAATCTTAATTTTTTAAGCTGTGTATCAATTCTTGGTCGTTTAAGATTTTGGTGTCAATAACCAAAATTCAAGCTTCTACAAATTTGAGTTAAATTGCTTGTTGTTTTCTTTAAATAACATTAAAGGAACTTGAGAAATTGGAGAAGAAAAATAAATGGCAACCTATACGTTAGTTTCAAAGTATTTGATTGACTGACAAAGAAAGCAACAAAAACACATGCAACTCAATGTGAAAATAACGCGGAATTCAATTGAATGAAAGGTTAGTATTACGTGGTAGAGAGATAAACTTATTTTCTAAATAAATTAAAATCAACAAATCCCTCGACATATTATTATTTCTAGTAAAAGTTCCATCTTTTTAATTTTACCAAAAACTTGAGTACCTGACCTACAAAGGATATATATATTGTCACGACGTAACTCACTGAGATGACGACGCTGCGACAAAGAAACTTTGAGGTCATCGCGGCGTTGGTCCGAGACTTTTAAAAATTTTACGTTTTGGTCTAATTCATATTCGAGTTAGCAAAAGAGCTTCCGTGAACCCATGTAAGACCCAAAAATGATTGTGTGACATGTTGTGAATGCCTTTAATGCTTATTTACATATTTAAATGGTTGAATGGTGTATGATTACTCGTAGTTGCTTCGACAATGATCATAGCATCTTGTGACTTAGACCTGATGATCAGGTTGGATAAGGGGTATTAAAAGGTTCCTGTTATCTGTGATACATGACTGGTGAGAAACCAGGAGATTGGATGTCATGGTTACCTCTTGGTTGGTACAATTCCACTTTTCACTTAGCAATCCAAACTACACCATACGAGGCCTTATATGGGCAGGCCCCTCCTCAGCATTTGCCTTACTTGGCTGGTGCATCATCAGTCGATAGTGTTGATAGGAGCTTACAGCAAAGAGAAATTGCAAGAAGGCTACTCCAGTTTCATCTTATAAGGCTCAGGACAGATGAAACAATTAGCAAATCAAAATAGAAGTGACAAAGAGTTCCAAGTAGGTGAGTTCGTGTATCTCAAGTTGCAGCCATATAGGTAGCATACTGTCAGAAAAGTGTTGAACCAAAAGCTATCTCCTAAGTACTTTGGTCCTTTTGCCATTAAGGCCAAGGTAGGGAAGGTGGCGTATAGGTTCCAACTACCCTCGAGTTGGGAAAACTCATGTGCAATCTATTCTTCCAGTAGTTGGTACTAATAGGGCTATGCTTAAAAAGTCTGCTCGTATCCTAGAAAGGCACATGGTCAAGTAAGGGAATCAGGCAATCACCGAGATGCTGGTGGAGTGGACTGCAAAAGGAATTTCCTACCTTTGATCCTTGAGGACAAGGATCTTTTGAGGGTGGGGGGGGGGGAGTAATTGTTATGGCAGGAACTAAAGTAAGACAAAAGCAAGTTAGTTAAGTTGGTTAGTGATGCGTTGCGTTTAGTAAACCGTGTTAGTGAAACGGTCATTTAATCCTTTAGTGAAAAGGGTGAGTTTTTGCTTGGGAATTATAGTTGTAGTGTAACAGCTTCCCTAATCGATTCATGTAACTGCCATTTTTCTTCCATTTTTAGCGTTGGTGTGAGTAAGTAGACAATTATGAAAAATTGCTAAATGAATCTTCTTCTTCTCTACTTCACTCTCTGTTCTTTCCCTTCAATCTTTTCTATTTTTCTGAAACGAAGTGCATCATATAGCAAAAGCTTCCTTGTTTTGAACCCCTTAACTATGAACTAATGTCCGAGGTCTTTTATGTTTCCAAAACTTTCTAGTTTAATATAAAAAAAGGGAATATCTTCCAGAAATAGAGCAGTAAACAAAGCGTTTCTCCATTTGATGAACAGCAATATAGCTAGGCTAGATGTTTGCAAAATTTCAATGAATTTGATTATTCCCAAAAGGAAATTAAAAAAACGCAATGAACCAAGCGCCTCACGTTTTGAGGCATCTAGTCCACTCATCTTCCCAACAGTATATACACGAGGCTTTGTTGTGACCTGCGCAACCAAATTACAAGAAGTCAGTAAACTTTGCTCATTAGTCAGTACGACGATAACATAAAGCAGGGAGCAAGAGAGATGACCTTTACGCTTCTGCAGTTTCCCCCGATTTCCACACTATATCTTTCAGTTCACTCGAAAAGCTTTTATAGAACTGTCATTCACACAACAACTTGCATATGAGTTTAACTTACATATTCAACATATTATTATTTACTGCACATAAACTCAATTGGGACAAATTTAAATGGAAGAAAAATTCCTGTTAAACTGAGTTACTGAAACATTTTCTCACCAACAAAGCTAAAATTAAAAGCATCTATACCTTGTGAAACTCCAATGTGTCACCACCAGTTTTACGAAGCTCCACCATATGTAAGGAGGGAGCCACCTCAAACACCTGAGATCGAAGAGCAATTAGGTTTACATGTTCCTCAGGTATGGAATAATCAAAGATCTTAATTACATCTTCAAATGCTTTGAAGGGTAGTTTAGAAAATGCTATCTAAGCTAAACCTGGTACAATACCAAGCTTCAGACTAAAATATCTGGGTCGTCATAATCCAGTATTCCTATTTGCTAATCCCATGGTAACAGTATCCAAAATGATGTAGACTCTAAATAAGAAATATGTAACTAATGAGCTTTCATTTAGATAATAAACAGTAAATTTTTCATTGCGCTCAACAGAACTTAAAAAGGGGCCTGACTGGCTACAAATTCAATACCTCTGTAGCTACAGAAAGCTGGCCCTTTCTCCCACTTTTGTCACCTTTCAACTTCATCTGTGCCAAAACCAGCAGAACAAACGCATGAGAGTACAAACAGAAGTTATAAACATCTGAACTAGATGTTTTGAATAAGCAAGAAATTTAGCTTGCCCGACAGATAAAAGCAAACCTTGTAGTTTCGCTTGTGAACATTAAAGCCCAGAGGTTTTGCAGCTTCCTCAATTTTGGACAGGATTTCATTAGGAGGGCGTTGGGAAGCGAAACTGGTTTCTGGCTTCACAGATCCCTGCAGTTTCAATTCAAACCAGAAGAGGAAAAAAATATATATACACTTAGATAAGAAATACTTTCTAATAATTATAGGAGGGAAAATGAAGATGAAGGCTAGAAACATTTAACAGAGATAATTGTTCAAATTCTACGATTAACACAATATCATACAAGGAAAGCCAAAGGGAACTTAGTTACATACACACTGCTTCTCAAACAATTTGTCAAGACTAAAGCTCTGTGACCTAGAGATAAGCTCAAAAGCATTCATTGACACAGGTTTCTCTTTCCTTTCTGTTACAAGGTGTTCCTGCACAACAAACAAACCATAATTAGCATTAGATGAAATTTATTCTCTTATTAATCTTTCATTTAGGTTACATAGTTTCCAAAGCAATGGACACACAACACAACAAAACTAGTTTAAAGGGTCAATGTTCAAAAGTTCAGGACAAAAAAGTTGATCCGCCGACATTCAAAAGTGCTTGCAAGGGATTTTGGTTAGAATAGACCTCTTTTCCCAGAGCAATAAAACAGACAGAATATAAAATGTCTTACAGTTGAGTCATTAAAGACAGCATCTATGTCATCAAGATTTACATCCTCATCCTGCTCAAATTTTGGTGGCTTGTACCCTTTCTTGAACCATTCATCTTGTAGAATTTCAGGAATAGTTATACGCTGCCAAGAAGAACATGCAGAATTTCAACCAAAATGCACGTGTGAAAGCTTATACCGAGATCAAAGATTGCAAGTAATCACAAAGTTTCATAGGATGAATTGAATTTGAAACTTACTGTAACAGGGTTTGGATCAAGAATACGCTTAATCAAATTCCTAGCACCAGATGAAAACCATGATGGACAGCTGAAAGAAGCCTCCCAGATCTGAAATTTATCAAGGTACAAACAATTTTAATGAAGTTCTCATCTAAAAAGACAAGCCAAATCTGGAGGGTACTTACTTTCTTATACAAGCCTATAAGGCTTGGCTCATCAAAAGGCAAATAACCAGCCATGAGAACAAAGAGAATAACTCCGCAAGACCAAATATCAGATGACGTACCATCATAACCTTTATCTTTGAGCACCTGAAAATAAAAATTTCAGATACCAGAATGAAAAGGAAAAAAAGAAAGAAAAAGAAGAGTTGCAGCAATACAGCTAATTATTTTCTATGAGTTCATGAGTGAAAACCTCCGGAGCAACATAATTTGGAGTCCCGCAAGCAGTGTGAAGCAACCCATCCTCCTACATTTTCAACGTGTCAAAGAAAATAAAAGATTACACTACTAGACATGGAGCTTTCATTCTTTTCCTCCATTATTGATAGTTAACATTTATAAGACGTTACTGCCAACTAAATGCCTTGACCAACTGTTTCAACCATTTTCCCATACAAATTATTGGTTAATAAATGGATTTTGTCGTTTCGCCATGTGAATTCCATCATATCTTCTTAATATTTTCCTCTCCTTTTTATTATGGAAATTTTCCTTTACATCGAGACTTTTTTTTTGGCTAAATGAAAGAATTATTAGGCAGATAGTCCCCTTAGAAAAAGTATAACAAAGCTCAAGAGTGTCTTTTCTTTAGCCATGCGGGCAATATTTTTGGAATTTTGAGGGTTTTTCTCTTTTCTTTTTCATAATTTTTTACTTTTTTTATTCAATTTCTATCCCTATCCATGCCTCTCAAGCCCTTAAATAATTAAAATTTACACCGTTAAATATTCTTAAACCCACATTTTCTTCATTATTATAACAACGGTACTAACTAAAATAAGGTTGGATCAACAATAATATTTACTCTTCTAATTAAATATCATAGAATGTCTTCCATGGGTAATTAGCATTTGATAACAGTAGTAGAAATATATTTTTTTAAAAATAAACATCAACAATACGGATGAAAAAATATCAAGTTTAATTGAATTGATAAATTTGATGCTTTGAAAATCATAATAACTTATGTGGAAGTAAATTGAATTTTAGATTTTACATAAAATATTAAAATATTAAAAATACTTTATATATAATATTTATTACTTTATAATTGAAAAGGGTTTTAATTACTTTTCAATTTAATTGATAACTCAATCAAATACAATATATTGTATAAGTATATAACTAATAATTTTTTTTTTAAATTTAATCAATATATTGATTAAGAGAGTTAAAGGTGAGAAAATTATGTTTATATTATATAATCACAAGTCTAAACCGCAAGGGGTGTTCAATTCATTAATCGATCGGTTAATCGATTCGAATTAACATTAATTGAATTAGTCGAAATTTTTAAACTTTTAATTATTAACTGAACAAAAATTTTAAAAAAATTTAACCGAATCGAATTTTTTCGGTTAATTCGATCGGTTAACCGAATTAACCGAAGTTTATATTTTTTTTAGTTAAAACAAGTATAGAACATATCAAAAATTAACCAAATTAACCCAATTTAATATATGTAAAATGTATATAAAAAATATAAATTTTCGATTAATTAACCGATTTCAAACGAAATTAACCGTTAACCAAACTTCTAAAAATTTATTAACCAACCCCCGACCAATTAACCAAATTAATTCGGTTCAATCGATTAAATCAGTTTTCCCAAAATTTTCACACCCCTATCAACTGGCATAAGAAAAATGATCTACTCTACCCTATTCTATATTCAATAACTGAACAATACAAGCTTACCCGAACTTGCTGCGAGAATGCACTCAATCCAAAATCTGAAATTTTAAGAACACCATACGAGTCTAGAAGAAGATTCTCTGGCTGCAAACGTATAGTAATTAACGATTAAATATATGTGTCTGAAAAAAACTTTTGAAAACAGTACTCATTGATCAGTGAATGGGAAAAAAAAAGTTGAAAACCTTCAAATCTCTATGGTAGACGCCTCTACTGTGGCAGTAATCAACAGCATTGATAAGCTGATGAAAATAGCTCCTTGCTTCATCCTCTTTTAGTCTCCCGTTCTTGGCCTACAAATATCAAATATTTTTTTCACACCTCATACACAATTAACGACTACCTTCCCTCAGTATAATTAGAAAACGACGATCTAACACTTATATACGTATAGATCGAACAAGGTTCCTTGAGGGTTACAATTTTTTTTTACACATGTTCATTTCACCATAAATATATCCGTAAGTAAATTATTGGCAATTCCCTTACAATTTTGTCGAAAAGCTCGCCACCATCAACAAATTCGATGACGATATAAATCCTTGTCTTACTTGCCATAACCTATGCATTAGAATTTAGAAAACAAACAACTCTGAATTAAATAATTTGATGAGCAATGCTGATTAAACAGAACCAGCTTTAATGACAGGGATTCGTTTATTTACCTCAAATATTTTAATGACATTGGGATGCTTGATAAGCTTCATTGTTGATATTTCTCTTTTTATCTGCCCCATACAAAACTGAAAATCTTAAGGCTTCAAAGATTTAACACAACAAATTAACCAAAGACCTTGCAACAAAATTTTGATCATAAGTACAAGTGAGACCCATGTTTATTGACGGCCCAGATCTATCTCAAATGTTTTTGGTGTTGTTTGTGCATGGACCATGGAGGAGATTGAAAGGAGGGGAGTTTTTAGTTTTTACCTGTTCGACCATTCGGTGACGGAGAACTTGGTCACGGTCGAGGATTTTAATGGCGACGCACTCGCCAGTCTCAACATTCTTAGCGAACTTAACCTTTGCAAAGCTCCCCTCGCCCAAGGTTTTCCCAAGCTCGTACTTCCCTACACGCGTCCTCGTCGTGTTACCCTGCAACACCTTCCTCTTAGAGCTCATTCTCTCGTCCTCAACCTTCCGATCAGATCTCAAGATTACAATTTTTTCCTTGATTGTTAGACTCTTTTTTTTTTTTTTTTGCTTGTAGTAAATTGAAAATTCAGGTTGTGGCAGAAATGGCGATTAGAAAGGGGAGGGAAAAGTGGGACAAAGAATCAATAATGCGAGGGAGAGGAAGTAGCGGGGTGGCATGGAAGGGATATGGGTTATACCAGGTGGGGTGGGGTCCACTATATAATGAGGCGTATATATTTTCATCTGTGGAGACATATCCCCGCGTTTCTTCCGTGGCTAACCCCCCAATTGACTAATCTCTCCCTCCCAAATCTATATATGGTTACTACATTATTTATTAAATGTTTCATTCCTTTTTTTCTAATATAACATTGTTTTTCACTTATACTTATATATTTTTTAAAAATGTTGTTATGTGTTTTTAAATTATAGTAAAAATGATCATCTGCAAGCATCGTTTATAATTTTTTTTACTTCAATAAAATAATTATGTAGTATATATTTCAACATTTGACTCATGCGTTTAATGGAATAGTAAAATGGGACTACCAATTATTGCAAAATAAATACCATTTCAGACATTAATTCGCTCAATATTTTAAGTTTTGTGTATTACTTTTTTTTTTCAAGTTATTGATTGAAGTGAGTTTAATTCGTATTTTGTAGATTCATTAAAGGAAACACTAATCATGAGTTTTAAAGTAAAATAAAGATCGAATCCTCATTAAATTCAATGAAACAATTAATAATTAGTATAAATTTATTTAGATGAATAAAAAAATTGACAGTCATTTTTCATAAATTTAATATATTTTTTTAGAAGAAAATAATTATGTATAAACGATCCAGTAAACTAAAATAAAAATAAAGGTCTGGGTATAAGGTAGAAAAAGAGGCAGAGGGTACTGAAGTAATTGAACAATAACCAAGGATGGATCAATAATTCAATTTTTTTATTGGAATAAGTCAGAAAACTCTGTGGTCCATATTTAAAAATGTATGAATGAATAAAATATTAAAATAAGAAATTTGTCGCCTTGTCTTAATCTGAAAGATTGCTAGTTTCGGGGAAGGTTCCAAGTGAAGTAGTGGATGGGACAGGGAACTGTGTCCACAAATGAATCCCGTGGGGGGATTCTTTTGCCTATATCCACTACTCATATTTGGTCCAGCCTCTATTTGCTTTCCTTCCCTATTTTAATCGTGTAAGTCGTGTCGTTTTAGAACTACTTTATTACTTATTATTAACAAATAAGTGAATTGTTGAGGCAAATTATTAAAAAAAACCCTATTTTTTTAAAATTTATCGAAATGAGCCCGGTATTTTATTATTTACCGGAATGGGCCATTTTTTCGAAATCACGTCCACGTCAGCGCGATATCAGGGGACGTGTCAAAACATCGCGTCCACGTCAGCGCACTTTGCTTACGTGGACACAAATAGCGCCTACGAGGACGCGATTTGCTGACGTGGATGACCAGTTTATGTTTTTTAGCTTGGAAAACTTTAAAAGGCCATAACTTTTGGCTCGGTTGTCCGATTGAGACGATTTTTTTATTTCGAATAACTTTTCGAGATGTACGCGCTGACAAACCGCCAAAGGCGGTTTACTGCAGTTTTCGTCGAAAAAGATCCTTTTTTGCCCCTAAATTTTGATTTTTTCGGTTTAAAATTAAATTTTGAAACATTCAAATCATTATTTTCCTTATTTATTTGAAGTAAACACTGGATTTTTTTTACAAAATTATTGTATTATTTTTTCTGATTTGACACGTGTATGGAATAGGTCCGATAAATCGTTAGAACGTAAGTAATATAATTAAGATAATAACAATATTTCTATAATATGTCAATTAATTAGTTTAGCTTAGTTGGTTAAGATGCTTGCTCTTTTCCCTTAGTACCTTGGTTCAAATTTTGTTGGTAACAATTTTGAATCTTTTTTGTACTTGTTGCTATTGATGTAATATTGAAGAGTTAATTGATTAAAAAAATAAATACAAGAACAAAAAGATTCAAATTTTATTTTTTTCAAAATACCAAAAAAGCCTTATAATTTTAAAATTTATCGAAATGGGTCCGGTATTTTATTTTTTTGACCGTTGGGTACTGTTCACGTGCGGGCCAAAATCGCGTCCACATCAGCGCGAGATGCTGATGTGGAAGGAAATCGCATCCTTGAGAGAGCGATTTCCTTCCATGTCAGCATCTCGCGCTAACGTGGACACGATTTCCCGGAAAAAGGATCATTCCTGTAAATAATTAAAAATGGGCCAATTTCGGTAATTTTTGAAAAAAAGGACTTTTATTGATAAATTGCCCGAATTGTTGTAAGTAGGGAGTAGTAAAATTAGATTTCACTCGAAAAATTTAAACGTAAATTCTAATTAAATTAATCGAATTCAAATTTCGAGTTGAATTTTCAAATTAAAATAATTCGAATAAACCAAGCATAAAATCATTTTATTTTCCTTCTCCCAACCCCCCTCAAGTCATTTTATTTTTCCCCTACAACTTTTACTTTCCCCAATCCTAAAAAAATTCTTTTTACTTTTCTCAAACCTTAAAAATATTTTTTTTTTGAATTTATGTTTTATTTATATTATTGAATTAAATGTCACATTTTGTACTATTTATATTATTGAATTGTTTAATCATGCTGAATCTTTATCAATTTCTATTAAATTTGAATTATTGATGATGCTATAAAATATTTGTGCTAAAATTTTCTACTCGTATCAATTTCACATCTTATCTTTAAAATAACTTTTATTAAAAAAATAAAATTTTTTACATTTAATATATTTTTTAATTTCAAAATACATGGTGACAAAAATAAGAAGATAATTGAAGCAATTAAACAAGCAAAAAAGCTAACCCATATATGAAAAATTAATGAATAAATTATGAGAGGATAAACGTTAATAACAAATTTGATTACGGTGGGCAACAGTGGTTGCAAGGACATTTAACTCGAACAAATATATTTAATTTGATTCAAATTCTATCTCACCCGATTTGATTCAAGAAAATTTCAAATCGAATTAAGATGATAAAATAAGATTCGTTAATATGATTAACTCAAAAGAATTTCATTTCGATTCGATCAGACCATCATCCCTAATTGTATGCCTGAGTGTTTTGAGCAATGAAAAGTTATATCAAAGAATGAGGGTTTAAATATTTTGAACTATTGGGCTTCTGGGATCATATAAATCCATTCACAGATTAAACTATTAAAGGTGCGTTTGGTTCGCTGTAATGGAATAAAGGCGTAATAGGTAATCTTTTTGTTTGGTTGAATGGAATGGAATAGAGGCGTAATGGTATTCTTGTGTTTGGTTGAATGGAATAGAGGTGTAATAGCATAAGGAAAGAAACTAAAATGACTAGAATACCCTTAGCAGAATTTTTTTAGGTAGATGATTATTGTTATTGTTATTAAATTTGAATAAGATTATTAATATAAATAATAAATAATTTAATCATATTTTAAAATAATAATTATTAAATATAATTCAATAAAAATATATAATTTAATAAAATTATTAATATTAAATATTCTTATATGAATTTATTAAAATCATTGTCGAAACCGTTTTTTGAAAACAAAAAATTTAGTTTCGACTTAAAAATAAAAACTGGAGTCGCCACCAACCCTTTATTAAGGTGTGATCGGCTCACCAAAAAAAACAATTCTGGTCTGTAAAATTTGAGAAAACAGATTCGGGAGTCAATTACGCACGAGGAAGGGTTAGCACCCTCGTGACGCCCAAAAATCGGTACCAAATTTGATTATTTTATGTCTTGATGTCGAAAATTTGAAAAGATTTTAAATAGAAGTTTTTAACCCGTGAATGGATCTAAAATGATAAAACATTCTCATTTCAAAGAAATAAAACACCACACCCAGTAAGTTAGGGCACAATATTTTATATATTCAAAATACCGAATATTGCTTTTTGTTTTAGAAATTCTTATTTCGAGATAACGAAATGTCACGACCAGTAAGTTAGGACCCGACACTTCGAATTCCCGAGAATAAGGTTTTATTTGAAAATTGCGAATTTATTGTAAAATAAATACTTAGCTTTCTAAATTCATCGAAAAAAGATCACGACCCAGTAAGTTAGGACACGATCTTTCTCGAGAATCATGATTGCCAAATATTTAATTTTTTTTTTAAAAAATGATGATTTAAGTATTTTGACCAAAATCAAAATATATTTTTCTTTAAAAGTATGATAAGATGTTGATGCATGTATATATATATGTATATAAAAATAATAATATAATATAATCAAAAAAAATATCAAGTTTACATAAAAATAAAAATGTAAGCATAATATATTAATAAATTATGATTATATATACATGCAAGAAACATGCGGAAAATACATTTAATGATTTTGAATAGTGTATATATATACATATATGTAAAAAAATATATTTGAATTTCTTTAAAAAAATGAAAAACGATGTGAAAATCATAAAATGTAGGTATATGTACGTATGCATATAAAACTAAGAAAAATAAAGTAATAATGAAATATATGATTTGTACATATTATATATATTTACAACATTTAAGAAATAAAAAAAAAACGTGTGTTAATATGCATATGCGGTAAGTATAATAATAAAAATATATAATATAATAATAAACTAATAATAATTCAGTAATAATAATGTAATATATAAAAAACCCAAATAGCAAATTAAGGATTAAACTAAAAAAAGAACAAAATTTGAGAGCTGAATTTGAAAATAAAAACAAGAAAAGGAGTAATTCAAAACATGCGCGACAGGGGAAGGACTGAAGGAGTAAATTACCCAAAAAACACTGCACAGCAATGCGCAACATTGGATTAAATCAAAACATTAATAATGTTTCATGGAAAAATTTGAAAACAAACAATAATGATTTTGGAATGATGGGATAAAATGGAAGGATTTAAAGCTGAAATAACCCATCAGTGCTTAAAACCCTTTTCAATCTCAAATTTAAAAGCTATTCTGCAGCAGCAATAGTTTCACAAATTGTTTCATCTTCTTCCTAACTATTCACGCCAAAACCCCCTCCCCTTTAACTTCGATTTAGACAAAACGAAGCAAACGATGCCGCCGGCGCACCTCTGCTGGTAAGAATCTCCTCCCTTTCTTTTACTTTTCGTTTTATTTTTTAAAAAAATGAAGTAAAATACAAAAGAAAAAGATGAGACCAAAAAAATAGAAACAGTAAACAAACTGGGAAAGAACAAATCACCTTCAAAAATTTATTTTTTCTGATTCTTCTCTTTCGTATTTCAGTGTTTTTCAATATATGTGTCTTTCTTTACACTCCATCCCCCCCATTTAGTACATAGATCCAGGCTTTTTATAGCCAAAAAGTGAGAGAAAAAAAAAACCAAAGAAATAACACAACACAGTTGTGTTTCCGTTATTTTCTCCTTTTTTACGCTTTTCTCTTTCGTTTACTCGTTCTTTGCATCTGTTTTTCCATTTGTTGCGCAGATTCGGCCGACTGGAGATGTACGTGGGACACGTACATGCGTAAAGGGCGGTGGTACAATGCTGATGTGTGGCGGCTAGGGCTGAAGGTTGTATGCTGCTTTGGTTTTCTCTTTTTTGAGGGGGGTTTAGGCTAGGGTTTAATTTGGGCCTTGTAAAAATTGGGCTGTGTTTTTTTTATGTTTGGGCCTGGGACAATTGGGCCCTATTACAATCATAATATATAATACTATAAAATATAATTTTAACATAATTATTATTAAATATAATTTAATAAAAATATATAATTCAATAAAATTCTTAATATTAAATATTCTTATATGAATTTACTAAAATCATAATATATAATACTACAATACTTACAAAGTTTATTAATCTGGTCCTAACTTTAAAAAATTCAATAAACTTAACCTTCAATTTTACATATTATATCAATTTAACCTTTATTCTTAAAATTCAAAAATAAAAATTAAAAAACTAAAAAATTTAAACATTTATTTTTCGATAAAAATACATACAAACTTATAAAAATATTTATAAATAAATGAATATCTATTTTCCTCATTTTTAACATGACATTTATTTATTAGAATAATAAATTTATAAAAAAAACAATTTAAGGAGAAAAAGCAATGAAAAAAATTAGACAAATTTAAAAAAATTTTAAACATTAACGCCACCATGCTTAATTTTGATAAAAACTACAATCTAATATTGAAAAAGATAAAGTTGACGTCCTTGGATTGTGGGCCCAAAATGCCAAATTTACATCCATGTTTTTAAACTGCAATACATATTTAATGTGCTAAAATATCATTAGTGGAACAAATAATTTAATTATTCTACAATAAAAAAATATTAGCAGTAATAAATTTTGCCACATCAAAAAGTTAGAACTTTGTAATGACATACCATCCCAAATATTACAAACAGAAAAAGTTACGAAAATATCATCAACAAAACCATAATTTTTAATGGTCAGCAAGAAATCTTCTAACCCATTTCAACTGCACATTAGAAGGTAAACTAAAGAAAACGAGCATTTGAGTTGGGTGATCTAAAATTTTACTCAATGCTCGAAACCGCTCGTCCTCTGTTAAACCTTCTATTTCACGTAAGGTTGGATATAAATTTGTAACTTTTTCTTGAATGATCTGGAATTCTTCTGACTTTTGTTGAACTACCACATCGGAGGCAATACTCCTACTGATTTGTTCGCCAATGGTCTGCATGTTTTCCGCCAATAAACTGGCAGCATCATGAACTGAAGAAGAAACATGATCACTTGTATCAGAATTCTTTCTTTTCTTCTTTGAAGATGAGGAACCCCCTTGGTTTCTATCCGGTTGCGGCTCCGTAGCAGAAACATCTATGTCATCCAAAGAGACATTAGCATCGCAGTCATAGTATTCGTTTCTTTCTTCATTAATATCTGCAGTAGGTACATCCTCAACATTTATTTCTTTAAGAACATCAGCGGCTGTTTGAGCATCTTTCCCAGTCGCTCAATCTCTTGCGTATATGGTAGTAATTTGGTCGTAGTAAAGGAAACTACGATGTTTGAATTGACCGGCTTCTTTATGACTCTATAAAAATGAGGAAATCATATTAGTTATAAGTTTGGTAAAAATAAGATAATAAAAACTTGAACTAATTCTTACCTTTAAATAAGAGTCTCAAACCGCATCTTCAGCAACAACGAGCTGCCTATGCTCATCCCAACCAAAACCGCTTGTGTTTTGGCCATTAAGCATGTCATACATGATTGACCAATCCCTTTTTAGTAACCTAATCCTTGACTCAATATTAGGTCTAGCCTTCAACATTGCATTGGGTAAAGCATTTTCTAACATTTTTTCCAACTCGTTTAAATAACCGGCTTTGAACCCCGTATCAGCATTAAATGTTCCAACATTGTGCAAGTCCACCATGTAGGAAACCAATGCTGCATCTTCTTCTGGAACCCATTTCCTTTTGGTTCCTCGAGATGCTTGGGAAAAAACATTTGATTCTGAAACACTCGACATAATTATCTTAAGAAAAAAAACAAAATAAAATTAAGTTTAATATCATGAATCAATAGGGGAACACTTTATAAAATTAAAATTAAGTTCAATATCATGAATCAAAAACTCAACACTGTATAAAATTATAACACATGATGAATGAAAAGAAATCAAATTATAATTCAACAAGTTTAGTACAATACAAAAAACAATTCAAACTAGCACACTACACATTTAAAGAAAGTTGAGAGAAAAATGGTTTCAATTCACAACATTATAGAAGGTTGGTATTTTCATCAGCTTTGTAATACAATTATATCTATGATTTTGCGGATTCAATTTTAATTTAGTTTACACCATCACTGCTATGATAATAATAAAAATGACGTGAGCGCGTATTATTTTCAAGAACACTTTCAACTACATCAAGCATTACCACAAATTACAATTCCGATTTCCAAAGTGCAGATAAATACATCAATGAAAGCCACCTTATATACATATACCGGCCTGAAGAACAAGATGAGGAAGCAACTTGGGCATGTATATATATATATGTAGTTTTTCTTTGGTTTTATCAATATCCTATGCATACACGTTTACCATGTACCTTACTACACCTGGGACCTGGCTTTGGCTTCGGTATTGGATTCCTTTTTTTTTTTCTGCAGAAATCAACAATATCACTTATTTTAAACACAAAAACCAAAGCTAAGAAAATCAGACCCAAGTCTCATAATTAAGCTAATTTACTATATTACTAAAAACCAAAAAAAAAATACTTTGTTTATATATGGATCAAAGTAAAACATAAGGTAATAAAATCAGACCCAAATCTTACAATTAAGCTGATAAATAAATTTGGTCTTACTTTGGATAACTAGAGCACGAGCTGATGTTGGAGTGGTGAAAATAACAAGAGTGGACAGCAAAAGAATGCAAGCTTTATTATATATTTATTAAATTTATTAATATATTTATATTTATTATGTATGTAAATTTCGAATCAATATGGTATCTTTATTATATCAATTTAATATACTATTTTTTAATATATATTTAATTATCAACAATTTTTTAAAATAAAATAATATATTTTAAATGAAATTGAAATAGGCTAAAAAAATGATACATTATTAAAATATTATTCCATAATTCACTTCCAAATTCTATAAAACTTAAAAAAGAGATAGTGTCCAATTAAAGCCTCACTTGTAAGTCAAAGAACATACTTACATTTATTGCAATACAATTTAATCAATCACAATTGATGAAGGTACTCAATCAACTAACTAAACCAATTTTGCAAGTTATTCACAATTACATGTAAACAAATTGCCAATCTCCTAGTTTTCCATGCTCATGGTTGCGCAGTAAGATGATAATTATCATGATTTATCATTTACATATATCCATAAAAAAAATCAAGCTAAAGTAACAGCAAAGGAATCACAGTCAATCAGCCAATCAACCTAGTGACAGACAACTGCATTTTAAGCAGGCTATTGAGTGAAAAATTGGTTCCAACAAAAGAGAAGAACCCCATTAAAATATGGGGAAGGGGTCTTGCCTATTTTTCAGAGGAAAATTAGAAAAGAATATGGGTGTTGGCTCTTTGGTTCTCAATCTGTGCAGGCTTGTTCAACTGGAAATTCAAATCCTTTAATTTCATTGCACTATACCAATTCAAACGTACTTACATAAAATGTACATTTTCAATTATAACATTCAATTTAACTATCAATTATAACAAGTCTTGTAATTGCTCGAATAAAATTTTCGAACTACCTCAACTTAAGAAATTCGATCCCAAATTCAAATTTTTCAATACTAATAAAAATCAACTCATTACATCACCACTTGCAAAATATAACTATAAAAACATTACTATGGAGTAAACCACAAAAAAAAACAGAACATATAGTTCTCATAGACACCGAAACTTGAGCTACATGATGAGGTATCGTAATTGAGCCCATGATCCCTTAAATACTCATCATGGTCGATATATCTCCTCAAGGGAGCAACATCTATCACTCTATCATCTAAGCTAATGCCTATAACAGAGGTATCAAACGTCTTATTATATCCCTTACATTCACAACAAAGAATTCCAGCAAAACCAAAGTAACATGAATACAAACAAGCAAAATAGAAGGAATTCATTCAAACTTGTGCTTTAAAATTGTAGTGCACACTCACAGCTTCATAAAGGAAAAAAAGAAAAGGGAAAATCTTGAAAATAATACCTTTTCCTTTCTGATAAGCTTGCAACCTTCAACAGGATAAAAACCAGGAGGCAGATTTCCACTTGGGATTGGCTCTATCTGCAGAATAGAAAAGTTTCATGGATTGTGATGCGCAAGTCCAGTATTACAATTGAAAAAAAAAGGTAAAATTGAAAAAACATGAAGCTGAAGATTTGTTGTTAATTGTGATGCACAAGTCCAGTATTACAATTTCAGGCATCATAAAAATGTTTTGTAAAACTATCCAGGCACTCACACATTTGGCAACACATGAAGCATAAGAAAGGAAACTCTATGAGAGGTTTACATGAAGCATGCTTCACTCAGTAATACAATATATACGATGTCATAATAGGCAAATCATACATGATATATTTGTCACTAGATCTTACAGAAGTGAAACTAACATGCTAAAGCTGCCCATCGATTGATCCAAGCCCAACTTCACATCTAACTTCTAATGAAACTAAGCTGAAACAATAACTACATCATAATCTAACACTATGCTCCAGCACCAGCAATTTCCATTGGATCAATATTGCAGATACCATAATTTTATTTGCACCAGCATATACCATAATTGCACTTATAGATTCTAGAAACTCATACTTCTTTTTTGCTTCAATATTCATTAGAGAATTTACCTGTTTTCCTTAAACCAAAAAGAAAATTCACGAAATCGTGCATGAAATATAACGAGAATTGAACATAAATAAGCAGGGAGTTTCACAGTCGAAGTGAACATACTAAATTGAAGCGGGTTCTTTCAAAAGCAGATTTTGAATTCTCTAGTTACTTACGGGATCTTGGAAAGAATGCTCAAGATTTGCACCTAAACATCTAATATTTGCACCTAATATTCAAGATCTCACCTAGTGGACTTGGAGGTATTTAAAATTTTATCAATGCAGGTCAGAATAAGCTATCAGATACTGGAGAAAACAGAATAGATACCTAAGCAGAAAAGACTAGATTGTGTAAACATTCCATCCAGGTAACTAGAAACATACTTTTTCATATTAAGGTGAGCAAAGAGAACGAATCAAACACATAAGTTTTCAAGAAAAAGGCATAACATCAGGATATATAGTTCAAATACAAAAGAAGTACAATTATTACATGGGCTGACAAGCAATTACTTGAGGCAGCCTTGGTTAGTATTGCAGCATTAAACCTGAATAACTTGGGAAGAAGCAGCAAAACATTGATATAAAGTGTTCTAAATGCAGCACATAATCAAATTACCCAATGCAAGTAAGAAAAACAGACTACTTTATGAGTCTTTTTTTATCAGTTTCTTTATAGATATTGCCAGCACTGCTATTTACTTGTTATCTGCTAAAAGTCATTATATGAATTTTCATTTTCATTTCTCATATTCAGTACTTAAATTGCAAACCTTATCAAATAGTTTATGAAATAATAATGTTGGGAAGAAAGTTTGTGTTTTTTCATCTGAAAAATTTGATGGTATTTGGGATGTTACAGGATTGTAGCAATCAAAGGACCTACATACATATGACACTAATAACTTGATTAATGGTCTAAGAAACAAATGGAAGGATATTTGTTGTGATGATTTATGGTATTGAAAGAAAGCAACCCATTATTGCAACAAGAGAAAAGAGGGAAATCGAGTGAGTGCCCTTAGCTAAGCATTAGGCTCTGCACAACTAAAATCAAATCATTCAAAACAGCACAAGCATACACCCAAATCATGAGGAAGAAAATAAAAATTCGGATTAAGTAAAAAAAGAGAAGAAGCACTTACCGAAACAATTAGGCCAGAGATCTGAGACAGTGGAGTCGGCGAAAGATGCCAATATGACGGTGGAGGAGACTTTGCTAGCTGCTTCTGTTGATGTTGGGAGGGAGAGGGTGTAGGTCGATTTCGGGTAGGGAGGGAGGGTAAAACAGAGACTGATTTGGGAAGACGTCCGTAGTAGGGCTAATCGTCGTTTTGGGAAGGAAATACAAAAGCAGAGAATTTGGGGAATAGGTCAGTAATGTAATAGGCGCGTAATAAGCATTACAGCGAACCAAACACGGGATTAGGTGGGGCGCGCGGAATAAATGGGTAACTGCATACCCATTACAGCGAACCAAACACGCTGTAAGTATTCAGTTATTGGGATCACACAACTAGGCTTTTTAGCCTCATCATCATCTCAGCTTTCTTAAAACTTTGAATTTGGTAATTGCTCAACTCAAGTTGTTCAACACCTCCTTCCTCGTTTTTTAATGTATCTCTCCCCTCTCACACTATATGTATTGTTTGTAAGTTTCAATTTTAGTTTTTTACTCTTTATAGGTTTTATTCCTTTTTTCTACATCCAAATTTGTTAAATATTTTCAAATTCTTGTGTTTCAAAATAGTACATGTGTAATATCAATTAACTCGTTATTATCATATAATACTCACAAAAAAAAGTCATTTAATGATTGAATTTAATAAACCTTAGGTGGAAATTTTAAAATTCAAAAAATATATGAATTAAAATTGATCAAATTGGAGAACAATGACAAAGTGCACAACTTATGCATGGCATGAAACTAATAAATAATAATATATGATTTAATGGATTTAATTGTTGTTGTTTGAAATTCAAAATTCTAAAAAAAATTCTAAAAGTATAAAAATTAAAACCAACCAAATTAGAATATAAAAACTAAATATAATTTGACCTATATTTAATGCAATGATAATGGAGCGGTGAATCATTTCCTTGAAATTTGATTAAGGTAATATTTAGAAAGTCACTTAATAATTTGATTCAAGTTTAATTGTTTGTAATTACACAATGGTGGTATGTTTGGGTAACCATTGTGATTGGTGGATCCGGCTAAATTTGATGTAATCGAAGCACCCCAATTACACTTTTCAACTTTTCAATTCTTAGGGAGAGTATGAGAATTAGAGTAATTACACAAGTAATTGCACCAAAATCCAATTTTTTTTAAAAAATCATTTTTATATAAGTTCTAAAAATTTTATTATAAGCATTCAACTTACGAGTATTTGGAATGATTATGATTTTTTTTCTTATATTATAAATCCTAAAAAATATATAATAAAAATTAATTTATGTATTTTATAAAATTATTAAAAATAATATTATTTTAATTATAAAAAAATTCTACTATTATGGTCAAAAAATTATTATAAAAATAATTTACATGTTATAAAAGTATTATAGTGTATTTATTTATAAAAAGTTATGGCCAAATATGGATATAACTTATTTATATGTTCATGCTATATATTATAAAAACAATATACTTATTTACAAAATAATATTTTAGTTTTTTATTATAATTTATTTATAAAAAATAATTTTCTAAAATTATAAAAAAAATTATATTATTTATAAGAAGTGCTATGAAAATTTCTAACAATTTATAAATATTTTTATAAAGATTGTATATTATAATTTTAATAATATTTTTTTACTTAATTTACATATTATAAAAAGAGAGTTAACCTATCTTTTTTTCAAATTAAGTTTATATAATTAAAGCTATAGACTATTTAGACTATAAACTCAAATATTATAAAGTTAATGTTGATTATGCAAATAAAAAATATTTTCTCGCACTATATCGTAGGATATGATACCATTTGAGAGAATAATATCAAACACAAGCACCATAGACAATTCACAAACTCTTTAATTTTAGACATCTGGGACTTCAAAATGCGGTTGAAAAGACATTTGTTGTTCTAAAAAAATATTTCTCATATTAACATCACCTTAGTATAGCATAAAAATCAAGGTCGGATCACATTAGCTAGCATGTTGCATATTTCATAACTTTAATCATAGGGAGAATTCGGACAATCGATACTTTGTAGAGTACATGGAAGAAGGAGATTTTGATAATTTTAATGATACGAGTTCAAGTTTAGATGATGATGAACTTAGTCAAGGACTAACATATGATGATAAGGAACATATGTTAAATATTAAAAATATTAAAGAGGGAATAACCCAACAAATATGCACTAGAACAATTCGATGAAATTGCATATGATGTTTATTTTTCTTGCTATTTTTATTAGTAATCATATGATTAACTACTTTTTTAGACTAACATAATATATGATAATTTGATTTTAATTTTTGTTACTTGTTTAGAAATTACTTTTATCATACTAATAATTTTTGAGTAATTAATATATTTAAAAATATGAATTATGTAATTATATAAGTACAACTTGTACTACCAAACATGACATATTGAATTACAATGTAATTATACATTGTCAGCCAAACACGTCTAAAGAATTACGATTATTTGTAATTATAAGAGAGTAATTATTCAATTAATTTGTATTGTCCAAACAAACCCTAAAAATAAATATAAATATTTTATTCTTTCACACAATGACATCATTCTAATTAGATTTTGACACTCACCATGTTGGAGTATAAATTTTAAGGTAAACATCTTTAGGATTATGGGGGTAAAAGTCCTCGAATTTTTTTTAAAAAATAATTAAATCCCTATTTTTAAGTATTTGAATAGTTAAAATGCTTCGAAAAGGGCTTTGACCATTAAAATTAATGGTCAACCATTAAAGTTAATGACTTCTGTTTTTTTTTTCTGTTAACGCTACCACATGTCATGTCATGATTGTGACATATGACGAAAAATGATAAAAAATATTTAAAAAATTAAAAAATAAAGAATATGATTAAAATATATAAAAATTTTAAAAAATAAAAAATATATGAAAATTTTAAAAATATATAAAAATTTTAAATTTAAAAAAAAATCATAAAATGGTAATGTCACGTCCCAAAAATCGGATTAATAAATTGGGAGTTAGTAAACCTCGTAATGGGCTCCTGCCTTCCTTTCCACTCTTCCCCAAGTTTCAAGGTAATGGCTCATTCACGGCTGTTTTACCCAAATAACCCAAAAAAATATTATATTTACAAAAATAACCCAAGTTTAAAAACAATCACCAAAATAACCTAAAATGAACAGTACCCACTCTTTTTTTGCACCAATGATTGGCTAATCATTGTGTCAGACTTAAAAAAATTATTTTTTTGAGTTCCGGCCTGTCAATGGCCGGAACCCATGTATTTTTTTAAAAAAAATTGTGTAATACTGAAATACGGATATACGAAAGAAAAAAAACAAAAAAAAAAAATTTTTTGGGTGCTGGCCTGTCAATGGCCGGCACTCAGTGTACAGTACCAAAATTTTTTTTTATTTTTTTGTGTCAGAATCAGATTTAAAAATACGAAAAAAAATAAAAAAAAAATTTTTGGGTGCTGGCCTGTCAATGGGCGGCACCCAGTACACAGTACGAAGAAAAAAAAAATTTATTTTTTTTCGTGTCAGAATCAGATAAAAAATACGAAAAAAAATAAAAAAAAAATTTGGGTGCTGGCCTGTCAATGGCCGGCACCCAGTACACAGTACGAAAAAAAAATTTTATTTTATTTTCATGTAAGAATCAGATAAAAAAATACGAAAAAAATTTAAAAAAAAAATTTTTTCGGTGCTGGCCTGTCAATGGCCGGCACCCAGTACACAGTACGAAAAAAAATTATTTTTTTTCGTGTCAGAATCAGATAAAAAATACGAAAAAAAATTTAAAAAAAAAAACAATTTTTTTGGGTGCTGGGTGCCGGCCATTGACAGGCCAGCACCCAAAAAATTTGTTTTTTTTTTATTTTTTTCGTATTTTTTATCTGATTCTGACACGAAAAAAAATAAAAAAAAAAACAATTTTTCGTATTGTGTACTGGGTGCCGGCCATTGACAGGCCAGCACCCAAAATTTTTTTTTAAATTTTTTTCGTATTTTTTATCTGATTCTTACACGAAAAAAAATAATTTTTTTTCGTACTGTGTACTGGGTGCCGGCCATTGACATTCCAGCACCCAAAATTTTTTTTTTTTATTTTTTTCGTATTTTTTTATCTAATTTTGACACAAAAAAAATAAATTTTTTTTTCTTCGTACTGTGTACTGGGTGCCGGCCATTGACAGGCCAGCACCCAAAAAATTTTTTTATTTTTTTTCGTATTTTTAAATCTGATTCTGACACAAAAAATAAAAAAAAAATTTTGTTACTGTACACTGGGCCATTGATAGGCCAGCACCCAAAATTTTTTTTTTTGTTTTTTTTCTTTCGTATATCCGTATTTCAGTATTACACAATTTTTTTAAAAAAAATACATGGGTTTCGGCCATTGACAGGCCGGAACCCAAAAAAATAATTTTTTAAGTCTGACACAATGATTAGCCAATCATTGGTGCAAAAAAAGAGTGGGTACTGTTCATTTTAGGTTATTTTGGTAATTGTTTTTAAACTTAGGTTATTTTTGTAAATATAATAATTTTTTGGGTTATTTGGGTAAAACAACCCTCCTTCACACAAGCAACCTTTACGCACAACATATACATGTACTCATTATCACCAAAATCTGCCATTGCCTTTGCTTTCTTATCCCATGATTTCCACACCACTGGAAGTTTGCTCTCT
Organism: Gossypium hirsutum; assembly: GCF_007990345.1. Taxonomy (NCBI): domain Eukaryota; kingdom Viridiplantae; phylum Streptophyta; class Magnoliopsida; order Malvales; family Malvaceae; genus Gossypium; species Gossypium hirsutum. The sequence continues at coordinate 9,544,832 of NC_053447.1, read as the reverse complement.
GGAAATTGTTGTTGTTGTTTGATGATTCCATTGTTACTTTCTTTTGGTCCTCCGTTTTTTGAAAATGATTTATGGTCCTTCTAAAGTTTGTGAGTTTATTAACCTTCCTCGTGGGTTCGATCCACACTCACCGCACCATTGTTGATACACGATATCAACTGTAGTGAAGAAGGAGGGGAATGGCGTTTTGGTGAAGGAGCAGAGAAGAAGGAGATAATAAAAATGGAGTGTATGGAGTACCCCTCCAAAGAGGGTCTTTAGAAATATATATATAGGGGTTTATCAGGTTAGACTTCAAGTTGAGCTATTATATATTTTATTATAATTATGTAACACTTTGTTTTTTCAATTTTAATAAACCTAACTTTCTTAAAAATTCATTCCAATTTCAGATTTTAATTTTTAATTTTTCTGTTTTTTAATGGCAATTCAATTGAGTTTATAGCTTCGGTCGACTATGGCGGCGCTAAAAGTTTTTTAATCTGCAGAGGCTTTTTTAATGTACGAGTTTCATCCGTTGACAATTGGCCTTTTTTTTATAGAAATAATATAAAAATTAATTAATTACGAAAATGTGTTAGAGAAAAATTATTATGAAAAGTACCTGTCAATGCCACTTGACACACTGACGGCGATGCTTATTTTCTCCTTAATCATCACTCAATCATTAGATTTTTAGAACAGAAAGAAATTTTTTTTGTGTCATTATTGTTTCAGGTGACACCCATATGTATTTTTTTGCAATACCCATGAAAAATACGAATCGTAACGATAGAGAAAAAATATTTTTCTAGTGGGTGCCACTAGGGGTGTTCAGTCGGTTAACCGACCCGAAATAACATTAACCGAATTAACCGACCTTTCAAAATTTTTAACCGTTAACCGAACCGAAATTTTTCGGTTAATTCGATCGGTTAACCGAATTAACCGAATTACCCGAATTAACCGAATTGAATCACTACATAATTAAAAACATTACATAAGTCTTTGAATCACTAACGTTACATAAGTCTTTCAATTAACGCATAATTGAAATTTTATTTTTATTTATTAAATTATTTGTAATTTTTATGATTGGGTTGGGTTGGATTGGATACTTGGGTTTGGATTAGGTTTAAGTGAATAGTGGGCCTATTTATATATTATAATTTTACTTATTAATTTTTCGGTTAAACCGAAAAAATTCGGTAACCGATTAGTTTCAAACCGAATTAACCGTTAACCAAAAAATTTAAAAATAATTAACCGACCCCCGACCGAAAAAATTCGGTTAACCAACCGATTAACCAAATTTAGTCGGCTAACTGAATTTTTTTAATTTTACCCAAATTTTACACACCCCAAGTTGTCACTAACCTTTTTTGAATGGCACCAACTTTTTTTATTATTAGAAATAATATTTTATCTATTTAAATTAAATATTGAGAGCTAGCTTCCACTATATTTCTGTATTATTATTTTCGCATTTCAAGATGCCCATAAATGCAATTGTATCAGCACCACACACTTTTCAGTTTTCTAAGTTTTATAGTGTTATGTTTTTTTTTTAATAAAAAGTCATTTAAACTTTTCTTTTCATATTTCCTTTCTCAAGTTCTTCAAAATTCTTGATATTCAATTTCAGTTTGTATTTAATTTTCCTTTTCTCAGTTTTTCAATCTGCTTATGGTGGCACTGGCAAGCAAGAAGACAATAATCACCTATGAAGCAAGTATCAGTCATGGCTCCCCATTTAGTTTTTTCGGTTTTCTTTTAATTGTTTCTTTTCAGCCTCTTTTTTTTGTTTCACCTGTTTTTATTTTAATTTCCACTGATGTCGCCTGACACACCGATGGCACCCACTAAAAAAATATTTTTTTTCCTTTTTTTATCCACTGTGGATACTCATATTTTTCATGAGTATTTTAAAAAATACATAAGGTACCACCTGACACAGTGACAACACAAAAAAATTCCTTTTTTTATTATTTAATTTTGATGATTGTGTGATAATAAAGGGGAAAAGGGATGAGTTGCCTGTGTGTCAGACAGCATCGACAAATACTATTAAAACAACCTATCTTCGTAAATAACTTTTTTCCTAATTCATTTTCGTAATTAATTAATTTTTTATATTATTTCTATAAAAAATTATAATTAGAAGTTTTTCAATTTCCACTAATAGATTGAACCTGGAGTAAAGAGTGAAGTCTAATTTTATTGCATTGAAAAAAGTAATTTTTATGAACATTTTTATATTTTATAATGTTAAATAAATTTTAAAATATATATTTTTATATCATTTTTCCACAACGTGTTACAATTACAGTGTGACACATGGCAGCGTTAACTGAAAAAATCACTTTAATAGTTGACTGTTAAAATTAATAGTCAAAGAGCTTTTTAAAGCATTTTAACAGTTTGACAGTTTAAGTGTCTAATTGAGTGAAAAAAAAGAGTTTAATTATTATTATTTTAGTTCGAGAGCCCTTTACATAATTAAATCATATATTTATAAAATTTTATATAAAAAATTAGGTTTTAATTAAAATGCAAAAATTGTGACTTTAAAAATATTTCATGTTAAAATCTTATTTTGATTACACATTCATAACTAAACTTTTAATATTTAAATAAAATAAATTTATAATCTTGATACCAATATGAATCTTATTTTGAGAAGTGAGAAAAATGTGAAAATAAAAAGGATTCTGAAGCCTACAACCTTAGCATCTATGAGAAAGTGAAGGCCCACTTTGTTATGGGAACTAAAAAGAATACTAAGGGTGAGTTTGGATGGGCGGTGCGTTTACCTGCGGTTAGTGTAAAAATAGCGGTGGTGGTGAGATTAGATACTGTAGCGATACTGTAACGTGAGACAAAAAGTAAGCTAAACGCACCGCACCGCACCTAATCGCCCATCCAAACCCACCCTAAATATGGATTGGATGAGTTCCCACGATGAAACTAACGTTTGTCGTGTTATCCCAAATCTGATATATGTCATGTCCCAAGTTCCCCACACTCAACTTCATTTTCCACGCCTATAGTTGTATATGCATGGATTTCAATCTAACCAATAAAATAAAATTTCCACATCCATTACTCTACCCGATATAACATAGTTTTGCCTTTTTATTTAATTCTCTCCTTTATTTTATAGGTAGGTCTTTTCCTTGGTTTGCCCTAGAACCTGTTTATATATATATATATACTACTACCATGTCCAACTGCAAGCAAACGCCGTACCTGTCAAATAAACAAGGAAAACCCATTAAAAAAAAGGTCAAAACAATCTACCCCAGATACACCCACGCACCAGTAAAGTAGTCTTAAAAGCTGAAAAGCAATCATTTTCTTCTTTTACATTTTTTTACTACCATTAAAGAACGACTTTGATAGAAAGGCACGCCCCTCACCTGATTGCTACTTCAATTAGTGTTTAACTTGGACGAGTATCGCCTAAATTCTGCCCCCAACTCAGCATATATGTTGTCATCCCACAACAACTGACATTCCAAAGGCTCCTCCTCCTTTTCCTCTATCATCGATTTAACCTTGGTTGGTATATACAAGAAGAGGGTACTTCTTTGTGTTTTAGGGGGAAATCAAGGCCAAAAGAGGGGGAGAAAAAAGGTTTGTTGATATGGGTTCTGAAGAAGACAAGATATTAGAGAGCAAGATGAAGGGATCCAAAAAGACCATGAACACATTCATGGCTTGCTTATGGTCTTTTCTGGTGAGTTTGGGCGGAGGCCTGTTGTTGGCATGGTGGGAATACCAATATCATCCAACAAATAGGCAGCTTTGGATGGTACCCTTTGGTCTTATTCTGTTTTTTACACCACTCATCGTTTGGTTCGCCATTTTCGTTTCTGATATCTTCAGTTTAACACCCGATGTAACCCAACCAGCTGCCTCTATTCATCATCCGGAAAAGCTGAGCAAGCAAGTAATTTCAACTCCCTGTTGATTGTTTCTATAAATTTTTTTCTTTTTTAAAATATGAAATATACTTTACGGTAATTGCATATATACTCTTATGCAGTACTTTATATATATAAAATGTTTCTTCATGTGAATTTATTATCAAACACTGATAGAATTAACTGAGAATGATTGACAGTTGTAGTTTCTGGCAATCAGATTGAACAGTTTAGAGTTTAGATAATAATTAGGCGCATTTTTTTAGTGTACTTTCTGGATTGCATAAAGCAGATTCTATTAAATTAAGTAATGATACATATTCCAGGCTAAAGACAGCTAAGTCCTATACATACATACATACACATATTAAGGAGAAGATATTTATAAATCTTAAAAAAGATATGAGGTAATGGTAGGTGTCAACTTGGTGAGTTTTATATGATTAAACAAAGAATCATATAGGAAAAACCAATGAGAATCAGAAGGCTTTTGTTAACTTCAATGGTTTCTGTTCTAATCCGAAGAGTTTACCCGCCACTACTACTATGCATTTTTAATTGCACTTAGGGTGGTAGCTCTGGAAACCTACAACTATCAATCAATATACGGTGTTAATATTAGAGTGACGGCAGCCGTTTATTTAAGGGAACTCCCACGAACGAATGGATACTTGCCGGAGTCAGGAATAGTTGACATTGGCCCACGGCCCCAGTGGAAGCCATCTGTTCTGTGTGATTCTTCAAAATGTCACAACTCGAACATGAAAGTTGGCTGGGGTCTTCAAAATATACCATATCCACGCATAAGGTTTTAAGAAACGACAGTATCATTATAATATTAAATCACATCAAACTTCAGATTCAACATTTAAAGTTGAAGGAATCAAATCGCGATATGATTGATGCAAAGGCATTCACTTTGACAGCCATAATTGAGATTGATGCACAGGTAACTTTTGATGATGTTTGGAAACTCCCGACCACCAACTGCTGTTATGTTGTCTACTGAGGACAATGGAAAGTGCCATGCCAAACACCTTTAACCCCGAAAATGGATCATTACAAAAGTATGAATAGGCTGTCCCTTAACACCCTTTTAATTTCCATTGCATGATTCATGTCTTACCCAATTTAAAACGACTCGTTAGATGCCTCAAAAGCCCTTGAATGGACATTATGTGACTTCCCCGAATCTGCCTTCCCTACGTAGTATTGTTTGGGAAATGTGATATATATTAAATTAACAATCAAATAAAGGCTTCACCAGAAAAAGGAAAAAATAAAACAGCCTATCCATGATATGCAATCAACACGCACGGCCCCACCAAATCTTTCAAAAGCAATACCATTATTCTTTGGAATTGGATTTAATTTTATCTCTTAAATTTAAAAAATAGATAAATTAATTCATATACATTAAATTAAAAAGTAAATATATTTTTTTGTCAAAAATTTCATCTATTTCTACTAATAAAAATTAGCTCTTGTATGTATATGTGGCATGCCATATGTAACTATATAGCAACTTTAGTTTTAACAGTAAAAATAAATGAAATTTTTAATAAAAAAGACCAAATTATTCTTTGATCTAACATACAAAAACTAATTTGATATTTTTTGAGTAAAAGAGTAAAATGTAATATTACTCTATTACATGAATTTCCCTGATACTTTTACTGCTCCATGAGTTCAATATTTTTTTCAAAGATTAACCCATTTAAAACATCACTACACCAAAACAGACTTTTAGCGGCATTTTTAGCGGCGTTTGAATAAAAAACGCCGCTAAAAATCAAGCATTAGCGGTGCTTTTTAAAAAATCACCACTAAAGATCCAGCATTAACGGTGCTTTTTAAGAAAACGCCGCTAAAAATGAGCATTAGTGGCGTTTTTTAGAAAAGCATCGCAAAAAACCTAAGCCCAACGACATCTTTTTATGACCTTTCGAGGCTTTAGTGGCATTTTTGAAAAAGCGCCGCTAATGCTTAGAAATTTAGCGACGTTTATGGAAAAGCGCCGCTAATGCTCAGACCTTTAGTGGGGTTTATAAAAAAGCGACGCTAATGCTCAGACTTTTAGTGGCGTTTTGGAAAAAGCGCCGCTAATGCCTAGACCTTTAGCAGCGTTTTTGGAAAAGCGCCGCTAATGCTTAGACCTTTAGCGGCGTTTATGGAAAAGCGCCGCTAATGCTCAAACCTTTAGCGGTGTTTTTTGAAAAAGCGCCGCAAAAATATTTTATCTGTCTATTTACTATTTAATTTGTTTATTTATATTAATTAAAATTCAATATACTTTTAATTGAATATTTGTTAAAAATGGATAAATTTAAAATAATGACACGTAGAAATAATTTGAAATAAAAAACATAGATAAATATTTGTTAAAAATGAAAAATTAAAATACTATTATTTAAAATTTTTTGGGTACATGACTGATTGATTTTTAATTTATATATTAAATAATTTCATATATAATTGTAAAAGATATGATAATATTAATTTTAAAATATTTAATTAATTATCATTATAGTTTAGGGTTTAATATATATGGTTTAGGGTATATGGTTAATTTAGGATATTTAAGGCCGGTTTATGAGTTACAATTTTAAGGTTTATAGATTATGGAATTAGGGATTATGGATTAGGGATTCTAGTTTAAGGGTTGTGATTTAGGGGGTAGAGGGTATGGGTTAGAGATTAAGAGTTATGGATTAATTTAGGGTTTATAGATTTTGTGTTAAGTTAGAATTTAGGGTTTAGATTAATTAGTGTGTTTTAATTTATATTAAATAATGTTTAGGGTTGGGGGTTAGGTGTTAGTAGTTAGTGGTTAGGGGTTTAGGGTTAGGGGTTAGAGGTTAGAGGTTAAAGGTTAAGAGTTAGTGATTTAGGGTTTAGAGATTCGGGGTCAGATTAAAGTTTAAGGTTTAGATTAATTAGTATTTTTTAATTTATATATCAATTAAGTTCTTATATAATTGTAAAAGAGGGGTTAGGGGTTTAGGGTTTATGTTTTATGATTTAGGATTTAGAAGATAGGGGTTAAGGGTTAGATTAATTGGTGTTTTTTAATTTATATATTTAAATATTAGATTTTAAAAAAATTGATAAATAAATAAATAAAAGCAAAATAAAAGTAATTATTTTTTAGTTAGAAAAAATATCTCTAATAAAATGAAGATTAGATCGGAAAAGAATAATTTAAAATCATGATTAACATCTCAATTTTTAATAGAAATTCGATATGTGAGAGATTGATTGCTTACATTGGGTAATTCTAACTTAATAATTAATTACAGTCATTTTATCATTTGTTTTCTTATTAAAATATAAAATATTTATTTTGAGAGTACTAAGTTTTTTTATTTTATAAAAAATCAATTTATAAAAAATAGTAATAATAAATGTTGTATAAAAGTACTTAACTAATAATTTTTAGCAGACAAAATAAAAAAAATTTAGTAGAACAAAACGACTGTCGTTTTGTTCAAAATAAAATACTTTTTTTTAGCGTTTTTTCAAAAAACGCCACAAAAGATTAACAATAAAAAACGCCGCAAAAAATATTATACTTTTCAAAATAGCGCTTTATATCAAAATTTGCCGCTGAAACCCTAATTTTTCCCCCCTAAAATTGGTATCCTCAAAAATGCTTTTAAGTGTTTCTCTCTGCCACCACCGTCTTCTTCATCATATTCCCCTCTTTTTTTTTTTAATTTCAACACCTAACATACATGTTTCATTTTGCAAAAGCCATCTTTATCTGTTTCTCATGTGACTCTGAAGCCTCCTTCTTTCCTTCAACGTAGCCAAGGTAAAGTTTTCTCAACTTCTTCTCAATCATTTATTTCCATCTACTTGCCTTTCTGTTTTAATTCTTCACGACTTTGGAATTTCTTGCATAAATTACTATGAAAACAATAATGCTTGATGTTTTGGAATTTAAGCTGAAGGAGCTCTCAGCTGTCCGTTCGAAATCCCCTTCCGTTCATCAATTCTCTGTCGCCTTCACCAAGACACTGACCCCTCTCTTTCAAATTCTAAAGGGAACCGCCACCGTGGAACGCGTTGTGCGCTTTGTTTCAGCAAGGTCCTGGACCGAGATCCCAACGACACTTCCGCTAGTAATGAGTTCTTGGAGGAATTTTTGAAGTTCCTTTTGGTTGGGGCAACTGCAGCTAATAAAACTGCACGATTTAGGGCTTCCCAAATCATTTCCGAGGTCAGCTCTTTTAAATTCTGGCTTCATTTTTTTAAATCTTTTTTAGCGTTTTGATTTTTAGGAATTATAATTTTGTGCTATATTGTTTGTATTTCGTTTAATGAGTTCCTAATACTTTCGTTTAATGGATTTTAAGCAACATATTGTTTGTATTTCGGTTTCATTATTGGAGCAGTTTTATCAACTGTTCCCACTATCGGTAGGCAACTTGGTTTTAGATATGGTTGATTTACATGATTGAGGCTTTCATCTTTTGATGGTTTTCTGTTTCGTTTGTCCACGGAGGAGCTGTTATTCGAACAAAGTGGTCGTGTGAAATTTAGAACAGGATCTACGTTGTTGATTCCTTGGACCGAGAGAGGATTCGCCAAGCTAAACAGGAATTTCAGGTTGTAAATTTAGAACAAGCACAAACTTGTTAGCCAATATGGTTGTACATAGTCTCTTTTTAGTTCTTAATAATTTTTTTTCCAGGCCATAATCAATTATCCATTTATGAGCAATGCTATCATCTTGGGTTCGCCAACAAATAGGACTTGGTATGATTCAGCTGGAAGTACCAATGTCAAGAATAATTTAGTTTCGAAAAATAGGTTCTGCTGTTGTTTGAATAGTTTTGAAAAATGTGTCTGAATAGAATGTAATCTTAGCTCCAAGGCCCTTAGATTGACATGTTTCGCCTTGTTCTACTTCTTGAAGAAGGCCTGATTTTCATCATTGTATGAAAACTGTAATTCCCTTAAATCGATCATGTAAGGCATAATAATGGATAAAGCATATGAAGTTGCAGTATGGGTGCTTTGCTTCCCTGAACTAAACATTACTAAATGTTGCCTTCTTTTATCATTTTTTTTCATGTTGTTTTTAGCTTCGAAGATTAATTAGCTAAGAATTTGAAACACTGATATTTAAATAGATTTGGAAAAATTTATAAAAATTAATGATCTGTTTGTCTTCTGCAAAACCTAAAGTTTTTTTTCTTCATTTGTTTTCCATATAATGTTTTATGGTTTTATGGTCGAACCTCTGATTTTGCCCTTTTCGACAGAGGGGAAACTTTAGGTGCAGTACAAGTTCAATAGGAGTGAAATCCCAACTTGGTATACTTTCACAACTTGGTATCCATATATTCCACTTGAGAATAGTTACTCATTATTTATCCATTTTCTCCTTTTTGATCAGATTTAAAGCTAATATTGAAAGGAATCATTTAATTTAACTCATCTATATTATTGCCCAAGTTGAAAAATGAAATATCATTTTTCCCTTCTAATTTAGATGCTAATCACAGACAGCCTGCGAAAGTGAGTTTTTATTGCATAACCTTCATTTTCAATTTTTTTTAAATTTTTTTATTGCATAACCTCTCTCTCCCCCATTCTCAGTTTCTATTAATCTTTTTAAATTTTTTTTTCTGTGAGTTCACTCAAGAAAGGTTAGTAAAATTTTGTTCAGTGTTACTTGTGTTGCAAATGCTTACATGTTGAGACATGGATTTTATTGTTGTATGTTGAGTTTATATGTAAAAGGTACTGAATGCTAAACAAAGTTGGGACTAAACAATTGACAAAAGAGATACGGACTGGAGCTGTCTGTCATGATATAACATAGAAGGCATAAAATAATTGATAGCTGTGAAATGTTCATTTAGGTTGTACTTAGGAATCTAAGTTTCTGAAAATGGATTTGAATTTCAATATGGTGTAAGTTGTGTGATAAAGAAACTTGTAAGTTTAACATCCATGACTGTTTTTGAAATTTATGGATAGTGGGATGCCCGTATAAGTGATGAATTTGAAATTCTTATGGATCTTTCTTATTTTGATATTCATGTTTTTATATCTTTAAATACATAATCATAATTTTAATTATTTTATGCATAATGATGCATTTATTCTCACAATTAATGTAGGAAATGAAATCTAAATCCAAATTCTCAAATTCATATTTCCAAACATAACATTAGGAAATTAGGGATAATCGAGCTAAGGTAATGGTAGAAAATTGAAATCTCAATAATTTGGCCTTTATTGGGATTGGGAAGAGGCACTACTAAACAACAACCATTTGTTATAGTTGGGAATTTGGGACAAAGATAAAAATGCATATCATGAAGATCTAGTGATAGTAATTGATATTATTGTTCTCCTGACGCAAAGGATGTCAAAGAAATTGCTTGTTAACAAAATGTAGAAGTATAGAAAAAGAAAATATATGGAAAACTCTACATAAACGCACGTGTAACTTTGTTCAAAATTTGCTTTAGTTTTTTTTTATCTTGTTAAATTTATTTCTTTATTTTAGGTATAATTGTGAACTTTCATTTATTTTCCTTTCTGGGATGACTTACTTTATTTTACTCTTATTCTCATGCAGAGCATGTAGGCACTAAATCTGCAGTCAAATTTGAAACCATGCTCAAAAGTTTTTCTCTAAGGCTCATTGCTTTGAGTTCATTACAAGATTTCCTTGATTAAATAAATGTATTATATCTTTTTTTACCAAGATTTACTTGATTAAGAAAATGCATTGTTGCTTGAGAAAGCAAATCTGCATATTGCTGAGAACATGGTGATTCTCTCTTGAATTAATTTCTCATTTTGAGCCCGCTGTAGTAGCCTTCATCTATGCCCTTGAGGCCTTGACTGTACTTGGGTTCTGTGGTTGCAATAGCTGCCGGGATGGTACATAGCATGGCTATTACTGAAGATGGAGCATTATTTTATTGGGTTTCCTCAGATCCTCATCTTAGATGCCAACAGGTTCTATTCCATTGTCTTTGTTGATTTTAACTTCCCTTGGAGTGAAGCTTTTATTTACTTCATTTGGATGAATTTGTACAGTTATATTCCCTTTGTGAGAAAACAATCGTAAGCATTTCTGCTGGTAAGTACTGGGCTGCAACTGCTACTGCTATAGGTGATGTTTACATGTGGGATGGCAAGAAAAGTATGGATAAACCACCTGTTGCAACTCGGTTACACCGAGTAAAGGGAAAAAAGATCCCTTAAAGAGTTGATTTTGAGAGTTGGTCATGAGAGAATGTAACTTGTAAACAATTTTCTAATATAGAATGTAACTTGTAAACAAAACTTATGTAATTCTAATGTAATTCTAATATAGAATGTAAACAATTTTCTTATGTAATTCTAATATAGAATGTAACTTGTTTTAATTTTCTTAATTTAAATTCATTAATTTTTATATTTAGCTTTAAAGTTAAAATTTTAATAGAAATTTTAATTTAATATTTTTTATCCTTAAAAGTATATAGTTTAAAGTTTAAAGTTTAAAAATAAAACATAATATAATATTTATGATAGAAATAAATATTATTTAATTAAAATATTTTTTTAAGTCATGTTTTTAGCGGCGTTTGTGGGAAAAGTACCGCTAAAGGTCTTGGTTTTTAGCGGCGTTTGTGGGAAAAGCGCTGCTAAAGGTCTTGGTCTTTAGCGGCGTTTGTGGGAAATACGCCGCTAAAAGTCTTGGTCTTTAGTGGCGTTTGTGGGATAAGCGCCGTTAAAGGTCTTGGTCTTTAGCGGCGTTTGTGGAAAAAGCGCCGCTAAAGTTAGCGACGCGTTCTTTAGCGGTTTTTTTCGTTTTAGCGGCGCTTTAAAGGTATAAAAAAGCGACGCTAAAAGCCTGTTTTGGTGTAGTACATGGATGTTTTGTTGGTTCAACAGTTGATGCAAAATGTGGCTTTTTCAATGCCACCGTGTAAATTTTACCAGTTTCATTTTATGGTGTTTTGCAGAAGAAATGATCCAGCAACAAAGTTAGAAATTTGTATAATGCTCTGTTAATTCATAGTTAGTGAATCCCATGATGTTGTGCAATAAGGTTGTAGCAAGGTAACCTTTATAGCAAATGGATGCAGAAACTGATTAGAAAAGTCTAAAATTTGTTGTTGGAGGATGAAAGAAGCCAATCTTACAACTCCATTGGGCTGGTATCATAGTAAGTATATGTAGATTTGAGATGTGATATTGATACAAATAAATGATGTACCTAATTACCTAACCATGCCATTATATGACTTAATGATACTTGATATTGATGGATGTATTTCTGCATGTTATCTTCAACCACCTCTTTAATTTTAATCTACTCATCTCAATTTCACAACCTACTAATACTAATATTCTGTTTTTTAATACCAACATCTATTTTTATTTCAGGAAACAAAAAAACTATTTTATTTTACATATTAATTGTTTGGTTAGATATTTTAAATATAATCTTTTAGAAAATAAAATATGTGAAAATTTAAAAACAATGCAATGTTGTTGTTTTCACTAAAATGCTTTTTGAGGTTATAAATAAAAAGAAATTTATCTTTGACACGCAAAATAAAATAAAAAAAAGTGTTTAAATATAAAATCTGTTGCTTTGAAACAAGTTTTTCATATTTTCATTGTTTAAAAAATTATTTATATTTATCAAACATATTTAAAAAAAGAAAAATGTTTTTTTAGAAATAAAAACAAATAATATTCTTAAAAACCAAATAAAAACTTAACCTTGGTTGAAACAAAATTATTTCTATATGTTAAAAAAATAAAAATGTTTTTCTAGAAATAAAAATAAATAATATTCTTAAAAATCAAACAAAAACTTAACCTTGGTTGAAACAATATATTTAGAATGTGGATTGAGTCTTAACTCAATTGGTATGAGTATTGGTGTTAATACAAGAAGACGTGAGTTCGAGTGCATTGAAACACATTATCCTCTCATTTATAAGTCGGAAGGAAAAATAACTTCGATATAGTTTTAAGATGCCTTCTTTTTCAACCTAACTTAATCCATTCATTCTAAACAACATATATCACATCAATCCTTTTTTTTTTACTTCACACATGCATTATTATTTTTTAACCCTTCACTACATCCATTTTGTCGATAAGCAAATAAATACAAAACAAAATCATCTAAAAGACAACGTAAGTAATTTATCATAGAAAATGAATTTTATTTTTACACTTGGCTCCATTTTGTCAATAAGCAAACAAAATAGAAGGAAAAACAACATAAATAATGTGTTGTTAGGGCAGAGTAATTAATATTGTGAGTCACACCTTAGTCAATGTAAAGACAATAAAATAATACACTTCAAACTAAATCATAATAAAGTCATATGCACTTTTTATTTTTTTCTTTTATGACAATTATTTATTTATAAATTAATATTTTATTCACTATCGATGAGTCTTTTAAATCTGCAAGCAAGGTTCAATAATTTTTTTAATATTTCCTAAAGACATGATAACATTTCACTTCTGTTTGTAGAGCCTTTTAACTTCACTGGATGTTGAGACTAAGTTTTGGGGGAGGATTAGTAAAATTTTAGGAGTTTAATAAAATTTTTTTAAAAGAAAAATTGAGGGTGTAATTAAAATTTTCCACTTTTTTGCGAGATGAATGAGAATTTTCAATAGTTTCACCAAAGTCGTTTTAAAATATACGTCAGAAAAAGGTGGTCTTGAATTCTATAATATATAAAGTTTGGAATATTTGTAGTTAGAATTATTTTGGTTTTAGCATGGGGTTATCACCTAGTAAATCAATCTAAAAGGACTTTGTAAATCAGAGATTGAATCTTCCAATTTATTATTGATTTTTTAAATTAATTTTATTATATTAATAATAATTTCTTAATTTATTATTAAATTTGAATTTAGATCTTTTCTAAATTGAATGGAAGAAAAATAAGGGTGCAGTGTTTGAGACTTTGATTACGAAACATAAGAATCACGTGTTCAAACTGTCGTTCATGCAGTAGTGAAAATTCTTTCCCCGTCTCTTCATCTATTTCATTTTGGGAACATATAGCATCATTAGTTGGAGCAATGTTGGGCTCAACCACATTCAATCAATTTTTACTTTTTACATTCAATCAAATAAACTAATAGTTTTACAAAACAATGAAATCAACTTTTTATTACTTTTTACTTTTCACGTATTTTCTATTCTCATTTTTCACAAATCATTTTTAAAATTTTTGACCAAACATGTTTTTTTCCCAATGTTTTCCATTTAAAAAAAAATGGAAAATGACCTTTATTTCTTAAAACCAAGCGGAGCCCATTTTTTCTTAAATTCGGTCACCAATGTGAATGGACTTTGGGTTTGGATGAATACTTTAATAGTGATATGGAACACCCGGTTACCCAAATTGCCTCGGGGTTTTAGAAAAATTAGGATTCAATTGAATGGGCTAAGAAATTTTGGGCTTCGGTAGAAGATTAGAAGATTTAAACACTGAAATGTGAATAGTTGAATTTTAATCTTGGTTCAGTTAGGATGCAACCGACTGGTTCCAAAGGGAGAGACAAAATGATTAATAATGAATGGTGGGAAGGGCCAATGAAGACCGTGCCCAATGAGTATATATATGGGCAAGAGTGGAGACAAAATTCTCTTAATTCTGTTTGTAAGTCTTCACCTCCCCCTAACATAATCTTTTTCAATTGTTCTGAAAAATAAGAGAATGCAGATGAAGAAAGCTCTGCATGTCGTAACGAATGCATGAATCTAAGCTTGGTGGTGCAGAAATTGAGGAACTGGTAAATTTCCTTATCTTCCTTTATGTTTGGGAATTGAGGAAAGAAGTAGAACGAGACTTTCAAAGCTTCTATATAATAAAAAGATTACGAGTTTCTAAGAATTTACCATCATTTAAACATAATATGGTTGTCATGCTTAGCCACCATGACAAAGAAGGCTTTGGCGTTTGGGTTAGCTAAGCTGTCAATGATGAGGAAAACAAAGTGAGCATTTGTACTTCGTTCTCTAGGGCTATATGTAGTTAGGAGAAATTGCCATGATAATGCTGACCATAATATTAGGTGATTGATGAATGATTATCTGGCGTAGTGCATTGCTTACTAATGTTTTACATGGTATGTATAATTAATGTATGCATATTATGAAAAGGGTGACTAACTATGGGTTAGGCGAAGTTAAGAACGGGAAAAAGATAGAGTAATTCTGTTAAATATTGCCATACGATATTACTGAGTGCAAACCGTGCTGAGCAAAGCTCCGGGCCTTGCGAAAGACACTACGGTGTTCGAACATCAAGGTATATGATGGTGAAATAGAGGAATGGATGGAATGAAATGGGAAGAATAAAGATCATGGTTAGGCCATGGGATGGTTGGAGGCTATACACCATGGATAAGACAATAGCTGAAAGATGCTATGGCATCATGATGGAAATGAGTAAGACCATGGTTGAAAGACGTTATGGCATCATGGTAAACATGATTAAGACAATAGCTGAAAGATGCTACGATATCCTAATAGTCTGCCGAGACAATAAACATGGGGATATAAGGTGTAAGACCATAGTTGGACTATGACCATCAGTGTAGTCTGCTGGGACGATAAACACGGGGTTATATTGTATAAGACCATAGCTAAAAGACGCTATGACATCAAGTAATTATTTGACAAAAAAATGAATAAGACCATGGCTGAAAGATGCTATGGCATCATAGTTAGTCCAACGGGACATTAAACGCAGTATAGTCTGCAAAGACGATAAAACGGGGTAGTCTGCTAGGACACATAAAATGTTTATGCATGATATTTGGCTTTACGGATGTTCGGTTGGAATGTACAAAGATATATGCATACAAGTATGTGATGACCCTACTAGGGTTTTTCTCAAGTATAAGACTCTGCAGAGTCTAAGGCTTTAAGCCTTATGTATGTATGCAAGTCCTATGGCCATGGGCATACACAAGTTAAGACAGTCCACTGGACTTGTCCTTATGTTTCAAGCTAAGATTGTCCATTGGACTTGTCTCCAAGTTTCCATGCAAAGGCTATACACAGGACTTCGCTATATGAAAGTCCGCAGGACTATCTGTTTAAGGAATTCATGTGAACGAGTCTACAAGCATGAATCCGTATCTATAAATCCACATATATGAATCCATACATGTAATTTTTTATCTATGAATCCGCCTATATGATTTTGCATCTATGAATTCGCATGTAAAAGTCCATAAAGACTATTCTTCAAGCAGGAGTCCACAAAGACTAACCGATGAGTATGGCTTCACCAGTTTAAGTTCGCCCAGGGTATGACCCCACAAATCTAAGTTCGCCAAGAATGGGTTTGCATGTATGAATCCGCCCATGTGAGTCCGTAGGTGTGAGTCCGCGAGAATGTGTCCACCAAACAGGGACTTGCAAGTTCGAACCCGTCAAGTTCAAATTCGCATGTATAAGTCACCATGTGTGAGTACCCATGTAAAAGTCCTCCAAGTGTGAAATTTCATACATAAGTCTTCAGGGACCAACCATTGAGCGTTATTCCGTAACAATATTATCTGCCAAGATACTCCGCATATGATTAACTTCTAAAATTGTTAACGAGTTGTCTTTGATGAAATCAATCCGAATGCGTAAGCTGAACCATCCTGCAAGGTATAATAACGCACGAATAATGGAAATAGAGAACCATGCCAATGTATAAAACATACTAATTTACAAGTTGTGCCAATGAGAATGATGTCAATAGTGCACCATGAAAGGCATACGAGCTTTTTGTTATGCTTTCAGGTAAAATGGGCTATACGAGGCACTAGAGAGGGACTAAGTCAAAATCTTTTGAGCATGTGTGAGCTTGTTCTTTGTAACTATGACATGTATATATTGGGGGCCACTTGTAGGCTAAACCTCAAGATTAGAAATTCTTGTAACTGAATTTGAACAACATTGGAGTTATTCCAACATAGGTCGATTGTTAAAATTTACCGAAGTTATTATTGTTAATCATTATTATTACGCATGTTAATGTCTTAAACTAGAAATTAGTAAAATTGTAGCATTTTCAATTTGGCTGGCTGATCGGTCGAGCGATTTGGATGCTACATTGATCGTATATCCTATTGTGCATGAAATTTTGTTACAAAATGGTAATGGAATGAATTGATTGCTATAGATTGTATGTGATTTGCTTCGATAATTGTGCTAGCATTCATTAGCTCAAATTCAGTGACTGGATCGAGAGAGAGGTGCTACAACTTAAAAGTCATGCACTATATCACTCAAGTTATCAAATATACATAATCACATTTGAACATTAACACTTCATAATTCAAACATTAACCAAGTTTAAAATAAACTATCCATCCAAAGTAAACTCATATAAATATAACACATACGTAGATGCCACATAATCGAGCTTAAAAAAAGAAAAAGTCTACCGAGTTAATAGCAGGATAGTGTGAACTTCGAAATGATCCCATTAACACATTCCGCAAACTGACAATCTACAGAAAAAGGGAAAACGGTTAGGTAAGCATTTGGAATATTTAATAAGTTCATAGGTATTAAAATGATACTTACCCCGTTTTATAATTAAACATATTATAATAATTAACTTGGTATAACTTGCCTGACTTAGAAATTCACAACAGCATGGTGAGTTCATCATGTAACCAAGTCGTATATCAAATCAACATTTAACATCTTATTTCAATTTAGTACCATTCACATAGAATCCACAATTTAATATCATATACATAGTTCCGTCATCATATAAACATTGAAAATCGAACTTATTCATACTACTTCCATTTCTTTTTTTTATTAACTAGTTAGCCTGATGAACGATATTGAACAGATTCGGATACACGAGTAACTATACCACACCAAGATGTTGTAGCAAAAAGCCTATAGGAAACATATAACCGTATAAAAATACGTCCCTCAACCCGTAGAGACATATAACTCAGTAATCCGCAACAAATGCTGGATTCTGGTATAATCAATAATAACTTTGAACTATAACATATATCTCGTACCAACGTGCAATTAAGCCTATTGGCATGAAAATCGTATCCTATCTTTTATTATATTCACTCGAGCACATTTAACACATAAAATTATTTCTTTACAATTCAGTCCATATCTCACATTTTGGTACCAAATTGTAAACAACTTAAATTACATTCATACAAATACATATTAAGAATTCAATTATATACTACAATTACATATAACCATACCACATAAACTTATCTGACAAAAAAATAACAAAAAAGGTGTTGAGGACTAATCTACAATTTTTCCTTCCCTTTATTATCCTTCAGTTGTTTTAAATCCCAATCTATACGATAATTCATTTCACTTTATCAATTCTAAATACCTTATATCATTATAATAAATTTATATAACATTTCAATTTCACTTTTTGAATGCTCCCTAAAGTTTTACATTTTATTTGATTTAGTCCCTAAAATTGAGATTACTATAACTTTCAAATTTGAGCGTCGATTTTGAAATTGATCTAAATTTCACCCTTCCACAACACTCTAATATATATAATTATAGAATTTAACATCAATTTTTATTTTTACACTTTAGTCCCTATGTTCAAAACTAACAACTTTCACTTTACAAATTAGCCATTTTTCACTTTCAAGCTTAAAATCTAACAAATTAATACCAATTTCATCAAGTATTTAACAATGTAAACTTTTAAAAATTTTAACATTTTTACAAACTGGTACATAGACTAGCTAAATCAAGCTTTCGAGACTTTAAAAACATAAAAATTACAAGAAACATACTTAAACTTATCTATTAGTAAAGAGTTGAATGTCTTGAGGCTTAAATGGCTTCCTTTAGGTTTTCTTTGGTGTGTACAGGGTGAAAAAAAAGGAGAAATAAAGATGATAAGCACTTTGTTTTCTTTTATACTTTAATTAAACCAAATTAATTATAATTAATTAAAACCTTAATAAAACTAAAATTAACCATGCTTAATCAAAGTTAGTGGATTCCAATCATTACCACCACCGTTTGGTCATAATCTAATGGTTTATTTACTCAATTGGTCGTTCAATTGAATAAAAATTTATAGCGATTAATTTGGTTACTTTTACAATTTGGTCCTTCTATCTTAATTAACTATCCATTTGACAAAATTAAGGGGCAAAACTTTAATTAAACTTTATAGTAACCTTGTAAATATTAAAATAATAATATTTACGGACTCAATTATCAGAAATGGGATTTCGAAACCACAATTTTTGACACTACTGAAAAACGAGTTGTTACACTATGGATTTGTGAATATTCTTGCTTGCCATTAGTTTCATCAAGGACCTCTTCAAGAATCACTAAGCATTTTCTCAACCCTTACCTCTTTTGTGGTTATTTGATGATTCATTTGAGCATGAAATTGGTTGGGCTTTATGTTTTGATGATGAGTAAGAACTAAGCTTTATAGTGGTTGGTTGATTGAAATATTGCATGATTAATTTTAGGGTTAGGTATTAAATATAAAAAATAAACTATATCGAATAAACTTCAAAATTTAGAATTGATGACTTTAGGGAAACATTTAGATAGATGAGATCGATATGAGATTTTATTGTGAATAAATTCAATTTTCTTGATTTGGTTTAGTGAGGTTGAGAGATAAATTGGGCTAAATTGTCTAATTGGGAAAATGGTGACCGGGAGGTAAAATTGGAGCAATTAGGATTTTAAGCAATTTAGATCCCTAATTCGAGAATGAATTAACATTGAATGAACAATGTCTAGTAAGGTTTTGTTCCTTTTCTTTAGCACATCATTCTATTGTGAAGTACCGGGTGTGGTTAACTAGGATAGTATTTCATTCTCTAAAGGTATCCTAAGAACTTGTCTAATAAGTATTCCCCATATTGGTAGACTGGAGTGTCCTAATTGGTAAACCTAACTATTTTTGTACTTTCGCATGAAACTTTTGAAAATGATCAAAAGTTTCTCTTTTATGGTGCATTAGATACACATACTCATATTTGAAATAACAATCTATAAAGATTATATAATAATCGTCATCACCTCTCGCACTTACATTCATGAAACCACATAAATAAGTGTGCACAAATTCTCCCTCAACAAGCCTAAAATTTATAATCGTCTCTTTTAAATTAAAAAGATAAAAATAAAGAAAACCGATAAATCGAACTTTTTTTTTCCTAATTAACTATTAATTGTAGTGGAAGAAACAAGATCGGATGTGGCAAAATTGTACAATGTTAGGCAAGAGTTAGAAATTGGTTAAGTTTTGTAATATAAAAAATTTGTAGAGATTTGTCATCATTAAATTTTTAAGAGCCAAATTTAGGAACGTCCAAAACTTATAAATTTTCTTTTTCCAAATATTTCTCACAAATTTTTTATTTTGCTTTTTCATTTCAAGAAAAGATATAGGTTTTCTTCGTGGACTGATCCCTGAGCAATTACCATATATATAAGCTTCTCTTTATACGTGGTAAATAGTGGTATACGGTCCTCTGTTTTGCACAATTCCGCAACGATTGTCCCGTCTCCATAGCATCCTCCGTTGGCTTCAAGTCCTAGATTTTGAGGTTCATCAATAGTAATCTGATTTGATATGTAAGAACAAAAATATCTATATTTGAGTCCTTAATAACGGGCAGACATGATTATATATGTTTTTGGCATGGACTTTGTTTCTAGCTGATAAACATGCACGAATATTGTTTTCGTTCTTTTTTGTATGTGTATATCCATTAAGGAATATGATTTTCCTGAACTCGGGGAACAGACGCTAGAATAAATGTAGAACATTTGATAAAAGAAAGCAGCGCAGAACCCCCTCCCCCAAGAGTTACATAGTAAGAAGCAGAAAAGAAAAGAAACGGCTAAAGCAAACCTGAAGATGAAGCAAAAGTTAAAACAAAATAAACTGAAAGAAGAAAGAAACGGAAGGGATAAAAATAAGTAGGAGGAAATAGAGCATTTTAAAATACAAACTCTGGATAACCATAATTAAACCTTACTGCAGATCTAGCCTCCTGAGAAGAGCAGATTTGAGGCCTTCTTCAGTTCTCAACCCATCAGGAAGCCTGACCACAATGTCCTGAAGCATGAGGTCGTTAACAGACGACATGCTTGCATGATGGACCTGGAATTCCAAGTCACGAAGGGCACCCATTAGCCTAGCTGCTGGATAGTTCACATTCTCTGAGTGAACCCTAATCATTGCATCATTTACCATAATCTTGACCTCCAGTTCAATGCCACTCCCAGTTCCAGGAGATGAATAGCTGGGCCTGGTTGCCTGTTGCTCTTCCTCAGATGTGGTAGTAGTAGTGGTGCTTTGGTTATCCATTGTATCAACCATTTCTACCTTCACTTTCTTACGCTCTCTCTGAAGCTGCGACTCTAATTCATCAATTTTCGCCTTTAGATCATTGATGTAGGAAACAGCGTCAGATAAGAGCGATGCTTTGTCCATGCGCGACACGTTCGGGACTACTGCTCGGAGAGCGTAGAATCTGTGGTTCAGCTTCTCACGGCGTTGCCTCTCCGCTTCCACATGGTTCAACGGTGTCTCTCGTCCGAGGCCGGGTTTCCTTCCTCGTTTCTTTGGGGTTCGCTTCTCCACGTTATTCATGGCTAGTAATGGAAAATCAGAATCTGAATGCTCTGAGTCCACATAAGAAGGTTGCCCAAGTTTTGAGGAATCTTTCTTGGTTTGGTTATTGCTGTGCTCTTGCTTTGTTTTAATATCCTGGCTTGCATCGTCTTCTTCCTGAACACCCGCTATTATGCCGATGTCTGCAAATGAGATATTTCTGTCAAGAAACTGGATCGAAGCTGGGGTTAAATTTGGAGGAGTCGATTGTTTTGGAACCAGACCAATGAGATCGGATTCGAATAGGGATTTCACTTGCTGGACTAAACCCCAGTTTTCCCTGATAATCTCGGAGGATCCTAGTTCAAGAACGCCACAAGAAGTGGGTATGCAAACCAGTGTTTCAAGTCCATGCATTTGGGCTTCTCTAGCTCTTTCACAATTGTAAAATTGCAACTCATGAGCACCAGTTAACCAAACCAAAGACCCAGTACTAAGAGCCTTGCCAGGAATCCCTTCGCCAGCAGAGAAGGATCGAGTCATTGACATCATATAGAGCCATTCGACATCAGTGATATCGGTTCCGTCGATCATAGACATATCGACGTCATGGTGGTCTCCAATGAGGGCTTGGATTCCTTTCATCACCTTAGTTCGTTCGCTGTGGAAGCTGGAACTCAACCTTGGAGAAGCATCTTTAGTGCATTGAAGATGACCATCTCCCCAAGCCAAGAACAGATTACCCAGGTCATCGTTTAGTGTCTGCCAAAATATAGCATATGCCCACAAATCTTGCTGGCTTTGGATTACAAACTGCAGCCTCTGCTGAAGGGTTGAAGACGGAGTTTCCTGGGAAAAGGAAACCAGAGAAGAACATGAAGAGGGAGACATTATGAGGACTTCCATGGGTGACAGAAAGGAGAAAACAGAGAGGTTGGGAATGGAATGAGAGGTTGGAGGGGGGTTGGGTTTATAAGGGCCAGATCGCAGAAGATGAAGGTTGGGGGGGGGGGGGGGACTATTACGCAGCACTAGCACATGAAGTGATGGCGAAAGCCCCAGTGACTGACCGACTACTGATGCCTGTGTGGGCTCCTCCTCCCTCATTGTTTGCGTTTACATCAAATTTCTTTTCTTTTCCTTCTTTTTTATCTTAAACCTCAATCAATACCAAAATCAATTTAAACCATGGAATAGCATTTAGCATTTAAACCATTTTAAATGTTTCCTATACTAAACTCAAGAGGCCAGTGGTTTTTACTGTTGAACCAAATAAAAAATTATTTTTTGTCTTTTACCCTTTTAATAGTTCATCACACATTCTTCTCAAACTTATCTACTTTCCCTTTTAATTGTGATACAATGTTTAAAATATGGATTGTGTTTTGTATTTTTTTTGTTAAAAATATGGGTAAATTAGAAAAAATAATGTAAATTGATCATTTTGTTAAAATCCCCATTCATATATGTTGTTAAGTGACAAATTAATCTCTATGCATTTGGTCAAAAAGTAAATTAGTCATTCTGTTTAAAAAATCCATCCATTTTTGCTTTTAAATGATTAAGTGACTCACGAAACAATCAAATAGGAGTGTGCTGTGCCTCGTGTACCTTATGCTTATGTGGACAACTATTAATTTAAAAAAATATATAATTTTTTTTATAAAGTTTAAATAATTTTTTGTAATTATTTTAAAACAACGTTTAGGATGAACTTGGACAACTGTTTGTCTTATTTATTTTCTAGATTTTATTAATATGGTAAAATGTGTCACATTAGCATGAGGTACATGTGGCATAACACATGTCGCTATTTAGTTGCTTCGTTAGTCACATCGTCACTTAAAAGTATAAATGGATGGAATTTTTAACAAAATGGTCATTTTGTTCCTTGGTCTCTAACTTACAGGAATTAATTTGTTCATTTTTTTTAATAGAGAGAATAAAATGCAATCTAACCCTTAGTATAAGGATACTATGAAATTTTTATTTAATTCTACTCATCCTTTAAGTTCAGGTTACTTGCATAATAAAAAGCCTTTGAAAAATCCAAATCACCACTTACTGGACAGAATTTGTAACGAAATGGTTAATTTACACTTTTTTTTTAGTAGAGATATAAAATACAAATTACTTTTTAATATAAATTACTTATCAAACATTTATATTAAGGTTTTTATTATTTGAGAAGTACATGAGGAAAATGAAAAATGAAAAATGAAAAATATAAATTTATTTGTAATGATGAGATGTGTTATATATTTCCTCAAATTCATTGTACATTTACTTTGATGTGAAGTAATAATATAATAAACTTGTCATTATTAAATTCATGCCCAGTACATATAATTCATTGTCATGCCTCCTATTAAATTAGACAGAATGAAGACTAATTTTCAAGAAAATGTCAATTTTAAAGAAAAATAGGGATTTGGGTCGGTTTCGGAGTGAGAAGATTAAAAAACCTCTTATAAGGCTTAATTTACAATTATGTTGATATTATATATATCATCACGTGAAAAATATTTGAAATTAATATATTTTATTTTTAAAAAAATATCAACTAATTTTTTTGATATATTTTTCTTTTCTCCATTATAAAAAGAAATAATTATTTCAAATATCATTGTTTTTTCATCTACATATTTCAAATATTTTTAATGTGAAGTATATAATACTAAAATTTACTACACTCATGATATATAAAAACTAAAAATAATGATATTTGTAATAATTATTTGATTTTATAAATAAAAGAGTTATTAATATTAAAAAGATTAGTTATAAATTATGTTGTGTTTATTTCATCAAAAATTAATTTGATTTTGCTTGGTCACTGTGACTCTCATTACTATTAATAAATGAATGATTTGTCTCCCAAAAGATGTCCTTTTTTTTTTATCTTTCTTAATGACAAGATGTGTGAAGGCAATTAAATCATTTATAATTTGATTGAAAAAGAATGAGAAATTTGACAATTTTATGAATCCTGGTCCACTTCCTCCTATTTGGATTTGTGTGTAATCAAATTTAGACTTCATCATCATCTTAATTTCTTAATTTTATAATATTTAACTACTGATGTGACTTTATTGATTAATAGCCTTATAAAGCAAAAATATTGCAGCTACGAAAGTTTTTTTTGAACGAAGCTATGAAAAGATATGGTCATCTATAAATGCTTTTGAAAAATGTAACCACAAATTGTTAAATATTATAACAATTCAAACTATAATTTTTCTAAAATTAATATTTAGTTCCAACATTTGGAAAAAATTATTCTAAAAACACATTTAAAACATAAGATCAAACATAACTTTCATAAAAGTTCATAAATTTTATTTAAAGGGTTTTTTTCTTTCAAATTTTTATTATTGTTTTTATAATACTTAAAATAAATATTAAAATTAATAAATTTAAAATGATATACTAAAACTAAAATTTGTATTATGGATTTTTATGAAGGGATAAATAAATTTTAAATTTAAGATAAATAATATTAACTTTATGATATTTAAAGAAGATTTATTTTTTATGATAATAATATTTACCTTTATAATAAATATTAAAAATAATTTTAATATTAATATAATCTCCCCAACTCGGCCTAAACGTTAGACCCAATTTCGGGAGATTACATTGGCCTAGTACGATCGGAATTCATAAAATAGTCAATTTAAAATGTTTTTTTTATTTTAGAATAAAATTTAGTCTACTTTTAGAAAAAAAACTAACAAGTTATAAAAAAGGTTCTAGATTAATCTCTCTAAGCAACAATGACTTCTTCAAGCAAAGCTTAGTTAATTTTTCATTTATTTATTACTCACAATTTTTAATTTTTAATTTGGCAACGAAAAAGTGATTTTGAATTTTCAACTCATAGAACAAATCATTATTAATTAGCAATATAACATATCGGTAATTCAGAGCAACTAATCAACATAATATTTCAATGTTTGTAGTCATGTAATTGCTTATGAATGCAATGCAAGTTTAGTTTAACAGTAAAAAGGTACTATCCCACTGCTACACACCACAGTTAGGAGTTTTCTAGATTCCTCTACCTTCACACCATGTTCGTGTGGAAGGGTTACACGACCGTGTAACAGACTGAGGCTATATGGTTTACAAACTATACTAGGTTTTCTAGAACACATGGTCGTGTGGTCCACACGCCCGTATAGCAGACCGCGTGAAAATGAGTTATATCATAATATTAAAATTAATTGATTGAAACATATTTAAAATTATACCATAATATTAAAAAAATAGATTAGTATATATTTTAACATCGCATCACATATATGTTAAAGACATGAGGAAAAAATGATGCTTTGCTTGTCACTTATGCAATTTTATATGATTTATATATTCATTAAATAATTTAATATTACTTACATCATTTCAAAGACAATGTTAAGCTATCTTATTTAAATTGAAAGAGATTAACCCAATAATTTTTCATGGAAATGATATTAATTATTAATAACAAATTTACATTTATTTAGCTTGTTAGGAAAAGCGTTATTATTTATTAAAAGCAGTATGTACTCAAACGCAAATCCTATTATGATTTGAAATTATGAAATTTAAATGTTACATAAATTTATAAATTATAAATTATAAATTCACAAATATCCACTCAACATTAAATAATCTTTCAAAGTAAATTGTGAAAGATAAAAAGGTAAAAGTCGTAGATATAGTCCATCATTTACAACATGTTTAGGGTGCTTTTAGATGAGCAATGAGATTCTGTAATAGTAAAATTTAATATTGTAACACTGAGATTTAAAATGTGTTGGAATATATATTTAGATTTAAACACAATTATAACGTAATGTAAGAATATAAAATGAGTATTAAATACATTATATTAAAATGATTTTGTAATATAATAAATAATCATTTAAAATAATTTTATATTAAATTAAATTATGTTTTTTGTTAAATAATAATTAAATATATATATAATATTTAAAACTATTTTATGTTGGTCACTTAGTCTTTTTTAATTGATGTTTTATTTACCAAAAAAATATTACATTTATGGTAATTGTTATGAAATAAAGATAAAAGAAAGTAAAAAAGAAAAAGAAATCGAGAGAGCAAAAAAGAACGTATCTTTATTCATCAATAAGGATGTTTATAAAGTTTTTCCAAAGTCTATCTTTATAAAAAATCATACATTATATAAAACTCTACTTCTAATGAGTATTAGAGTCCCAAGGTACATCAGACTTATCTTCATCTTAATGGACCTCCACTTAATGATAAAATATTCATAACACTCTCTCTTAGATGTCTATTGGTAGATAATGTGCTTCGTTAAAAGCCCTATGTGAAAAAAGTTCCTAGTGAAGAACTATAATACGCATAACATGATGCCTCATTAAACACTTAATCAGGAAAACTTAATCGGACAAAACCTAAGTTAATGAAAGAAAAGTAAAACATGTATTTACTTCCCCATATGACAACATTACATAATATCTCATATTTTACGTATTCAAACCTTGAATATTAATTTTCAAATAATCACTTAAACATATTTAATATTCTTCTAGAAGTCATGAGTGATGAATACTTTTGGGGAGATATATTTTGATCTCTTCAAGAATTTCAACAACAATCATATAAATTTTGATCTCTTCAAGTTCTTCCTCACTCATGACATTCAGAAGAATAATGATATAAATGTTTAGCAAATCCGTTCAAGTGATCATTTAAAAAGCTAGTATTTAAAATTGAATGCGTAAAGTATGAGATATAATATGATGCTTTTCGTGAAGGGGAGTAAATATGTGTTGTACTCTTATTTCCTTAACCAATGTTTTGTCATATGTGTTGTAACGACCCATTTTTAGTGAAATCAGAACAGTGGTTTCGGGACCACAAATCTGAAGTTGTAAAATTTATTTTAATATTATTTTAATATCTACAGCATGATAGTAGTATTTCATAAAAATTTCGTTAAAAAATTTTATCGTTTGTATGCTCAATTTGTGAAAAAGGACTAAATCGCGTAAAATGTGAAAGTTGTGTTCTAATAGCTAAAGGTGTTAAATAGCTATAGAATTTAAGTGGAGGTACTTATTTGGTAATAGACCATTAAATGAGTTAGTGGATGTGCATGGCATGGTATTTATGAAAATTTTAAAGTTAGGTAAGGGCAATTAGGTAATTAACCAATTAAAGATAAAAATAAAATAAAACAAATTAGTTATCATCTTCACACATGCATGAGCTGAAAATTTTAGTGAAGAAAACACCATTGAAGACCTTCAAAGGTTCGGCCAAGCTCATCCTTGTGTCACGGGGCTAACCTTTCGTCTCGTAAACCGTGCGGCCTTAGGCGATCCGTTTACTCCAAACTCGCCTAAGTCAGCCTTTACGCCCAAAAGTGAGGATTCCTTAGAACTCCTCCAAGGCACCAATTTGTATAGTAGAAGCGATTGTGCCAAAAGAAGCTACAAAGAACAACAGAAAACCAAAGAAAGAATGCCCACAAAGTGTTTGAGTAAATGCTCAAGAATTCTATTACTCTTAAGAATTCAAGTTACAATGGACGATTTACAAATAATGGGGAGGCTCTCTATTTATAGTTGAGCTCCCCCTAAACCGACGGTCAAGATACATTTACATCGACGGACGAGATTCACTATATCCCTTGATTTTAGGGATTTACAAGATTTGCCATATCAAATCTAATCTAATCTTTACAAGATATGATTCTCTCTATCTTCTAAGATTAGTTACTAAAATTAGCCTAAGTTGCCATGTCTTCATCATCGGGCCAACCAGGCTTTAATCTGACAGGCTTGTCCAATAGCTCTTTGAATCGGGCCAGTTCTCGTGGGCTAAATGTTCCCATCTAATCGATAGACCTCCATGGGGCGCTTCTTGTGGCATGGTCACGGGCTTTGCACTTTAGCCCGTGACATTCTCCCCCACCCATTCTCGCAACGCCCTCGTTGCAACTTCTGAATGGCACTGGCTTGATTCGCCTCGGTCTCGTCTCGACGCCTTAGCCTTTTCCTTCCTTTGGGACTTTTGCCTCGGCTTACGTCGCTTATTATCTTGAACCGTTGTACTCGTTGGTACATTCTGTTGGCAAGAAGTCTCCGCTTTAACTTGCCTCAATTTTGACTTGTTCCCATTGGAATCCCCTCGATTCTCATACCTCGGCTTCGTCCCGCCCACAGTTCCTTGGCCTCTTTGCTTATGAACTTTGAAAGGGCCCCTACGACTTTGCCAAGCCAACAAGTCAGAATTCAGAACACTATCAGAGTGTTTGTAATGTACCTTACTCACAGCATTTACTCGTCTTAACTGTTTTTGCATCGCTCCTTTCCCCTCGAAGTTCGATGCACAACCCACCTTTCCCAAAGGTGTCGGCTCCACAGTTGGTCCCGCAGGCTTCATATCGGTCCCTTGCGCCACTAACACTTCCGAAAGGGCTTTCGTAGCATTCCGTTTCGATGATTTGATGTTTCTCCCATACGAAACATCTTTGACTAGTTGGATTGACGATAACACCTCAGTCCCAACTTTCACATCCCGATGCACCGGCACAATACTCTTTGTTGATGGACTGGTGGCAATATGGATTTGATCGGCCCATGGTTGCAGAGTTGCCTGAATCCTGACAAGGAAGTTTAAGCCAAGCACAAAATCGTAATCATCTAATCGGATTACCTCGAATTCTTCATTGCTCTTCCATTCACCGAATTGTAGTTCCACATCGCGAACTACTCCCACAGTTGGGGCTTTTTCAGAAGTTGCTACCTTGATCTTCTTATTCGATTTTCTAATCGCCAGACCAAGCTTCTTTGCAGCCTTTTCCGACATGAACAAGTCCGATGCTCCCGTATCAATAAGAGCACTCCGCTTCTGACCCGCAATGTTGATGTCCACAAACATCAACCCTTTTCCACCATTCATCTTCCCAGGAATGAGCACCATCGAATTGACTTTCGATGTCTTTCCCTCGGTAGGCTTCGCCTCTTCCTTCGGCTAATCTTTCTTTGCCGAAACCATCACTTTATTCAGACATTTACGCGCCATGTGTGGTCCTTGACAAAGGAAGCATTTTATCTTCTTCCTCTTGTCCCTTGGGTTGTCGAATCCTCGATTCGCATTTCGTGGTTTCCCATTGCCACTTGTGCTATCAATACTGTTGCCCCCATCGCTATGTCCCCCTTCATCTTCTTCATGGTTTCTCTCACCATTGCCCTTTCCATTGGGCTTAGATGACTCGAACTTGTCCTCCGTTGGACTAAGCTCGACAAAGGACTCTGTTTTAGCCATGGCTACAGTAAGTTCGGTGATTCCTTGCCTACGTAACTCATGCTTTGCCCACGGCTTTAACCCATCCTCGAACCAATATAAAGCTTTTTTCTCGCTTAAGTCAGAGATTTGAAGCATCAACTCGCTAAATGCCCTCACATACTCCCGAACAGTTCCTTGTTACGTAAGACAACATAACTTTGCCCGAGCCTCCTTCCCGGTATACTGAGGGTAAAACTGCTTCTTCAACTCTCTTTGAAACTCCTCCCAAGTCCCAGTCGCGTTCCCACCACGTTTCTCATCCGTGGACCTACGACGCCACCACAAGAGAGCTACATCAGTAAAATGGATTGAAGCAGTGTTTACCTTAATGGCATCATCCTCGATGCCCTTCGCTCGGAAGTATTGCTCCATTTCCCACAAGAAGTTGTCCACATCCCTTGCGGATCGTGCACCCTTGAACTTCTCTGGTTTGGGAACATCCATTGCATGTTGCTTCGGCCTTGAAGACAACATCCCATTACTCAAAGCGGCTTTGTAGATTGCGAGCTCCCCTTTGAGCTCCTCTATTTCTTTCTTCATGGTTAACGCCATATCCTCGAGATACTTATCCCTTTCTGCCAGCTTTCCTGCAGTGGACTCTACTAATTCATTCATCTTTTCCCTATTGGCATCGAGAGAATCCAACACAAAATCTCTGAGTTGCTCCTCCATTGAGTCAAACCCATCTGTGCGTCCCTCGACCAATTCAAGCATCTCTTTCACGTTCCCTACGGATTCCTCGAGATTAACCACTCGATTCTCCAAAGCTGCCAGCATTTCCCTCGAGCGACTAGCTTTTCTAGCCCTCCCACGGGTCTCCATTGGCTCACTCTGACCAACGACTTCTTTTAACATCCCAACGGTGCCTTCGAACCAACTCGAATATCACTTGGCTCAAAACTTAGCTCTGATACCACTTGTCACGGGGCTAGACCTTTCGTCTCGCAAACCGTGCGGCCTTAGGCGATCCGTTTGCTTCAAACTCGCCTAAGTTAGCCTTTACGCCCAAAAGTGATGATTCCTTAGAACTCTTCCAAGGCACCAATTTGTATAGCGGAAGCGATTATGCCAAAAGAAGCTACAAAAGAACAACAGAAAACCAAAGAAAGAATGCCCACAAAGTGTTTGAGTAAATGCTCAAGAATTCTATTACTGTTAAGAATTCAAGTTACAATGGATGATTTACAAATGAGGGGGAGGCTCTCTATTTATAGTTGAGCTCCCCCTAAACTGACGGTCAAGATACATTTACATCGACGGATGAGATTCACTATATCCCTTGGTTTTAGGGATTTACAAGATTTGCCATATCAAATCTAATATAATCTTTACAAGATATGATTCTCTCTATCTTCTAAGATTAGTTACTAAAATTAGCCTAAGTTGCCATGTCTTCATCATCGGGCCAACTAGGCTTCAATCTGACAGGCTTGTCCAATAGCTCTTTGAATCGGGCCAGTTCTCGTGGGCTAAATGTTCCCCATCTAATCGATAGACCTCCATGGGGTGCTTCTTGTGGCATGGTCACAGGCTTTGCACTTTGGCCCGTGACACTTGCATGTAGATGCATTTTTGTCTCGTTTTTAATAATTTTTATGTTTCCGGGATCGTTGTAACTTAACCTAGCTAGCCCGTGGACTAAATTGCAAAATGGTTAAAGGTTCAGGGTTTTACTATTGATGAATATGTTAGGGTTTTAAAGTTTAATGGAAGAAAATGAATCTTTGTTATTAGTTAAACAACTTTTGTTAAGTGATTTTTAATGAAATTATCATTTAGGGGTTAAATTGAAAAATGTCAAAATTGTGTTAAATGTGTGAATTTGTGATGTGTATAGGCTGCTATGTGCACATAGGATATTCGACTAGGCTTGGGTGTCGTGAAATTTCATGAATTTCATTTTTACAAGCCTAGGGACTAAATTGTAAAGAAGTTAAATATTTAGGGGCAAAATAGTAATTTTTCCATAAAATAAAATTGGATTGAATTGAATAGAATAGAATAAATATTAAATTAGTTAAATTTGATTATAAAGATCAAGAAAAGTCGTGTTCGGAATTAGATCAGGGGAAAGGCAAAGTAGTGGATTGATCGGTCGATTTTCTCCATATTATTTCGAAGCAAGTTTGTATGTTAATAAGCATTAAATTATATATGTTTTAAACACTTATTTATTATAATTGTAATGATACGACTCCACGGTAACATTCGACGAAGTTTCGACATTGTATAGAATTCTGGTTGAACTTTAGGAATAGATAGGATACGAATGACATGTCATTAGAGGTTATCGTGGTTTGGGTGCTGGTCTCATACGTCCTATCGGTGGCTGAGTTTTTGGCATGTGTTGCGGTTACTTTACAGCTTGTGTGAGCAGCACCGTGTAGCTACCTTTTAACTTACAACTTGTGTAATGCGCCTAACCCATATCCGTCGCCGAAACAGGGTTATGGAGTATTACCGGAGTTTACGGAACAAATACAGTTAATTCATGGCATTTACTATTTATATCTGAAACCAATCATACTCAATCAAAATCTCCCTTAAATGGACCATTGGGGCCCAATTTATGTGTTAAAAACAAATTAGGATTAAATTGAAAACTCAGAGAATTTTTCAGAAATATTTAAAAATTTTCAACACTGCAGTGGACACACACCCGTGTGGCCGGCCGTGTGGCTCACACTGCCAAAAGACATGCCCTTGTCTTAGGTCGTGTGGGCATTCGATGTGAGGCACACGGCCGTGTCCTAGCCCGTATCCATATCCGTGTAACTTTTTGACTTTGGTCACATGACCAAGTTATACGCCCATGTGCTAGGCCGTGTGCAAAAACCTAGGCATTCTATTTCGAAATTTCAAGGTGCAGGGGACACACGGCCAGACCACATGTCCATGCGTCGGTTTACTTGGGTAATTTACTGTCAATTCCTCCTTTGCACTAAACGACTGTACTTAATCCTGCGTTCTACTTTAGTCGGATGTCCATTCCAATTCATAATACAATAATATTTCATTTTTATCCAATAATATATTAAATACGTAACATCATTCATCAATTTCCATATAATTATTAAACTTTAACCATACGAACTTACTTGAGGTAAATTTGTAAATTTTGTAGTAGTTCAAAGACTATTATGCTAATTTCCCTTTTTCTCGTTGGTCTACGGGCTCTAGATCTAAAATATAAAATTATTCATTCATTAGCATACTTTCAGTTCCAATTCACTTTATAATTAGTACCCTTCAATTTTCAAAATTACACAATTATCCCAACTTTTACAATTTTTTTAATTTTGTCCCTCACCGAAATTTGGGAGGGTTTGGGTAAAAAAATAGGCTCAAAATATGGGCTCGGGCAAAAAATAGGCCCGGCCCGGCCCGGATCTAAATAAATTTTTTTAAAAAATTTATTATTAGAATTAACTTTCCCAATTCCCCTCCCCATTTCCCCGACACCCTTCCCTTCTTTTTTTTCTTCAGAGACAAATCCCTAAATATCCTTCCCTTTTTTTTCCCCAAATCGGAAACCCACCTCGCCCGACCCACCATTCCACCTCCGGTGACCGGTCCTCCACGACTCCACCTCCGCTCTAACAGTGCTTCCAGCTAATCTAGTCTTCAACGTCTTCAAAGGTGAGTTATCTGTTAACGGTTTCCTAATTTTTTAACGTTTTCTCCCTTTTTTGCTTTTTGATGTTGGTTGTGATTTTGATTTTTGCTGTTAATGGTGCTCTGATTTTGATTTTGCTGTTAATGTTGTTAATGGTGTTCTGATTTTGATTTTGCTCTTAATGCTGTTAATGGTTGTGTTTTTTATTTTTGCTGTTAATGGTGTTCTGTTAATGTTGCCATATTTATGGCTTGAAGGTGTCCTGGCGCATAAATGGTATCAACACAAAATGAGGTTGAGAAAATGAGTTTAAGGCCATCAAAATTGTCAGTGTTTAAGCTATGACGAACCAGTAACAATGAATGGAAAATCTCAAACGAATTGGAATATGATGTTTGCTTATTTAACTGTAAGTTTATTTATTTATGAACTGTGATCCTCTTTATGATAAAAAAAAGACACCTACTCAAGGGTATTTCATTGAAATTATTATTAGATTATTCTAGCCATTCTGAAATGAGTTGTCTAAAAACCCAATACAAACATGTTACTGTAATGATGGTTCAAAGCACATATATGTAGCAGAGAGTAGATAAAACTTGGTCTGGTGTAAAGATCCTGGCATATCTGATTATAGTTTGTTTTAATATTATATTCTGGCAGGTTGGTGCCAGTACACATCATTCATGCATTAATACATGATGCCTTAAGTCTTGATTAAGCTCTTTGTGTGGAAAGAGCTATGGATTCCTAATTTCGCTTATTTTCTTGTTAACCTAGTCATTCAGTTGCCTTATAATTTGCTAAGGATGAATCATATTATAAATCAATTGTTAGAGTCTCATGGACCTTCCTTTTATGTCTTTGTTGTCACCTTCTTTTTCTTTTTTATTATTTCAGTTTTGAAAAGCTAATGAATTTTTATTGGTAATAATGCATTCTTACTACCACTGACTTGCAAGAGCTTTGTTTGCTTATATTTGGTAGCCTGAACTTTATGTCAGTGTAGACACAATCATAAGTAGTTGAAACCTGAAGCTCATTGCATCCCAAGCAGAAAAAAAATAATTATTTAAGCGGGGGCTGAAATTAGTTCATTTATTTTCATTTAACTAGTTCCAGCATCAACTGAATGATTAATTAAGAGAAAGCTAGGGAGTAATAAATTGCAGGTTATTACCAACTTACCATTACATTTATGGTCTAAACATTTGTTTGAGATTTGTTTTCATTCATATTCCAATTCGTTATGGTCTAAACGAATTGGAAAATCTCAAACGAACCGTTACATTTGTTTTCATTAGTTTGATATAGTAGTTGTGTTTGCTTTGTTGCTTTATTTAATCTCTCTTTTTTTTTTTGTGTTTGCTTTGTTTTATTGCAGAAACAAGCTATTTAGTGAGGCAGAAAAAATAGCAAGCCCAGGCAGGTTGCTACTATCACTATCTCACACCCTTTTTCTTCAAAACAGTCAACCTTAGCGACTTTTCATTTGAATTTTGTGTGTTCTTTTAGTATTACTTAAAGACATGTGACAAGTTTGATCTTGTATCACAAGGCTACTAGCATAGTTAAATAACTAGTTTATTATCTCGTGCAATATATGAGTTCGGTATTATACTATTATGTATTATGTAATATGTATTTATTTTTATATGAAAATGGTCGAATATCATTTTATCCCTCTATTATGCTTACAAGTTACAACTAAACTTTAATCTTTATATCCTTTTAACAAAATGATTAACTTTTAGTTTCTATACTTTATTTTTTAACATAAATTGGTGCTTATATTTTTATAATGTTATTAACTAAATAATTAATATTGTTAATTTTTTTATTAAAACAATAATTTTAAATGTAATATACTGTTTTAATAATATATTGTTATAAAATTTATAATATACTATTTTAATATACTATTATAAATATACTTTTTTAATATATTGTTTTAATATACTGTTATAATTATATTGTTTTAATATAATGTTTTAACTTTTAAATTTTAATATACTGTTATAAATATACATTTAATTTGTAACACATTAAATGTTGATGTCCTAATGTATTATAGTGTTACTTGTCAAACATTAAAAATATTTAAATTTAAATAATTACTTACCATTTTAAAGAAAATACTAGAAAAATATGTCTTTAATTGCCCAAGATGTTGTTTAAAATCTAATATTTTTATGATTAGATGTCGTAAATCGTAATTTGCCCCCAAATGTAGTGTCATTTTGAAGGTGCATGGCATTGATTAAATTTAAGATTATTTAATTTTAATACATGTATATATATAATTATATATTCAATAACCGAGTTATAAATAAGATTAGTTTTGGATTGCAGGACTTGAGTTTTATGACTATGGCTAGTTCAAACACTCCTATACTTGTAGATGATGGGTTTAATGAGTATGAAAGTTCTCTCAAACGTCAAAAGTCTACCACTTCAAAGGTGTGGGATGAAATGACAAAGCTTGAATGCGAGAACAAAAATGAATTGAAGGCACAATGTAATCACTGTAAGACTATCTTCTCTGCTAAATCTTCTAGTGGAACCTCTCATTTAAGACGTCATCTAAATAGTTGTTTGAAAAAAGTTAATAAGGACATCACTCAATACACCATAGCCACTCAACCATCACCCGAAGGTGTTCCATCTATAAAAAACTACAAGTTTGATGCTGATGAGTATCGTAAAGCTATTTCTACTTTTCTTGTGTGTGGCAAGCATTCATTTAGGACAGTTGAAGAACCGGGCTTTAGATACATGATGAGAATTGTTAGTCCTAATTTTAAGAATATAAGTAGACATACAGCTGCTAGGGATGTCCTAATGTATTATGCAAAAGAGAGAGATCGCGTTAAAGAAGAGTTGGCTAAAGCACCTGGTTTAATTTGTCTAACTTCCGATAATTGGAATTCAGAGCATACTAATGATGAATATATTTGCATTACTGCTCATTGGGTTGACAAAGATTGGAAGCTACAAAAGAGAATCATAAGATTTAGAGCTTTATTTCCTCCGTATGATGGTTTGAACATAGCGAATGAACTTGTTTTATGTTTATCTCAATGGGGTATAGATAAGAAAATTTTTAGCATCACTTTGGATAATGCTTCTTATAATGATGTTATGGTTTCTTGTCTTAAAAATCGTTTTCGTGCAAACTGAGCTATTTTGTGTGATGGTGCTTTTTTTCAAGTTAGATGTTGTGCACATATATTGAATCTTATAGTTAAAGCTGGTTTGGAACTTGCTGATGATGTTGTTGGTAAGATTTGAAATGGAATTAGGTACATAAGAAAGTCGGGAATTCGTAGGAAAAGATTTTATGACGTGGCCGACAAAAGTTTTCATTTGAATGTGACCAAAAAGTTGCGTCAAGATATGTGTGTGAGATGGAATTCTACTTATTTGATGCTTGAATCTTCTCTTTACTATAAAGATGTGCTAGATTATTGGGGCCAACGGGATAAAGATTATCAAATGTTTGCACTTTCTAACGAGGAGTGGAGAAATGTTGCTATTCTTTGCAAATTTTTGAAAGTCTTTTATGATGTGACTTGTGTTTTTTTCTGGTTCTAATTATCCAATGGCTAATCTTTATTTTAGAGGAGTTTGGAAGGTTCACAAGGTCTTGCTTGATACAGTTAAAGGTCCTTATTCGTTTTTAACTCCAATGGTTAAGCAAATGCAAGAGAAATTTAATAAGTATTGGGCTGAGTATTCGTTGATATTGTCATGTGTTGCAATTTTAGATCCTCGTTACAAGTTGACTTATATGCAATATTGCTTTAATACAATCTATGGTATTCATGCTTCAAATTTTGTTGAGACCATTCTTAGCAATCTTAGACTCTTATTTGATAAGTATGTTAAGAAATCCAAATCCACGTCTTCCTCTTTGGCTGGGAGTTCTAATATTTCGGATAAAAATCCTGTTGATTCTGGTTTGGATAAACACAATGATAGTAGTGTTGATTTTGGGGGATATTTTGATGAGAGATGATTATAAACGGTATTTAAATGAATCTAGCACTAGGAGTGAGAAGTCACAGTTGGACATTTATTTGGAAGAACCGGAGCTTGAGTTGAATAGTCAAATAGATGTTTTAGATTATTGGAGCAAAAGTTCAGTTCGATACAATGAGCTTTCATTATTGGCTCGTGATCTTTTGGCAATTCCAATATCGACTGTAGCTTCCGAATCGGCTTTTAGCATGAGTAAGAAAGTTATCATACCTTTGAGGAGTTCGCTTAAGCCAAAAACGGTTCAAGCCGTTGTTTGCTTGGATGATTGGATGCAAGCTAAGGGATTTTCAGCAGGTAATTATTATTCTCGTTTTATTGTTCGAATTTTATATTATTTTTTCATCAATTTGATTATCTAATTATTTATTCTTATTTCATGTTAGAAATTAGTTGCAAAAAGGACGATGAGGACGATGACGACGATGAGGACGATGATGATGATGATGTTTCTTCAGTAGCTTTTTAAGATACTTTCTTTCTAAATGTTTAAAACTTAATTTACCTTACAATTTATATTTTGTTATGAAATTAAATATGTTGATGGATTAATGAATGAATATTATGGTTTGTTGCTTAATTTTCCAAAGTCATTTTGGAGGTATATGTACTTGTGGGGTTGAACTTATGTTTTCTTATCTCAAACATAGTTTGAAGCAAAATTAGAGATTGGGATTTTCAGTGCTTGATTTTGTTGTGATTATTATGATTAACAACAAACATATGGCTAAAACTTTGTACTAACATTTAAACAGTGGCATTCAAATTTTTTTAGATTTATTCTGATTAGTTATCATATTCTTTCTTGATATGCTATGCTAGATTTGGACATTCATTTGATACATTCTAGTTGATCTCTTTTTCATCTAGTAACTTTGATCTTTGGATTAAAACTTTTAAAAAAGAAAAAAGTTGAGCTTTACCATTTTAAGTATAGAGTATAGAATAAGAAGTTAAGAACTGACTCCATATTTTAAAATTTATATAATAAGTATTTTTTGGATACTTTTGTCTTATTAAATTTAGTATGGAACTATGGATCAAAGATCAATGAGAGTAATAGTATGGATCAATTTTGATATTGTTATCCTTTAAAAGCATAAAAATGTAATGATATGATAAACTTTAAAATATTTAAGTTAAAAAGTTAAAAGGAATTAAATTCTTAGTTAATTATTTGTAATTACTTGTATAATCATTTTTTATTTTTAAGATTTGATTGTTTGTAATTAAATTCAAATTAATTGTTTGTAATTAAATTCAAATAAGTAATCTTATTTTATTTTTTTGTTCATTATATACAAAAAATTACAATTTGATATTTGATATAAATTCAATAACAATTAATTTTAATAAGAATTAGTTTTAACTTTTAAGTAAAAAAAAAAACGGGCAGGGCCCGGGCTTCATATATTTTTCACGGGCCAGGCCTGGGAAAAATATTAGGCCCATATTTTGGGCTGGGCCGGGCCCGGGCCTAGGAAACGGGCTGAAATTTTTTTATGGGCCCGGCCCGAACCTAGCCCGGCCTATGAGCATCTCTACTCACCAATTAATCTATCAAATGAGCTAATTTTTCTAAATTAACAATTTATCTAAATATTATAGGCTATTATGCATCCCTTTGTAAACATAATTTATTAACAAACCCTAATATCTAACCTTTTTCACAATTTGGTCCTAAAATCAATTTCTATTGAAATCACTTGCTAAAATCATCATATAATAAAATTAAAGCTCTAAATCCATGTTAATTCATCAGAAACATCCAGTACTCATCAATGGTAACTTTCAAAATTACCCATAAAATAAAAAACTAATGACATAAATAGTTGGACCTAATTGTAAAAGTCTTGAAAACACAAAAGTTTCAAGAAAAGAGCAAGAATTGAACTCACATGAAGCTAAAATATGAAAAACCAGCTTAAGGAGCTCTTCTATGGCTGTTTTCGGCTGAAGAT
This sequence comes from Gossypium hirsutum, assembly GCF_007990345.1. Classification (NCBI taxonomy): domain Eukaryota; kingdom Viridiplantae; phylum Streptophyta; class Magnoliopsida; order Malvales; family Malvaceae; genus Gossypium; species Gossypium hirsutum. Next base: position 9,505,363 of record NC_053447.1, on the reverse strand, counting down.
TGATGAAGAAATGTCTAGAAAATCTTTTAATTATTGTTTTATTTGTTTAATTTACAAAATTTCCAATTTTGCACTTGTTTCACCTAGTTTCATGATTTTTCTCTGCTTATGCCGCCCAAGCCTTTCTCTTTGGGATAATTTGCTCTTTTAGTCTTCCCTTATTCATCACTTGAGCCATTTAATCATTATTTCTTTAATTAACAAGTTTTGCACCTTTTTCAATCTAGTCATTTTTAATTAATTGACTACCAATGTAATAGCCCGATTTTCAAAAATATCGAAAACAGTGGTACGAGATCACCAAATTCAGAAAATAAGCTCGTAAATTTTATTATCAATAATTACGAGCCAAATATGATTTTTAAGAGATTTTTAAATTAGTAATTTGTATTTTATAAAAATTTATTAAGTCAAAAAATTGAGAAAAAGAGGTATCGAGACTTCGATATTATAAACCGAGCCGTAAATATTTTTATAAATATTTACGGAGTGTCAATATGGTAGTGTTAAAGTTTCGTCAGAAAATTTTAATGTTTTGGCAGTTAATTAATTAAAAAGGACTAAATTAAAAAGATGCAAAACTTGGTAAAGTGATTAAATAGCTTAAAAATTAAATAAGGAAGGATTAAAAGAGAAAATGGACCAATTTAGGGGCTGAGATGACATACCGTTAAAAAAAATCTAAGATTTTTATGTATTAAGGACAAAATTGGAATTACAATAAAGTTTATGTGGCCAAATTTTATTTTAAGCATTTCAAGACCATTTCCTCTTGAAATTTCGGTGGGAGACAGCCATGGAAGAGGGTTTGGAGCTGGTATTCCATATTTTGGCTTCAAGTAAGTTTAATTCTTGCTTTGTCCTTGAAATTTTTATATTTTTAGACTTTTACAATTAGGTCCAACTTAGTATTCTACTAGTTTCTCATTTTGTTGAAAGTTTTGGAAGATACTAATGATAAGTTCATATGATTTTTGTTATTTTGTGATGAAATTGAGATGTTAATGGATGTTTAAAGGTGTTTTATTAAAGAATTTTAGATGAAAACATGTTTTAGGGATTAAATTGAAAAGTATTGAAATCATGGAGAAATTCTAAAATTTCATGGAATCTATGGGCTGTTATTGATATGTATGAGAAATACTAGACTTGAATCAAGGATTATATTGCAAGAATTTCATTTTCCAAGCCTAGGGACGAAATTATCATGTATTAAAAGTTTAGAGTCAAATTGGTAATCAATATATTACACTAAACAGTTTTGGGCAGCAGCAGTGGTTTGACTTTGAAAAATCACCAAAAATTGTGGGAATTGAATTAGAGGGTGAATAAAATATGAAATTAAAGCTTATTGAGTCTAGTTTCTCATAGAAGAAACGGTGTAAGTAATGAAATTGTAAATCATGAGATATAATAGATTTTGTGAGACAAGGTCAGAATGAATTCGGGTTCCCCTGTTCTGAATTTGGAAAATAATTAAAAATTGTACAAAAATGATTATGAGTTATAATTTATATGATTAGAATCCTTAATGAGTCTATTTTCAGAAGAAACCAATATAAATATCATCCAAATTCTGTAGAATGAGATAATTAATTTTTAGTGAAGAGTGGTCGGAACTGTCAGACAGCAAAACAGGGGAAACTTTAAAGAATAAACTGTACTATTTGGCTGAACCAAAAAATTCTGAAAATTTTATGGTAAGAAGGTATGTGAGTCTAGTTTCAGGAAAAATTAACGGATCTTAATTTGGAGCTCTGTAGCTCCGGATAAAAATAATTTAGTGACTCTAACTCGGATAAACAGCTTTGAATATACATGTGAGTGAATAGTGAAATTATAGCTAATGTTGTTTAAGTGTGTTATACACATTAAGGATGTGGAATGGAGAGGAGGAGGAGGAAAATTGGGAAGTATATGAATGATTTGTGTATAATTGGTCATATGCTTGATTATAATTGATAAACGATGAAATAGAAATAATGCTTATATTTGTGCATTATTGGTTTTGGTTTAAGCTCATGTGTGAAAATAAAGTTTCATAGTATGTGTGTATCGTATATTCGGTATATGATTTGGCATGAAATAATTTCATGAATGGTTTATCATGTGGTTAGTTCCAAAAAGAGTTATGTTTAAATATACTAGCTTGTGACTATGGTTGAATGATATGTTTATATCTTGTGTGATGTGCATAGGAAATAAGTGTGGAAAGATAATGAAATAGTAAGTTCATATGACCGAAATTTAATGATTAAATGTTAATTTCATGAGTTATGTAATGTATGATGAGATATATTTATTGATGAAATGAGAATAAAATAAAAATGTGAAAATTGAATAAATGATCAAATTGAGCGGAACGCCGGATTTGAGTACTTCTGATCAAGTGACAAAGTGATAGGTGATAGCTTCGGCTACACTTATCTGATCAAGTGACAAGTGGAAAGTGATAAGTGATAGCTTCTGCTATACTTATCTGATCAAGAGACAAAGTGATAAGTGGCTACACTTATCTGATCAAGAAACAAAGTGATAAGTGGCTACACTTATCTGATCAGGGACAAGTGATAAGTGATTATACGTAAGACCATAGATATACTATGGCAAAGTGAAAGTGAAGTACTCAATTTTCCGTAACTGTTCCCTAATTTGATTAAGGATGGTAAGTGACAAATGGGCCCAAATGAATTAAAGTAAATGAATAAGTGGTAGTGTATTTATACCAGGATGATGTTGTTATTTAAGCTAAAGTGATATTTTCATTGCAAAATTAAGAATTTCATAAATGTGTTATTGAATGATATGATTGATAAACGTTGAGTTAAATGGTAAATACGTATTAGTGTTAAACTTAGTGACATTGAATTGTACGTGAATTAAATGGAAATTGCTAGTGATATGATCTAAATTGTGAGCATGAGAAATTGCGAATTAAATGAAATGGAAATGAAGCATTGAATTGTATGAGTATGTACCGGGTCTCGTAGGCCCTAATTATTATGATTATAATATTTTGAGGATATATTGTGAAAAGTTATAAAAGCATGTTAATTATTTTGAAAGTTTTAATTTAAATGAAATTTTATAACTCGGTTAAATACGTTTACAAGTGTATGTGTTTTGGTAATGCCTCGTACCCTATTCCGGTGTTGGATACGGGTAAGGGGTGTTACAACCAAAATGTTAAAATTTTCTAACGAAACTTTAATACTAACTCAATGACACTCCGTAAATATTTATAAAAATATTTACGACTCGGTTTATGAAATTGAGGTCTCGATACCCCATTTTCAGAACCACTTAATTTAATACTTTCTTCTAAAACACAAATCACTATTTCAAAAGTCTTCTTAAAATCACATTTAACTCATAAATACTAAATAATAAATATACGAGCTCACTTTTCGAATTTGCTGGTCTTGAACCACTATTTTCGACATCACTGAAAATTGGATTGTTACAACTTGTGTGAGCAGGCCCAGTTATGGCTCGAGAGTGAGCATCGATATGAGATATGAGATAGAGGTGGTTTTGACCACGTATTGTCACTTATTGTGCGAGATACCTGAGTATTCGATAGTATTCCAAATGGTTCAACAGAGACAATGAGAATACGAGGTTGTACGAGTTCAATACAAACTAGGACAGGTATTCATGTAAAATATGGGAAATAATTAAATTTGTTATATTCATACATGGCTAACATGATTGTGATTATGTGTTAGGCTTTGGGCCAAATGGAATTTATCTATGTTTTAAATATACTTGTCTAAATTGTGGATGAATGGTAAGTTATATTTTAGTTAAACGAACTTACTAAGCTTACTTGCTTACTTCATTTATTTTTCCGTGTTTTATAGTGTTTCGGAAGCTCGCTCAGTTTGGAAGTCGTCAAAGATTGCGTCACACTATCAAACACTCATTTTGGACTTTTTATATTTTGGTTAAATGGCATGTATAGGTATTTTGACTAATGTGGCCTATATGTCTTGTTGTGTTTTGGCCATTTGAATTGGCTTGTAAGGTGGTCATGTATTTTGATATGTATATATGTATAAATGACCTTATGATATGTGGTGTATAGTTGCTTTATGAATGCCTTGCTTGTGAAATTGGGTGTTAGCACTAAATGGTTGGAATTTAGATGTGTATTCATGCTAAGTTTTAGGCACAATGTCTCATATATGTAATTGACCATTTAGGTAGACTTTAGAAGTATACTTGGTATGTTAAAAAATGGTCAAATGAATGTGCTCATGGATATCATGTTGTATGTGCGGATAGTACATGTTATAAACTTGATATTGGTTGGTTTTCAGTGCCTATTTATGCCATGGTTATGTGCAAATTGATGTGTATAGGTTGTTACCAAGGTGGGTGACGAATATGGCTTGGAAAATGGCCTATTTTTTGTCCACACGGGCAGAGACACAGGTGCGTGTCTTAGCCGTGTGTGACATACGGCCAGGTGACATGGCTGTGTGTCCCTTGATACTTCTTAGAAATCAAGTCAGTAGCTTCACACGGCTTAGCGCACGGGCGTGTGAGGCCATTTTGAAGGGTATACGACCTGGCACACGGGCGTGTGGTTGGCCGTGTGACCCAATTCAATGAGTTATACGGGGTCAGACACGGGCTGGAACACGACCGTGTGTCCCCATTTCGAATGCCCACATAGCCTGGCCACACGGGATGTGTCCCTTGCACTTTGAAAAATTTTAATGTTTTTTCTAAAAATTTCTTGAGTACTCGGTTTAGTCTCGAACCACTTTTAATGTCTATTTGGGACCTCGAGGGCTCGTATTAGGGATGACATGAATGAATTTGAATGATTTTTAATTTGAATGAGATATGAATTTAATTTGTATGATTGTTTGATCTATAAGTCCGGTAATGCTCCATAATCTTATTCTGGCGTCGGATACGGGTTAGGGATGTTACATGTGTACTATTTTTCCTTCACTAAGATTTTTTTCCCATAAGGTTTTTATCTAAGTAAGGTCTAATGAGCTACATGTAGGGATGAGTTTTATAAATATTTTATTATTAAGTGGATGTTCATCAAGATCAAGATAAGTATAATGTACTTTAAGACTCTAATATTTATTAGAAGTAGAGTTTTATTTCATTTATACATCTTATGTCTATAAATATAGAGTTTGGAAAAGCATTGTAAACATTCACATTGATCAATAAAAAAAACACACTGCTAGTGCACCAAATATTTACCCATTATGAGACACTTGTCAAACCTCTAATCTTGCTTGTAGAATCTAAAACCTCCGACAGTGTATGAAATATTTTGTCAAAGTTTATAGCGTTTTAACTTTTCCATCAAACCATAACTAACAAATAATATTATTATACATCTTTGTTAAGTGAAAATATATAAAAAGTACACCTTTCTAATATATTGAAAAACATATTGCTATGAAAAGAAAGAGATTTGAAAGCCTGAATCAAAAACTGGAAAGTTGAATCTCATATTTAAAGTAAACACATCATTTCTGTTTCGTATTATAATTCATGTGCTCTCATATTTCACATGGAGATGGAAATGTGATGAATCAGAAGGTAGAATAATAAACAAAGGTTGATTGGGTGAATTACATGTCTTGAAAGTAAATTAGAACAACTAGTTTCCACTTCGTTGAAAGGCGATCCAAAATTTGTATAATTGGGTTTTCCCTCTATCCTGGGATAAAGCCAAATCCAAAAAAATATATTAATTTTTTATTTAAAAAAACTTGAAATTCTTGGAGTCTGGTTTTGTCAGAAGGGATTGGACCCCATGGTTTTGTTACGAGGATTCTGTCTGTCCGATGTAAAAGCTTCTTTGGTAGCACGCAGCTCCAAAACTATGGGTCCAGACCAGGACTCTTTTGTTTGTTCATATGCATGTATATGCCTACTAAAAATTTTCTACTACACCCAGAATCGCGGTAATAAACAAATGGTTTAAATTCTAGGACAGCATCGTGTGTTGTCAAAAGTAAATCACAAGAGATTTGTAAATCCAATCATGAATGTGCTTTGCCTGGACACTATTTTGTTTCAGACAGCTCACATGCCAATGCCAATCACACTTACAACGGCCATGCAATTAACAATTATTCACCCCACATGGGTAGTTAACAAACCAACTGTTTATAACTGTTATAAGAATAATCACCTAATTTTCTAAAAAAAACGTTTTGATTGACAAACATTTTAGTGTTTCTGGTTTACGTGCTTATTGTCATCCAATAAAACGCTAATAAGATATGTCGCAAATGATGTGAATGATAAGATATGTTCACATCATCAAATTATCACGTTGCCAACACTAATCCAACTTTCGTTTTACAACTCCACGTCAATGAGGCGTACGATAGAATCGAGTGCAGGGATGGCGCGAAGGAACATGTAGGCGACTTGCGTCCCCAACCAGTAATTCTAATTTTGTAAGTTGATGTAAAATTAAAATAAGAGTTTCACTTTTTAAATTTTATAATTTAATTCTCACTTCAAAAATTAATGATAAAATACTAATTGTCCTTCCATAATTATAAAGCTATATCCCCCCAAATAAATTTCTAACTTTGCTGATTATGTAGTGCATCCGATTTTGGTGATTGTGTACAACAAGATGTGTAATGACTTCCCTCTAACTTTGAGACTCAAACAAAGGGATATTTTGCAAGACCATATGCTATTGGTGTCCTGTTAAAAGTGAAAAATTTTCGCATGGACAGTTTGCTCTCGGCAGCCAATAACATTTCTAGCATCATAAGTGTAATCGGTGCAGGACTGCCACAAAAATGAAAACACATGCGTTATCAGGGGAAGTCGCTGGAACTATGTTTTCATATTTCGTGATGAGATCGGAAAGCAGTGGAATTAATGATGTCTTTGATTTTTTCCCCCCTTAATTTTGTTAACATTTGAAATTACAAAAGGGATTAATGGGAAAATTAATGGAATAGGTTGTGGTTCATACAAACGTGCATTAAATCATTCTCAGCCAGCTGCATGATTTTATTGTACAATGACATGGTGTTGCATGTATAGCTTGATTGGCATATCAATCAATGTTGATTTTGTCGTTTACTACACATCACATTCCTTCATCAAACTTTTTTTTTTGGGTATGCAAAGGGCAGCTTCATCATTTAAATTGTGACACGTCCGTGACCGTGAATGCCATATCAGCATGTCCTTCCTCACACATCAATCTTGTTCTCTTTAGTTACATCGGTTAATCAAGGGATTTAAGCACATGCTCTTTCGGAACTTTTCTTGCATTTAAATATCATATACTTCTTTCTCCATCTGTTCAATATCAAGATGATTAATCATCGAGTTATAAATATTTTCTGGAGATTTAAATATTTATGGGTTAAAATGTAGTGTTTTTAAAGGTACATTCAACATACTAATTTTGGAGCTATAAAAACTCGATTGAGTGCGTCTGAAGTATTACATTAATTCCTTGCGTCCAATTTGAAGAAACCAAATATAAAGCGGATGAAATCTGTTTTGTCCTTATTTGATTATGATCCCCAAGAGAAAAAAAAAAGATCATCTAACTTAACTTGGATGTTGCTTCCCAACTTTTAACATTTTCGGTTCTCAAAAGGCAAATAATGTCACAAATCTACCAGCCTGGATGTTAGTTAGTAGTTATAATCTTCAAGTGCAAAAGAAAAAGGGAAATGAGCCCTTGTGTCATGGTTGCGCATGGTAGCCCGTAATTATAGCACATTTGTTTGATCCATCAAGTTCAAGGGAGGTCATTTCGCCCAGTGTGGATGTTCTCAAGCCCAAAGAGTTTAAGGGGACAAGATCCATGAGAGATGTGGACAATTTCCTATAGGGAATGGATTAATATTTCTGTGCCAAGGGCATCATGGATGATGCCACTAAGGTAAATACTGCTGATATGTATTTTACTGACGTTGCTTTGTTGTGGTGATGACATAAGTCCACAGATGTGAGACATGGTGGGACCGAAATTGGGACTTGAGAGGAATTCCAAAGCGAGTTCAGTTTTACTTGGGGTATGCTGAGGACGAGGCTCAGGCAAAGTTACGCTTGGTTACACATCAAGACACGGTGAGGGAGTATGTGCAGGAGTTCAGCGAACCCATACTTTAGATCTCGGATATGGTTGAGAAAGAGACGTTCTTTTCCTTCATGGATGGATTGAAACCATGGGCGAAGCAAAAGTTGCAACGCCGAGGAGTTCAAGAGCTTACCAAGGCTATGATTGTAGCAGAAAAAAAATTCGTGAACAGGGCATTAATGGTGGATCAAACCAAGCAAAAAAAAAAAGCATGAATTTTGAAATCCACTCTCATACTTCTTACACCCAAAAAACCTCCTACCTGAGTTGTCATTAGACCAAGAAGCCTTTAAATTGACTGGGTTTCCACAGTAGCACAGCTGAACCACAACCGACATCTCTATTTCTCCTCCTCCTCCTCCTCCTCCTCTTCTTCTTCTTCTTCTACTGCCCAGCTAAGGTTCTTAAATTAGGGTTGTTTAACATGACAGCTAGGATGCCAACGTGGCCAATTAAATGACAGGTCAGGTTTTCATTACAAACGTAACGAAAAATGGTTATTGGTGACTAGCTTGTTATTTTTCTAAAGTTCAGTGACTAAGTTGTAACTTTTCAAAGTTTAGTGATTGTTTTGTTATTTTAACCAAATTTAGTGATTGTTGTGTTTTTTTACCCTAAATATTACTATAAATATATTTTAAAATTTGAGGTTAAAATATGTTATAAACCCTTATACTCTTAATAAATTTGGAATTTAGTTCATTTAATTTTATTTTAAGAAATTTATTCCATCTACTTTTAATGTTTCAAGATTCAAGTACAATTGTTAAATTTATTGGTATGACATTTTGAAGAAAGAAAAAAAAACCTACTTGGTAGCAATATAACTAAAACAATGACATTGTAATGAATTTAATAGAAAAATTTTAACCATGTTGATAGTTGGGCTTACATTTTTAAATTAAAAAAGTAGAAGGTTTAAACTTAAAAAACAACTAAATTAAAAATATATGATAAGCATATTTTAACCAAAATTTTAATATAATTCAAATAATAACACAAAATTTTGGAGCCCAATTCCACCTATAAATAACTTTATTGTGTTACTACAACCAGAATAATATAGTTTATTGTTTAGAGTTGAAAAATGCCCGAAATAATCATACTTTGAATGATTCACGTATATACATGTAATGATAGAAGTAACTAAAAGGAAGCATTTTATTTTCAATATCGATCATGATGTGCAAACATTGATTTTGCTTTACTTGTGTTTGGAAAATGGTAATTACCCCAAACCCTCATTTAATTTAATGGTCATGCCCATGATTCATTCCACCATTGAAACTTGAGTTTCATGTGCAAACATGTAGAATATTTTTGGACAAAATCAGAAGTGGAGGTGTTAATTTGATACACATAATCCCCCCACCAATTTGCATTAATAGTTGCTACCATCACAAATCTTTTCTTTTTTTTTTTTAATAGAAATATAATAAATTTGTAATGTAAACAATCCCAACTGTTGGTTTTAGCTATATTTCTTCTGGGTTAAGGATTAGAAGCTAACTTCTGGTCTGCTCTTTACCAACAATGCCCATAAAAGAAATAAAACCCAAATGAGCTGTTTGCAATGGGAAATTATTTCTATTAAATTGCTTCACTTTGGATTCAGACAGGCAACGCAATCATAAAAAGTACTTTATATTTCTTTCAAACTTGCTTGGTTTCTGTACTATTATTGCATATCATGAAGCTAGTACAAGGAGACTAAGAAGAAATCATTCATCTATATAGCTTTCAGTTTGTACTTCCAAACCAATCCTACAAACTATAAAATTTCGCATACACAATCACAAATCACCTCAATGATACAAAACAAACATATAAACATTTTGGGATACGGTAATGATGTATCACATTCGAGCTTATCCACCTCCTCTAGTATTTACAATCCCCAGGTTTCGGCTCTTCTTAGTTGACTTACTCAACTGAAATACAGGGTGTCTGCATAACTGCCTTACACCTTTTCTTAAACTTTGCCACTCCTTGCTATCATGCCCACCTCCACCTCCACGTTCATGTTCAACAGTTGCCATTTCAGATGCATTTGGCGTGCTGTTACCTGAAATCGACTCAAATTCCTCTTCCCCATCACCACTCCAAGAGCTCCGTAGTTTCTCTTCGGGATCACATTCCAATCTACTGAGAGTGGCAGCCCTCAATAGCTTAGCCGCGGAAGCTTCCTTAGATGGACTTGAACCCAGAACTTGCTCGTTGGATATCCCACCATCTGCAGTTGCAGAGTGGGTAGTAGGAGAATATGATGGTAGCAACCTGTCCTTGGAAGCTGATTCCTCCCTTTCACTAAGTGTCTTTAAGATCAGTGTTTTGAGGAAGTTCATTACTTGCACAGCATGAATCAATGCTGTCAAAGGATCAGCCATCTGGACCATATTTAGATTTAGACTGAAATTAGTGTTCAAAATGAAAACTCTCAAGTGCATCGTTCTGATAATAGCTCAAGTTGGAAAGTTATTGGCTAAAATATCCAGCAAAAGGAAGATGGAATAACAAAAAGGTGAAATCTCTGAAGATAGATCCCTTCTGGTCCTAACCGTGCCCTCTCCCATGATAATAACAGAATCATTGAGAGAAGTAGCCTAAGTTCATGCCCAACTCTGCTGCACTAAAGGCCAACTACATTTCAGCCAAAAATTCTTTAAAGAACTATACCGCCGTTACATACAACCCCAAGGAAGAGAGACAATCGCGTGCATCCCCATGTCCACATGTTTAGATATCCCAAACGAGCTGTTGTGAAACACCCAATTAAACTGAGATCAACTCACCAGGTGTCTCTCTCTGAGAACTATAATTTTCGTCAAATTTTACGCAGGGAGCACTATTAACTAGCTTGACACCTGACATTTATTACACTAGTGAGACTAAAAATAGCAAGAATGGATGGTAAAAGAAAACCTGAGTCATGTTTGGTGCAAAAACCATGGCAATGTTTCGTGCATTCATTTTGTTGTATTCTTCATGCTGCACCACATCAGCCATCAAATTGATAGCCCAGTCAAGGAGAGCAGCTTCTGTTGGAGGAAGTAACTTCACGAGTTCATTGCAGTCATCTTCGGTGTTGCAGTGCATCACCTGCTCTGGTGTGAGGGAATCAAGTACTCCACTAGGAAGTTCTCTAAGCCATGCCTACAAAGCATTTCAAGCACAGGACCAATTGAAAAATGGAAGTCAAATTGTGGAGCATGAGGAAGTCGATTTGAAAAATAATTATTATGAATTATAATTGACTCTTTACTAAGAAAAACTGGGAAACAAGTATTTGGAACAAAACCTGGGTAATCAATCTATAGTATAGTATATGTACCTTTATCAAACCTGCCAAACAATGGACATCAATTCCACGTGGTACTACACCTTTGTTTAACTTGTCTCGGACATACTCTTCTTGACTATTCTCGGCATTAATCCGGAATATCCCTTCCGCCTTCAATCAACATAACCCATCTTTGTGAAAACCTTAAGCATTTAGAATACTTAAAATCATTAATCCAAAACATACGCTTAGACTTAACCTTAAGGCCTCCTCCTGCATACAGACGTTTCTGCATCATCAGAAGAATAGTTGGCACACTGTTCCCTCGGTCATTATAAGAGCACTGCATTGACTCGGCAGAAACTCCGAAAACATTTGCACTGCTCAATGGAAAAGATGCATCTTGTATGTTTAATATATCAAACAACATACTAAATCATGCAAGAAAAAGGTGACAACAAAAAATTTCCAAAAATATTTTCTAGGAGATTCCGTACACAGCAAAGCGTTTTAGGTTTTCCTGTTTCCAAACAAAAGAAATGCTCTTAGCAATCAACTCTGCTCTACAAGTTGTTTGCATGGTAATTGATAAAAAGTTGTTTGCATGGTAATTGATAAAAAGAAATATCATGAATAACTTGCTAATCAAGAGAGAACAATGGCCCATATCCAAACTATGCATACCACAGTAACAGTTAATTATCATCAAACAATCAATTGATTTTTTTAGAACGCATGATATGATCTTTTTTGGATCCATCCAAGTCAATCACTACTTCAAATAGTCGTCCCAATCGAAGGCCAGGGCTTATGCAGGTTAGAACCATCCAAACCCAGAATCCACGGTGAAAGGGTCATTTGAATCAAAACCCTTTACCCCTATTGACTCCGAATATTAACAACTAAGAATGCAGGCAGGGGTGAAAAAGCACATCCTAATGCATGAAATAAAAGCACCATCCTTTGAATTTTCAGGAAAAAGCAAAACATTTATTTCAGAACAACAACAGCTCCTCATCTAACATGGAAAAAGTAGTTGGAATGTTCCTTTCTCGTACAGCTTTAATCAACGACATCCATAAGCTAATATCTCTTTTTTTGACAAACAAGAGAAAGTCAAAACATATTAATCAAACATACAAATACACCTTCAACAACAATAGCAATTCTTTTCTTTTTATTTTAAAAAAAGTACTTTATTTGCCAATTAAGATCATACGTATATGCAAAAGTGAAAAGGCTATTAATTTAATTTTATAACAAAAATTCCCTCCATTCAAGACATTTAATTTGTTTATAAAAAATAAAATTGGAAAATCCCAAAATCAATAGATTCAGAAGATTTAGCTTCTTAATAAATTCGAAGTTAAAAGAAAAATAAATCAAAATCAGCAGTGCAAATAAACAGAATTGAATTAGAATTTAGAACCAAACCTGGCGCTGGGAACCCTTCTGGGAACATCATGCTGGAGCTCAGTAGGCAAGCCGAGGAAACCATTAAAGCGGTCAAAAGTCACGTGAGAAACATGCCTGACTTCAGTTGGCAAGCTAATATCCATGGAAGACACGTCGTCAGTATCGATGCTGCACGTGACCAGCGACTTCCTTAACAAGGCCGCCAAAATATCCAAAAAAGGGAACTGGTTATTGTCTTTGGACGTGGAATGACCGCTTCGCCTCTGACTACTACCAAATCTCGACTTGGGGCTTATAAACGGCGTCGTAGCGATGGGGTTCCCATCATAGCCTTCTTCTTCTTCGTCACTGGTTTCATAATTGTTGGTTTCGGGTTGGTGGAAGAATGGACTGAGAGGAGCATGGTTGAACTCAGTGATTCCGACGAGCCCACAAGATTTGGATCGGAACAACCCACTCATCTTTCTCTTTGTCAAGTCTTTGTTTGTTTGTTTTTTTTTTCCTTTTTAAAAAGTGAAGGGATTTAGAATAGAAAGAGAAGAAAGGAACATACAAATATAATAATAAAAAGAAAGAAGAAGAGTGATGAAGGAAGGAGCGGGAGTAGTAGAGGCAGAAATTAAGAAGAAAAAGATTTTGTGAGATTAAAAGGAAAAAGGAGAGAGGGGCGGAGGTTGCTTGGGAGTGGAGATTGTAGATATGGTTGATGGGGACATTGTGGTGTAAAGTTTGGAGGGAAGGGAAGTGAAAACCAAAAAACTGAAAAGGTGGAGTCAGTGTACAAAAGTAGAATAAGGAAAGGTAATCCAGATTACGAGTCGACACTCACTCGACAGAGGGCGGCTACATGCATCAATGTGCGGGTGCCCTGCCTTGGATGTTTGCGGACTTCACATCTTTTCAGTTTGTTCGGTCTTTCTTTTTCACTGTGATCTAAACGACAGTCGCAATTTATATGAATATTTCTCTACTTCTTTTTCGTGCATTATGATGATTAAAACGAAATTATTTTATGAATAAATTGAAATTGAGTATGAGATGTCAGTTGATTTCTCAGAATAAAATGTCTACCAAACGCTTACTCATAAATAAACAACTTGATAAATGAGGACAGTATGCCAAAAAGAAATTTGACTTTCTTTTCAGCTCAGACCAAATTTACTAGTTTAACCTAAAACATGGTTGTTTTCTTATTTTTCTCAAAATTGGGCTGGAAAAGGCTAAGGTGGATCATCATAATTTAGGATCTAAGCACACATTAAGCCAAGATTTGTTTTTTCTTCCGTGAGGACAGTCTATGTGGGTTGAGAAACGAGGAAATTGGATGTACATAGCAGCTGTTGGATGTTTTTGTAAGGTTGCGTGCCCAATCCCCACAATGTAGTCACATGGGTCACATGGCAAGTGTAGCTTACTTGTCCCAAACCTTAAATCTTTTGTGGGTTTTTTCTACCCTACTAATTAACCTGTCATTGCAGAAGACGAGTTTCCAGAGTATCAATAGCAACAAAAAAGAAAGACAGAATGCTCCCATTAGTTTCATAAACTTAAATTTTTTTTATCCCCAAAACGGAAGGCATCTTATGTAACCTTGAATTAAAATTTGGATAGTAAAACTGACCATGCCAACTAAGTAAAATGCAGCTAACCCGACATTACTTTGCTACCGTTTGATGTTGATGGACAATGGAGTCAGATTTTTGTCGTGCGTTAAGTTGTAAACGGTGATCAAATCAGCAGCAGCTGAGAATGAGTTTAGGTATAACTAAGTTGAAATTAAAAGATATAGATATAGTGGTACGGTTGCAGGCAACATTTGGTGCAATAAACAAATGAAATCAAAGCTGGTGGAGCAATTCAATTGTTGGTTTTATAGATGTATTAATAAATCCCCGGCAATCTGTAACCAAAAAAATAAAAAAATGTCCACTTGAAACACATCTTGAACTAGTTAGAAAAAGTCTTTTTGGATGGATTAGTTTACAATGTCAGAACCTAACCCTGACAAGGATTTAGTTAATTCAAATCCTATAAAATTGATGAAACATTAATCATTTCATTGCCAAAGCAACTTCATGTGTTTTATTTTTGCTTCTTTGTGGGGCTCCTACCTCTCTCCAAATGTTAGCCCAACAAACATAAACTATGTCAAACATCTTTTTCTGGGTTAGGCGTGATGGTTTTTTTCTTAAAACAATGCTGAACTCAACTCCTTACTTTGGTTTGATTCCAAATGCCAACATAATGGGACTAAACAAATATTTAGTTTTTTTTTTGTATTAAATACATAGTTAATTGGTTATATAATATCAGTTATGTCTAGTTTCATCTAAAGTTTTGGGTTAATGGCAATGAAGAGACCTTTAAATTTTTGAGGTTTTAAGTTTAAACGTCTAAACCTATTTTGATGAAGAGATAATTCTATACATAAAAGTTGAAACTTAAAGAAAAAAAATATATTATGACTGCTTCCAAGCAATACTTGACCCATCATATTGTTTATTAACCTTTTTTTCCCTTTTACGGAGTATATTTAACCTGTTTATTGATGCATGTAAGAAGGTTATTTTGGGTTGTAGCATGCCGGCAAACATGCAATGCATGGGAGAGTGAAAATGTAAATATTATTGTTGGCATTGCCAATGATTTTAACGCCACAACAACTCAAAACAATTTGTATTTGCACAGTGAATCAGCATGCAAAATTGGTTGTAGCTTGTGATAACACTACAGCTACACCAGATTTTGAAGGTTATCATGGGTGATTCACATCAGCATGTCATTTGGATGAGACATCATGAAGTAGCGTGAAGAAGCACTAGATTGTTAGAGAAAGATGAGGTAGTAAAAGAGTAGAGTATTATCTTTTTCTGTTTTTTCTCTTATTCCTCCCACAAATATGGTCTTTGTAGGCAAAGAAGGATTTAAGAACTTAATGATGTAATTTAGGATACGGGCCATTCTGATCATCTTGAGAGTGGTGAATTGAGTGGGTGTCTTAGGTGTTGATGAGACTAATGAGTTGAGATCATTAAAGAAGATGAAATTTGATGTGATAGATATATTTTAAAGATCTCATATCCAAACTTTCTTAAATAATTATAGTGGTATAGACAATGTATAGCATAAATATATAAATAAAAATGAAATAAAAAAAAAGACGTGAAGCTTTAATTGATAATAATATATTAGGAAAGGACTTATAAAACAGTGATATCAGGTCATTTGTATTTCTTTTTTGATAGTTTAATGTTATATCAATATTTCTATCTTGAACAAAAACTATTGAAAATGGATAGTATTCCTATTTCATATAGTCTTTCCTTTAATGTATAATTATTTAGTATACAAGCGGTGGAAGTTTTTAACTCCATAACTGGGTTGAGATTTTGCCAAATGGCCTTTTTCTTTTTTTAATCTTTTAAATACAACTTGAAAACACATGATGAAATCTTAACTTCATCTGTAGAGTTAAAAATTTTGATTGCTTATGTACCAAATAATTATCTGTATTTTTTTTAATTGAAATCTTGTTATGTAATTCTTCAATAATATTGATGTAATTTATTGATAGATTTGATATTTAACATTTAGCTTTTAATTTAGTGAGCAAAAAGTAATCTTTGATAACTTTGTTGGAAAATGAAATATTGTAATTTATTGGTATATAATGATAAATCATAAATGTAGTCTCTAATGATTTTTTTATTGTTTTGGCTTTTTCTTTTTTTTTATCACTTTGGCGCTTAATCTTTGAATTTTAGTTAAATTGTATTTTTTTTATATAGAAAATTTTATTGGACCATGAAAATTTTAATTACATTAACGTGACAACTCGTGTGATAATTCACGCGTAAAGTTGATAATTCTTTTTAAAAAATGTATTCATGTCAATAATGATGTACACGTAAACTATCACGCAAGTCATCAAGTTTTGAGCAGTTGGATGAAGTTTTTCTTCTAAAATAAAGTAAGTTAACAAAAATTTAAAGGTGGAGAATTAGAATAATTTTAAAAAATGAAATGAAAATGAATAAAATTTAGGGGTTAAATTTCATTGCGCTTAATTCATGTATAGAAAAAAATGGACGGCTTCCTTGGCATAAACATAAAATTGGTTTAATTAACACAGCAGTTAAATGAGTGGATTTGCTGAATTTAAAAAGTTGGAAAATGAACTGAAAATACCTTCTTACTCTAAACTGACCAAAATAAATCAATCTTTTAAAAGGGTGATACCACAGTAATTTCAAATTAAAAAATTTTCACAACTCAAAGCAAATGTTTTGGACTTTACAAATAATATTCTAAAATGTCTTCTTATTAATTCCACTTTAATTAAAGTATTTAAAATAATTAAAATTTTGGGAAGACACAACACGTTTCTTCTTTGTACTTTATAATACTATACCTTTAAGGTTTTCTTTTTTCAAAATTTAATTCTCTTATAAGCTTTTAATTTTTTTAATTTCCTTTATAATGTAGCCATTTTTTTAATTTTTAGATTTTTCATCTCTCCCTTCCATTTTATCTTATGGTTATCATTTCCAATACAATATAGGATAGTGACTCACACATCATAATGACGAATGATAAGACCTGAATTTAAATTTCAAAGACTTAAATATCTTCGCCTTAACTAACAACCAAAGCTTCATTGACATTTTCATATGCTGGGATTTGAATCTTATTAAAAAAGCTCAACGCTTGCGGTAGGATTAGAGATGTCCATGGGTTAGTTTGGGTTGGGCCCAACCAAAATCTTAGGCCCATTTGTTAGGCCTGAGCCGGACCTGTCTCGAAAAACATACCTAAAATTTTGTCCAAGCTCGACCCGAATAAAAATGTTAAAATTCGAGCTCGGCCTTACTCGCTCGTATAAAATTTTTAATATAATTTTAAAAAAAATATAATACACCAAAAATATTAAAAACATTAAAATAAATTATTCCAACCAATTTGAAAATAAATTAAAAATATATATTTATACTTAAGTAACATTAAGATGCGTACAACTTAACAAGCAAATACCTCTAAAATAGTAACAAAATTAACAACAAAACAATAGTTATACAATATCCAAATAATAACAACAAAATAGTAGGAACATAATAGTGAAATGGTAGTACAGTAGTGAGAAAACAATAAAATATTAGCAAAACAATAAAAAATGCAAGAAAACAACAGTTGTTTTGTATTTTTGCAAATTCGGGCCGAGCCGAGCTCAAGCCAAAAAAATCTTACACGAGGCCTAGTCCGTTTTCTAAATGGGCCCCCCTTTTTTTTACCTAAATCTATTTTCCAAAC
This sequence comes from Gossypium hirsutum, assembly GCF_007990345.1. Lineage (NCBI taxonomy): Eukaryota > Viridiplantae > Streptophyta > Magnoliopsida > Malvales > Malvaceae > Gossypium > Gossypium hirsutum. The sequence goes on along the minus strand of NC_053447.1, from coordinate 9,487,253 downwards.
ATATATTTTTATCCTAACCCTCTCATTTTTTGGACGAGCCTTCGATTTTTTGTAAAATTAATAGCCACTTTTAGAAAACGCAAACTCTTTAATATTAAAAGCCCGCAGGGTTGGTGACAAACAAATTGTTCTGGTATAATGTATATATTCATTTGAGTGGGTTGATGGTGTGTATACTATTAGGGCTGGAAGAAAAATCTAATTATCTGCTATTAGGGGTATTTAAATGACCGGTTTGGTTATTAATCAAATTGAACTAGCATTAATCAAATTAATCGAATTGTATAATTTTTTAACTGTTAATCAAATTGTATTTTTTTTAAAAAAAATTAACCAAAATTTATATGCTTTTGTCTTTTGGTTAAAATAAATATAAAACATATAAAAAAATACATTGAAATTAACCAAAATATATATTTTAGTCTTGAAAGTTAACCGAATTAACCAAAAATTTATGTCTTGAAGCACCACATAACTAAAAACACTACATAAGTCTTAAAATTAACACATAATATTAATTATTAAGTTCGGTTAATTCGGTTCATTACCTAATTTTGAACCGAATTAATTGATAATCGAAATTTTAAAAAATTATTAACCGACCTCCGATCAAACTAAATTCGGCCACCAACTGATTAACCGAATTAAATCGATTAGGTCGATTAATTCGGTTTAAACCAAAATTTAAACCCAGCATCACACCCTTATCTTCCTAAAACTATTCAATTTACTCTTATTTGGGTACCATTCCTCCACAATTGACATTATATGCTCCACCAAAATAAATCAATATATATAAATTAGTTTATAGTTACATGTATATGCATAAACTTTAATCTTTAAAACAAAAGAAACATCCAGTTGGTCTTTGGGATGGCAAAGGGTGGTAAGTTGAAGTTGAGTGGGCAGTCCTGTTTAAATGGTTTTACTCAACAAGACTTGCAGTGGAGTAATCAATGGGTTCCTCGGTTTGAATGATTTACCTAACACTACAGTGACTCCCCAACATTTTCTTATGACTTGAATTCAGTGAGGCTTTTCAACTTTCAAGCATCCATCCCATTCATAGGCATTGCCCCATGCTAACCCACTTTCCTCGTACCCTCCACCATGTGTGGCCGATTTTAAGTTTATTGGTCTCCCTGTTCACCCAGCCTATTCATTACAATATTAGCTGGCCCTGTTCACCAACTTCAGTAATTCCTCTTGTTTTTTTTTTTTTGTGGTATTAAAAATATTATGAATTAAAGACTACTTGTATTATGGGTAACATTAATTTCATATTTGCTAATTGGGTTTTTTTTTTCTCAGATCTTCGTCGCTGTTAGGTTTTAAGAGAAATTTAGATTGCTGAATGCTAGATCGACCAACTAAATGCTTCATTGACAATAAACCAGCCTGACAATGCAATGAAGAAGCATAGATCCATTACCTGCTGGATTGAGAGAGAGAGAGAGAGAGAGGGGGGGGGGAGGGTTTCTTTTTCTCCAAGTTTCATATTTTCCGTTATAATGCTTAGTGGTAAATCAAGTTATTAAACGCATTTAAGTTACTTATCCGATAAGATTAAAATTTGATTGAAAGTTTTTCATTTTGCTACCTTTTCTCTTTTATATGCTTGCTTTCTAAGTTAATGTTTGAAAATGAAACATAGACAGTCACAAAAGCAACTAAATTATGTCCAGGGGCTGATGGTAATAGGAGGCAGGCGAGCCTTCAGCCTTGGTCTTCATAATTTTTGGAAATTTCTATTATGTCCCTAAAATTTTTTGAAACTTTTAAAAAATAATAAAAATTGTTGTATCTTTTAATAAAGTATATATTAACTAATCACATTTAAAATATTGATATAAAAATTGTATATGGTAATACAATCCATTTTTATAAAAATTGTATTTTGATTTTTTTAATAAATTTTGTTTCAATTTTTTAAATATTTTTAAAACATATCATTTTTAGTAACTTATCAGTATTACTGGCAACATGGTTATTTGATTTGGCTCCATATTTAATGTTTAAAGTAAGATTCATTCATTCATCCCTCATCGTGCACATGCTCTTTTTATTTTGTACTAAAGTTCTTTAAAATGGTCGAACACTGACAATAATGGTGGACGTAAGGAGAATGATGACATATTTAGATATTTGTAGGTATTGATTTCTAATTGTGATCATAAATATTGAAGATTCGTAAAAAAAAATATTTGGATTCAAATATTTTAAGGCGATGGATGCACATGTTAATATTTAGATATCCACTTCATTTAAAAAATATATATATTTGCCAATTAAGATATTGATCTAGAAACAAATAATTTTTCTTGAAATAACTTAAAATATTATTTACAACATTATTTAATTGAAATGATATTATTCTTCATTATTTAAATAATTTAAGAAAAAATTATCCAAATTTATCACCTAAAATAGTCTACTAATTATAAATTTCGATTGATTAAATTATAAATAAAGTATTGTAGGTGGTATCCTTCCAAGAGACAACAATCTCATGTTCAAGATCTAGTAAATGTAATTTATAAAATTTTAAAATATTAAATTTTCTAATATTTAAAAAAACAGTAATTTTTTATTTTTATTTTGTAATTTTGAATAATATTTTTAATAATTATAATTGTTTGTAATATTTCATTTTTAGAAGAATTTTAAGGGTATTTCAACTTTAATCTTGCAACGAAACATTTCAAGGGTCTCATTTTTGCTTTTTAAGCAAATAGGTGTATTTATCTACTAAAGTAAAAGGTTTATTACACACTCTAGTCTCTAAGCTATATCATTTTTCCTTTGGTAAAGTTTTTAATATGTAAATATTATTTCAATTCAAATAATAATATAATAATATTTTTTAATTGTTTCAAATATTTTTATTTTTTGATTTGTCTCTATACCAATATCTTAAATTCACTATTTTTTTTAAGTGAAGCGAATATGTAAATATTAACATATGCATTTATCGTCTTAAATATTTGAATCATTAATATTTACTATCACATTTACAAATTAAATTCTCGCAAATATATGAATATGTCAATGTCCTTACTATTGTCGAGTGTTTAACCATTTTAAAGAATTTTGGTATAAAATAAAGAAAGCATGTGCAAGATAATAAATGAAGGAAGTTTACTCCAAACATTAAATACGGAGTATGCCACTAGTAACATTGGAGAAGTTTTAAAATTTGATGTATTTTACAAATTTTAAAATTTGAAAATATTTTATTAAAACATTTTTAGAATGTATTTTTATAAAAATTGATTTTATTTTTAATCAAATATAATTTTATATTAATTTTATTATTTTAAATGTGTTTAACAAAGATATAATTTATTCTAAGATACAATGTTTTTTTTAATTGTAAATAACTTTTTGCAATATTTTATAGTATTTTTTTAATAAACCAACACAAAGTTGCCCTCAATGTTTATAGGTTTCTAGGTTTGAGGACTTAAATTTTTTTTTTTAGATTGACACCCTCAACGTTACAATTTTTTCAAAAATTAACTCAATTTTAACGGGAAAAATAAGTTGACCATCAATCAAGTGCAGGTCAATGAAGTAACCTATGTGGCGTGCCACGTAAGCACGGGGATGAAGATGACGTGTCAAAAATAAAGAATTAAATATGAAATTAAAAAGAAGTAAATAATTTGTAAAAAAATAATTCTAGGTAAAATTAAAATCGATTGTAAAATCCCTAATCCCTTATTCCCAAATCGTAAAATCCCTAAAACCCTTACAATAAAAAAAATTCAACAATCTCTAATCTAGATTTTTGCAGTAGCAAAAGAAATTTCAAGGAAGGGAGGGGGAGCTAAAGATTGATACGATTAGGGCAGACTCCGTAACCCATATTTAAAGGTAGGTGATTTCTGATTGGGTTTTTTGGGAATATGTTATGGTTTTTGTTTTATTTTTAATTTGGTATAGTTTAGATACACAAAATCGAAGGTTTTACAACAACAATCTAGGATTGTTAATCACAGTTTTAATGGAAAAAAATGGGTTTTTTTTACTTGCGATGGTGGTTGAAAATTGTTAGTGTTATCGATTTTCAATGCGATAGTGGGGTAGAAGATGTAGGGACCGAACTGCATAGAAAAGCAATAATTCCAAGAAAAAAAAACTTTTAAAAAGGTTTGAATACCGAAAAATGTAGATGCCTACTGTGTTGTGTTGTTTACTTTTAGTAACGTCTTAGTGTTTGTTGTTGTATTCAAAGAAATAGTCTCTATGTTGTTTTGGGTTTTGTTTTTGTTGGTTTTTACAGAGTAAATTGTTTGTTTATACTTGCAGATAACATGTGATGAGGAATATTACCTTATTTTGCATGTGGGTGGGCACTTTGTAAAGGATCCATATTTTAGATATGTAGGTAGGGAAGTGATTAGGCTTAAAGAGAACCCAGACACAATATCCTATTTTAAATTATGTAAAATAGTTAAAAATGAGTTAGGGATTCACGCTATCCTATTAATATATTTTCATGAGCTTGGTACAGTAGGGTTACAAAATAATCTAAGGGTGGTTTATGATGACACTACCATAATAGCTATGTTAGACTTTTGGGTTAAGTTTAAGGAGATTAACCTATATGTTGAAGATGATATGTTACTATTGCTTGCCCCCTCCCCCTATTTAGATAAATTTGATAATAAAGGAGAATGGAGCACATATGGTGATGTTGAAGAAATCAATGGGGTAGAAGTTGATGGGGAGGGTATGACTGATACGCAATTTGAGGTAGATGAGCATGGTGGTGGGCAAAGTGGTGGGCTGATGAGTTTAGGATCAATAGTTGGAGAAGATAATTATAGTGGTTTTGTATAATCTATTGGTCATGAAAATGTTGCTGATTTTGCAACATCAGTTGGAGTGGGCAATGTTGTTGCTCCAGCTAATGGAGAAGAAGAGTCGAAGGCAGTGCTGGATGGGAATAAGACTGAGGTATGGGACTCAGATGAACATGGCAGCTTGGTTGGATCAAATGAAGATTAAGAACATGAAGATGGTGAGAGAAGAAGAAGCAAGTTTCCCTTATACAATGACCGATCAAATAAACAAAAATTTAGTTTGAGAATGATGTTTAAGGATAGCAAACAATTTAAGACTACAATTTGAAACTACTCTAAAGATAGTAGAAAACAACTGAAGTTTTTTAATAATGAACCGAAAAGGGTTGCTGTGAAATGCATTACTTCCTCTAATTGTCCATGGAGAGTTTTGGCTAGCTACAATCCTATTGCCAAGTGTTTGTTGATTAAGACTTTGAAGAAGGAGCGCCATTGTTAAGTTAGTTTTAATAACAAAATGGTGATTACTGCTATGGTTGCCCAACATTTTGAAGCAACTATCAAGGATCACCCTAAGAGGGCTTCCCGATTATGTGTTCTAATGAGCACTCTTGAATATGAATTGACGGATTATAGATTAATACACTTCGTGTGTATTACCTGTGTGTCCATCGATATTTCAAATAAATTCAACAAGCAAAGTTCCAACATGGGATAATCTAAACTTGAGATGAATTATTATGGAAATGTACATGTTATATGGATATATGATGTGGAAAGCATATGTATATGAAAAATTTACATGATGAGCTCATCCTTGTTCTTGATATTCACATAAAGTACATGACTAACAGGTTTCTTGAGGTTATATGTGTTTAGGCAAATTGTCAATTTTCTTTGGATGAATTTTGCATATTTACCTTAAATGTAAATGAATGGTAAGTTAATTTTTCATTATACGAACTTACTAAGTATTAAATGCTTACTCTGTTTTATTTCCTTTGTCTTATAGTACTCGGAGGCTCGTAAAGGTTGGAAGTTGGTGGGAGCTACATCACACTATCCCTCGGGCTCTTTGATATATATATATATATATATATATAGCAAACTGATTTTAGTTATAATGGCATGTGTAGGCTAAATATGACCAATGGTGACAATGTAAATGTTTGGTTGTAACTAGCCATTGGAATGGCTTGTGAATGACATATTTTGATGAATGTATATATGGTCTTAATATGTTTGATGAGTCTTTAAATTGGATAAATGATGGAAAATATATAGGCTCATTATTAATTGATTTGAGTTAGTATAATTGGTAAGATATGCACGTATTTGAATTGGTTCAATTAGGGGAAACTAACTACTTGGATATATAGGATTTTATAATATGTATTAAACTTGGTTTTAACTTGATTTGAATTATTGGTATTGCCTTGTGAATGTGTTGAAATGTTAATGTAGGTGCAAGGCAAGTTTGGGTGAGAAATATGGCTTGGAAATGACCTTATTTTGTCCACACGGGCAGAGACACGGGGGTGTGTCTCAACCGTGTATGACACACAGCCTAGCACATGGGCGTGTGTTTTGGCCATCTGTCCCCTGCATTTTTAAAATTTCAAAATTGAATGTTCAGAATTGATCACACGGCCTGGCACATGAGCGTGTAGCTTAGCCGTGTGACCCCTGCACCTACATACGGTCTAGTACACGGGTGTGTGACTTGGCCATGTGACCTAAGTTAGAGAGTTACACGAGTATGGACACAGACTGAGACACAACCGTGTGCCCTATTTCGAATGCCCTCATGGCCTGTCCACACGAGCGTGTGTACCCCGCACCTTTGAAAAATTTTAAAATTTTGTAAAAAAATTTCTAAGTACTCGGTTTAGTCCCGACTTGTTTCTAATGTATGTTTTAAGCCTCAAGGGCTCATAGTCATATAAGAGGCTTTATGAATAATTTATGACATGAATGTTAAATAATCTAAAATGTTTGTATTTGATCTGTATATTCTGGTAATTCTTCGTAACCCTATTCTAGCGACGGATACGGGTTAGGGGTGTTACATGCCAAGTGTTTGCAGATTAGGACTTTTAAGGAGGAGCCCCATTGTTAAGTTATTTTTAAGAATAAAATGGTAATTGTCGCTATGGTTGCCCAACATTTTGAAGCGACTATCAAGGATCACCCTAAGATGAAGCTGAAGAAAATTAAAAAAATATATACTTCAAAGATGCATGTACATATGTGCATTGACATTTGTTATAGAGCTAAGAAAATAGTTAAGGAGAAAATGATTGAGAATTCCAAAGAAGAATTTCACCAGTTCTTGGACTATGCTCATGAGTTAAGGTCAAAGATGCCAGGTAACACAATAAAAATGGTTGTTCAAAGGGTGACAGTAGACTTCCCTCCTCATTTTAAGAGGTTTTATGTGTGCTTTGATGCACTAAAAAGAGGCTGGAAAGCAGGGTATAGGCCACTCATTAGGTTAGATGGTTGCTTCCTAAAAGACTCATTTAAAAATAAATTTCTCACAATTGTTGGAAAGGAAGCAAACAACCAGATGTTTTCTATTGCATGAGTTGTCGTTAAAGTAGAGTACATTGATTCGTAGGCCTGGTTTCTTAATTTTCTATCAACTGATTGAGGATTAGAAGATGGGTATGGGTACATAGTTATTAGTGACCAATAAAAGGTTAGTTAATTAACTCATTTGTACTTGGTGTTGTCTTATTATTCTTTTAATTATAATTAACTACATTTTCCTAACAATATCTTTGGTTCATTATGACACAAATAGAGCTTTGAGATTACGATTTGTACGAGACACGTGTTTGCAAATTGGTCAGGGAGGAAGCTAGGGAAATCTTTTGGGTGTGAATTCTGGCAGATTGTGAAGTCTATGACTAAGAGGGAATGGGAGGAAATTTGTGCAACACTAGAGAAAAAAATAATGATGCTTATGATAATTTGATGAGAAAGTCTCCAAAGATATGGACTAGGACTTTTTGGGGGACTACTTGTAAATCAGATCTAGTTGACAACAATCTATGTGAAGCCCTTAATTCAAGCATTGCTAAAGCTAGATTCAAAAGCATTATCAGAATATTTGAGGATATTAAGACCAAGATGATGACTCGGATAGTAAAGAAAATGAAGTTTTGTAATAGATAGTTAAGTTTGATGCCAACAAGGACTGTATAAAGTGGCAATTGAGATGGAAGGGTGAAAATGGATGTGAAATGAGAAAAAGAAGTTACCAATATACAGTGGACGTAAGCCAAAGGACATGTAGTTGTAGAAGTTGACAGATTGGTGGGATTCCATGTATCACCTAGGGCTTCAGCTAGATGACTATTTGCATGAATTTTATTACATAGAAACCTACAAGAGTGTTTACTCATTTCCAATACAACCCATAAATGGGCCATATGATTGGGAAAAACGGATGTTAAGCTAGTGCTTCCTCCTATTGAAAGGAAGATGATTGGAAGGCCCAAAAAGAATAGGATGATGGCCAAAGATGAATCGAAGAAATTGAAGTCTGGCCACTTGAGTAGGAAATGTCTAATCATGACATGTACACAATGTGACCAACATGGCCATAACAAGCAGTCTTGCACACAAGGAAGTGAACGTGCTAAACAAGTACAATGTTGTTCTTCACTTATGTAACTTGAGTAAATTTATTATGTCTAATCACTTTCATTATGGTCCATGTTTTGCAGCAAGCTGCACAACCACCAAACAGAAGGGGAAATCTCCCATTAAAAGTCAATTACCTCTGATAAATCTTAAGGAAAACAACCCAAAAAAGGAAAATACATAGAATAGAGTTGTATACAAATTTGAAGACTGGGAATCAAACATTTTATGTGAATTTTCTTCCTTTTACTATTGATCTCCCAACCAACAACATTGTGTATGGTTCTGATCAACTTAAAACACACTTGCAGTCTGGTACAACCACAATGAGCATGGTGACAGGTTCATGTAAGGATGTAGTGAACAATCTTCTTCAACACCCAAGTCACCAAAGAACAAGAGAAAGGCTCATTTCGATCATCTGGAAATACGAAAATCAATTACAAGAAACATGAGTAAATCATTGAAGAAATAGTTGCAAGTGTTATAATCTCCTTTAATTTGTCACATTTTGAGCCTAAAACCTTCTACTTTTGGAATGCACCAAGGGTAACTATTATTTTATTATACTAATAACCAAGATGTTGGTTTTTTTAGTTGATGTAGTTAGGTATAGCTCACTTACAATAGTATGTTATATATGTTACATCAAACTTGTTTTTGGTTGGTATAGCATGAATGGTATATAGGCTAAATCATTACCTGTGGAATGCTTTTGTAAAGCATATTTTATCCTAATTTCAATAGGGAAATTATATGATTAACTATGGGATGTTTTACAGTCTTACATTTCTTTTCATTGCATTATTTACTACATCCAAAATAAATTACATAAACAACACCCAAAATTGGTCATTAATTCCAAGCAAAATGTACATCAATGTTCCAAATTAAATAAACAACATAACATAGAGTTATGTTGGAAAATTTTACATTCAATCGACATTTCCAACTGGCAGTTGCACACGCCTCTTGACACTACTACCAACAAAGAAACCTATGGTGATGCATACAATACATAACATAGAGCAATAAAAAAATATATTTTATATTGACTTATCCTTCTTGATAACTTTCATTTTTTATTTCATGGTCATCATTTTATTCCTTAATATTAGTTCTCCTTCAACACCACAAATTGGTCTACCTCTTTCAACCTCAATGTTAACACCATTATTGCCACCATTATGGCTACCATCAAATGCAACCAAATTCATAACCTTCTTTCTAAATGCTAAATTCTCTTTTGAAAGATTTCGTTTACTATCACGCAATTGATGCAATAATTCAGTTGCATGGTCACACATTTTCCTATCGTACCACTTGAAAAAACCACAACAACAGTCCTGCAAACAAACCCCGTGAGTGACAACAACAAAAAATTTAAATCATAAACCTTCAACCTAGGGAAGTTTTTGAAATCATCCAAATTGAGCTGAAGTAGCATATAAAATTCTTTTTCACTTACCTAAAAATCTAAGCAACAAATAAAATCTCTTCCCCAGATTTAAATTTTTCCATGAAGTGTCTCTTGGAACTAATTTCTTGCAATAACACTTTACTTCTTGCCTATTGTACTCATACTCCCTCCGCATTGATGTAACAATATTTGAATACCTCAATTTTTCCCTCGAACCATGCAATACCCATTCTCTAAGCTGGCTATTCGAACTATGTGATTCATATTTGAGCAAATTTCCTAAATCCGTGATTTCGAACGACAAGGAAGAAAAATAACAATTTCTTAGGGTTTGTGGTAAATTGAGATAATGAGAGGAGAGAGATTTCAATCCGGGTTTCTTAAGAGATAGTGGTTTCTTGAAGATTAGAGATTGTTGAAGTTTTTTTATCGTGAGAGGTTTAGGGATTTTACGATTTGGGAAAAAGGGATTAGAGATTTTATGATTGTTTTTAATTTTACCTAGAATTTTTTTACAAATTATTTATTTCTTTATTTTTGACACGTCATCTTCATCCTCGCACTTATGTGGCACGCCACATAGGTTACTTCGTCGAAATGTGCTTGATTGACGGTCAACTCACGTTTCTCGTTAAAATTAGGTTGATTTCTAGAAAAATCGTAATGTTGAGGGTGCCAATCCTAAAAAAAATTAATGGCTGAAACCCAAAAACCCATAACCGTTGAGTGCATTTTCGACAATTATGCCTATTTGCTAAATAGAGTTGAGAAGTTTTCTAGAAATTATTTTCAGAATGACATTTCAATGCCAACTAATTTTGAAGTAAATGCATTCACGATATAATGTTGACCACCATATAATTATTAAATTATGTTAATGAACCTAATTAATAAATTTATAATTTATAATTACATATAATATGTTTATATGGATATAATTGAGATAGATTTGCATGTATATATAATATATTTTTAAGAAATTAAATACAAGACCCTAAATATATATGTGAAAATGAAAATATTGATAAATCTAATATTAAAATATATTAATATATACTCATTGATATAATACTGATTATCTTAATCTTATCACCGCAATGTTACATTAATATAAATAATTTCTCCACTAAATATGTACACTTATACTATTAGTATTTATATACTTTAAAGTAATTAAAATTAATTTTTATTGGGAGGATCTAACGTATCTTGTGTGATTTTTTAGCCAAAAAAAGATTTAGATGCACCTAGCAGGCAGCAGACAAAGTAAGAGGTGTCTCTTTGACATTAGCTAATTTATCCTTTGGCCGTGTGTTGCATAATTAACATCATCATTTTGACTCTGGTTATTGCTATTTGTTGGTACTGTAGGTTTGATGAGGACCCACGAAAAAATCTAAATTATTATTTTAAGAATTTAATATAATAATAAAATTGATGCACAAATTTGAAAAATACATGCAAGTATTCAATGGAATAAATTTTAAAATTACGTGTGAAATAAATCAATTAACAAGAATATGAGGGGTTTAAAATTTAATTTTAATTGACCCTAATTTTACATGGATTTTTTAGGAGAAAATGGAGGGGAAATATACTCTAAATTTGTTCCAAAATAAAAATAAAAGTCTAAAATAATTAAATAAATAATTTATTTATATAAGTAAAATTCAATGAATAAAATAATTAAAAATTAATTTATTCATTGAATTTTACTTATATAAATAAATTATTTATTTAATTATTTTTTAAAGAAAATAAAAACTAAAATCAAACATAAATGTGTCACTTGTCGCGCAATATTATGCTTTTCTATCTTACTTATGTATATGTGTGATTTCGATTTTGAAGAGGAAAATTGATTTACAATAAGGGAAAAGTGTTTAATCAAGTCAAGTGAAAAAATTTGGAGTTAGTTAAGTTAATAAGTTCTATTTTATTATCTTAACTCGATTTGAATTTTTTCTTGAATTAAGTCAAGTGAAATGAAATTCAATTTGAATCGAATAAAAATGTTTGAGTTAAATTAAAAAAATAAACATGTCAAATTAAAATCTTACTACAATATAACTAATGTTATGTTAGAGCACATAAATTTGAAACTATATATATTTGAAAACTCTATCAAAGTAAAATAATAGAAAAATACGATACTTTAGTATTATAAATTTGAATTTTCAATTTTTTATGAAATTTTGAATTTATATAAATATTTTTAATTCTTGAAAATTACTTTAAATTTTATGAAATTAAATTTGAATTCTTCTAAAAATTTTATTGAAAAAGATGAATTTACAAATTTGTAAATTTAACTTGAATTTAACTCAAAAAAATAAAACAATTATTCGAATTAACTTAAAAAAACAATTCAATTCAAATTCAATTCTATTTTCAACGAAATCAGTTTTGCCTTATTTTTCTCAACATCAATTGCTTTTTTAGAGGAAATGGATTCTTGAGAGACCGATCTGCCTTTTCTCCTCCTGGGCCAAATAATTAATGTAGCAAAACAATAAATGGGTTCCAAGGAAATCCATTAATGTTGCACTGTCGAAATATGACAACTGGACATTCTCATAACTTCACACCTCAACTATTATGTAACCTACATCTTAATCTTAAGTATAAATATTTTTCATATTTAGGAAACAAATTCTATTTAAAATTCATTCAAGTTTTCTAAACAAACTGAAGTTTTCTCTAAACACATGCCCCATTACTCAATGTATGTACTAGAGATTTAGGGAGCTTTTGTTGGGTTTCTTATTTGCGAAGAGCAACAAAATAATTGCTAGTCAAATATTAAGGATTAGGGAAATGAGTTAAGGTTTATCCATGAATCGAATAAGGTTTTTATGACTATGATTGATTTAACAGTTGAAACGAAAGTTGTCTGGATGAGGTAAGCCAAATTGAATTAGGCTTGATGGTTAAATAACTAGTGCACTCCTTAGAGATCCTAGGTTCCATCCATTCCTTTTCATTTCATTTCTTTTTATTACGAAAACCACATTAGAATGTATATTGAATGGAGTAAAAACTTAACAAGTATGGGCAATAACCTAATGCTTAAGCATTCTCTCTTTCCCTTTAGCAAATTAAGGTTAAGCCATGCCTTACCTAATTCTATTTCTTTTATTTTTTCCGGCTGAAAATTTGGGGAAATTACCCATGTCACCCTTAGGGTTTCCAAACCCCAAGTACTTATGTAATTTATCTCCTAATTGGTTTTCAATTTCTACTTTTTCAAATCCTATTAGAATTGGTCTTTTTCTCATATTTTCCCCATTTTCTTTTTCATCCTATTCTTTGCAAAATATTTTCTCTCAATTACTGGAATTATTTTTGTTTTCCATATCAAATCAATTCTCGATAAATTGACTCTCTACCGATAGTTGAATTCATTGTTGATAGCCTCCGTAATACCATCAAGTCTGGTAAGTACATCTCGTTCTAAAGTTTAGACCCCAATTTTGTGGAATTTCTATCTGATATTAATCTTTCAAATAAACTAGTCAATCTTTCACAGCATTTGACAAATTTTTTTGATAATATTGATTAATCTTGAAGAATCTCAAAATCGATCGTTAACTCGTACATAAATGTCGTTTGAAGGACCTGTTTCAGATGTATCGGATCAGATTTGAACATGAGGGGTGTTATTCGAGCTTCTGATGAAAGGTGTGTGTTATTTTAAAAGCGAATCGGGGCAAACTAGGCCTAGAATTAGGGCCACATGGGCATGTGAACCACACGACCATGTGCCCTAGAAACCCTAGTGTAGTTTGTGAACCACACGGCCTATTACATGCCCGTGTCTTCTTTGTAGGTTATTTTTGTCATTTGCCACACAACCACAACTTGTTACACGATCATGTAACCTTTCCACACGGCTTGGTCATACGGCCGTGTGACCCATGCTTTTCAAATTTTACAATTTTGCCTAGGATTTTTATATTTTATATAGTTTAGTCTTTAAATAGTTTCTGATACATTTTTGGAGTTTTATTTCTCACAATTGAACCCCTAATAATATGAGTATTGGAATTTATGATATGAATGTCTAAATTATTACTGTATATGCATGATATGTGAATAATTTATGCCTATTGTGTTTGTATTACTGATTGTATGTTTAGTACGCTTTATGTTACTGTCAAATCGAACACATGACGAGCATGCCTTTTGCTACTGAATTTTGATATGTTATAAGCATATTGGTTGCTACCTTATTGTTCTGTTAAAAACATATCAAGTGCTACTGTATTGATCTGTTCTAAGCATGCCATATTACTTTGCATGGGGTGAGACAATTTATACGGAGGAAGTATTGGCAGTTTATCTGCAAATTTGTTATTAATCCACAGCTAGAGGCAGATTCTATCTTTGGGTCTTGCCGTGCACCCACAACCAGAGGTAGATTCCAACTGTGGGTTAATTGTTGTGCATCCCCAACCTGTTGACAACTCTTACCTACAAACATGTTGTGCATCCACAGCCAGTGGCAGATCTTATATGCATTATTTTTGTTGTGTATCCATAGCCAGGGGCAGATTCCATCTGTAGAGATTTTGCTATGTGTCCACAACCATTGGTTGTTTATCTGCGAACCTGTAGTAGTTTAACCACAAATTCGATGTGTTGGTGGATGGAGTTTTAGGGAACTCCCATTGTGGTGTATAGTGGTGGGGTAAGATCTTTTCCGTTAAACCAAAACTATATGACATAAGCATGTGCATACAAACTGGATTTTCTAAGATGACATATATACATATATGTGTAAATTGTTGAGTGATCTGAAATATTGATATTCTGAAATTGCTATTATGAATTGGTCTATGTGTTGTGTTTTTGTATACTTATGCAATTGCACTAATTTTGCTCGTGCTAGTGCTCACACTGAGCTTCATAGCTCATTCCCTTTTATTTTTATCCTTACAGATAACCCATCAGGTTAGGACGTAGATGCGACATCCAAAGGGTCTCAGCTCTGTTTTTATTTATTGAATTATTTAGGCTTATTATATTATTTACTTTATTATTCAAAGTTTGTATAACTTTATTTTGAACTGTGGCATGGAACATAGAATTTGGGTTATATTTCTTTTTATTTTTATATTGCATGACATTTAGTTTGATTTTAGGAAATTTAATTATAAATAATTAATTAGCTATGCATGAACCCCGATTTTTATTAAAAACATATGTAAATATCACATTTTTTTTTGCTAGGTTATAAATTTATTTTGATTAATAAATAAAATAGAAATTAACTAAGTTTTCAATGGTAATCACCCTTTTCAAGAAAAATATTAGATTAATTGTATTTCTGTCCACTCAAGAGTTTTTCTAAAAATAAGCTAAGTTTTCTTCTAAGATAAACAAAAGTTTAAAATGTTTGTTTTATAACTTCCAATAACTTTGTTAGGCCATCTTGGTGACTGATATAATCTCTCGAATTTGGGCCTAACGTCTAGGTCGTGTTGGAAAGATTGCATTACTTGTGACATCGATGATGTCTTAGCAACAAATATATTACATGGGTGGCATAAGTGTTGGAATATTTATTACTAAATAAATATTTTAAATATTGCAGGAGTCCTTAATATTACAATGAATCAGATAATTTTATGTATTTTAGGTAGTTACTATTGAGTGGTTATTTTGACTTAGGTAGTTACCATAATAGTTAGGTGAAGATTTAGATAAAAGAAGTTGGGGCTTGCTTTTCCTAATTCTTTCACTCTCTTTAAAAATTATAAGTGCAATTTAGAGAAATTGGTAGAGGTTCTCAATAGACACAATTCCTCAACTAATTCCTTGTTATCAAGCTCTATGGCTAAAGTTTAGATTGATATGTATTTTAATGTTTTTGCACATTGTTAATATGTATTCCAATTTGTATAGTTAATTCTTTTAGGATCTAACATTAAATGCAACAAAAATGATCCCGATGCTACCCGGACCAACACATCCATGGAAGAGGATATAGAATTTGAAGCAATAGACTCCTCTCAGATTGTGCAACTCTAGGATTCAAGGAAATATGATATGTTGTTTGTTCTCATCAAAATATTATGTTATTACACAATTTCTTTTTTTAACATGTAGTATAGTGTAAATTATATTATTTTATGATTTTTTATTGGTTTGAAGTAATCTATAATATCATTTAAACTTCTGAGTTGGTGTCAAGAGTCAACTCGATTAGGAAAATTATTAAAACACTTTTTCATATTTAAAGTAAATTATATTATTCAAGGATACTTTAATATTTTTTATTTAAAAAGAAAAAAATATATACATATGATTAGATTTAAACCTATATCAGTTACATTAATAAAACCTTAAATATATCATTCAACCAATGCTTTATTTTTAATAAATATATTTATTATATAAATTTAGTTTTCACCTACACCGTAGGTGTGATTTAATGTAATTTAAATGCCTAATGAAAAATTGTTACTCACTTTTCTCCAATATTCACATGGTTATTCAGTAAATTTGTTTTTTTGGAAAAAAAGTATGGGATCTCTTGACTTTACTTCATTAGTACTTCTCGGTATTTGTATGGCAAATTTATTGTATTTTTCGAATTGATCAATTTTAGCCATTGAAAACGTGCTTCATTCTCACGATCAAGCCTTCCAATTAAGAGATGAGGTGAGCAACTACCATAATACACCTTATGGTTCATATTCTTCAATTTGATCATTACTAGTTTCAATACTTTTTTAAATTTTTAATGCAAAAAACATTTACTTAATTCATTGACCAACTTTTTCTTTAAGAAAATAGCAAGGTTTTAAAATTTAAAAATTTGAAAATAGTAAGAAATAATTAATTAAAATTTAAAATTAAAAAAAAAATAAAAGTGTAAAGATAAAATTTGGTTTGGGTTTAAAAGTAGGTTGAATGGGCACTTTATTGCCCAATTTTACTACAGCCAATTGAAATTCATTTCCATCACGTTAAAGCTCTGGTAAAGTTTTACAGCACCTACAAATGCACTTTGACGTTTTTGGTTATTTTTGAATTTTTTTTTAATTATTTTGATTTAAAAATTGTATTCATTTGGTAATTGAGTATTAAAGCGTATTATCTTTGTATTTAAGATAAGGATTGGAGAGAGATTAAGAATAGTTATAAGCATTATATAAAAAAAATAGATATTGTAATAGCTTATAAAATACTTAAATGAATATATTAAGTTATAAGAGCAATCATATAAAAACTTTAATGTGAACTCTTATTACATGTTGCATTTGCATCTATATTTAATTACTTTTAATAATAATATTATATAAATAAAAAGAAAAAAAAGAAGTTGTCATCTGACTATCACTGAAATGAAATGTCGCGTATTTCGAACCTTCGACCAGGTCTCTGCCTGTGTTGCGTCAGCTCTGATTCCTTTGGATCAGTTTCCACAATTAACCACGACGCGTACCCTCCCTTGACTAACCACAACAAGCCACCTGGCAATTTATGGCGTTCGACAGTCCGAGAATACCCTTTCTCTTATATTAGAACAAGCATAGAATCCAAACCCTCGTTGTTTGTTTTTTGATTATAGATAATAGTAACATAACGGCAAGAGGAGTAGAAAAAGACAAAATAAAAAGGAAATTATACAAATAAAAGAGAAAAAAAGTAAAAAGAAATTCCCCCTATTTTAATTTTTTAAAAAAGAAAAAAAAATCGTGATTTCAACTTTCCTTAATAAAAAATAAACAAGATTCTTCAAATCTAACGTCTCAAAATGAATGATGAAAATTTTCCTTTTTATCAATCTTCACTGTAACATTAAATAATAAAATTTCTTTATAATTTTCCTCCTCGGCCCTTCTCTTTCTTTGTGTCTTTGTCTCACTTTTTTTCCCTGACTCGAATTTCTATTTCATTCTTTTCTTTTATCGTTTTCTCGCCGCACTTCTCTTTCTGTTATCAGATCAGGTAGGGGAGGGAGGAAGATTGCTGGAACCGTCCGATGTTTGGACTTTTGACTTCGTTGTGATCGGGGGTAATTTAGGATGGGGCAGTGTTACGGCAAAGTTAATCAATCGGGAGTTCATGAAGGGACAACGACGACTATGGTGGTTTCAGCGGATCGGGACGAAACCACCGCACAATCGGCTAATGGCGCCGGTAATGTTCCCTCAGTGAAGAATACTCCAGCTAGGTCTTCGAGCCAGAGTCCATGGCCCAGCCCATACCCGCACGGGGTGTCTGCCAGTCCGCTTCCTCCTGGTGTATCGCCTTCTCCGGCGAGAGCTTCAAGGGGCTCGACGCCGAGGAGATTCTTCCGCCGGCCGTTTCCGCCGCCTTCTCCGGCGAAACACATAAAGGCGTCACTAGTGAAGCGTCTTGGCGGTAAGCCAAAGGAAGGGCCGATCCCCGAGGATCGTGGAACTGAGCCGGAGCAAGCTTTGGATAAGAACTTTGGTTATGGCAAGAATTTTGGAGCTAAGTATGAGCTTGGAAAGGAAGTTGGGAGGGGACATTTTGGTCATACTTGCTCTGCTAGAGGTAAAAAGGGTGAGCTCAAGGATCAACCTGTCGCTGTTAAGATCATCTCAAAAGCTAAGGTACACTGCTCTCTCTTTTGCTCATTTTCCCTCCTTTTTTATATTGTTTATAATGAGTAATTTTGGCTAATTTATTAAGTTCTTTAGATATTTCGATTGTTTTCTTAATGCATTTGGAGGTGTTGTATTGGATTTATAAGATAGTCTTAAGAGAATGGCCATTAGTTAAGAACTCAAGATGGTATTGTTATGTATTGCGAACATTTGATGGATGTTTGTTTTCTTGATTCAAGTAAACTCGGCCGGAGTAGTTCTTAGTTGAAGAAAATAAATTACATAAGCTGTACTATTTATAGAATGATCATGATCATTGATCTTTTTCAATTATATGAGCTATATAGGACATACGTGAGTTTAAAGGATACCTCTTGCTTTGATTAGCCGTATTTTTTTTGTCTGTTAGGAGGCAAGGCGATCGCGATTTCCGACCGAAAGAAGACAAAGGTGCATTTGTCTTTATTCGGTGATCATTTAGGGTGTATAGCAATAATGCAGTGCTACTTGGGATATTTTGTACCTAAAGTCTAAAATGGAAATGCAACTGTAGCCAAATCAAGCACAATAGAATTTGGTTGGAATGCAAATTTTATTTTCTACTTTCTTCAATGAGAGATTTTTGGTGTAATATCGATATCTTATCCCCTAAATCCTCAGGCCATCTTTCTGCCTACAGAATGGCATTGTTGTTGAGTGAGTCTGCGGATGACAACCTTGTTCTACCTTATTTTGTGTCAAAGCAACTCTTTCTAAATTTCTATCTTAGGATCATTCCTGTTTTTCCTTCCTTTCTCATAATTTAAGCAGATAGAGGTTCTCTTTTCTGCATTATTCTTGTAGTTAAGTTTCCAATATAGTTCTTTTTTCTCTTTTTGGTTTCCTATTCACTGGTAAGTTCTCCCCCCCCCCAAAAAAAAAAAAAAAAAAGAAGAAGAAGAAAATAGAAGGTGATCAAGTGTGTTGATTGACCAAAGGCTCAGCCTGGTGTTCCTCCCCTCCCTTTATTTGGTGGGGTCTTCTGCAGGACAAGGATCAAATCCTAGGTCCTGTAT
Organism: Gossypium hirsutum; assembly: GCF_007990345.1. NCBI lineage: Eukaryota > Viridiplantae > Streptophyta > Magnoliopsida > Malvales > Malvaceae > Gossypium > Gossypium hirsutum. The sequence continues at coordinate 9,467,734 of NC_053447.1, read as the reverse complement.
CTCTATGGGGTTATATATACTCTTTTTTTAATCAAGTGAGAAAATAAAAAGTATGAAATGTTGATTGCCACGGCTGCATTTTAACCAGATTTATTTGACAGATGACAACAGCAATATCGATTGAAGATGTTCGAAGGGAGGTGAAAATATTAAAAGCACTATCAGGACATAAGCATCTGGTCAAATTTTATGATGCATGTGAGGATGCCAATAATGTGTACATAGTCATGGAGTACGTCTTCTCTCGTTTCTGTTAAAACTTATTGTAGTAAAATGGTTTATCTTCATTAAAGCTATGTCCATGCATTATCCTTTCTACTTGCATATGATTGATTTTTGGTCTTCTAGTTGGTTCCTTTCCTTCTTTTCAGTAGCTTTACTTTCATAACTTTTTGAACCTTTCTGCATGATAATAACAGGCCTGATTTGCTCTGTAGAGATTTGAGAACATTCCAACTGTACCATAAAAAAATTGTATTGCATTTTTAAAGTTTTGGTCTGACTGTAGTGGACTTTTGTGTCTTTTCAGATTGTGTGAAGGTGGAGAGCTATTAGACAGAATTTTGGCTAGGTAATTTGTTTTCTTATAATGTCCATGTTTTTAGGCCGTCTTATTTGCCATTCTGTTTGAATATCATTATCTTTACAGAAGGCAGAAGGTTAGATAAATAGTATTGTATTTGTTCCCTTTTGATTCATGTTAATGGCTGTTAAGCAAGCTTTATGCCTGCCTTTTTGTTCCCTACTTTTTTCGCCTTAGGTTTGTCATGATTATACAGAAGATTGAAGGCCCCTAATGTGATAAGTGTGATACATTGTGAAACTGAAATAAGAATTTTTCTGTTCCAGGGGAGGAAGGTACACCGAAGACGACGCAAAAGCTATAGTTGTACAAATTTTAAGTGTGGTTTCATTTTGTCATCTGCAGGGAGTTGTTCACCGTGACTTAAAGCCAGAGGTTTTCACTTTTGCATTTGATTTTTATGGACTGTGAAACTGACAAGTATATATTCTGTCAAATTATCACATCTCTAATTCTATTCTTTGTTGCTTGAGCTACAGAACTTCCTTTTCACTTCTGGTGGTGAAGATGCGGACATGAAACTAATTGATTTCGGTCTTTCTGATTTTATAAGACCAGGTCATAGCTGATTATACCTTATTTTTTGGTTGGTTTCTTTGTAGATTTTTATAGGGTAATTAAGTTTAAACCTGCAATCCGCAATATTCTTGCACCTCTGTTCTGCTGTAAATTGGAGAAGAAATTAAGTTGCTTTCATATGTATAAAACCTTAAACCCTTTAAACCCCAATGAAGCGAAATTATGTGACCCTGTGAGGTACTTTTAAACCCCAATGGATTACTAAGTAGGAAACAGATAAATTTATGTTGGACTTCTATCAATTTACTTTTCTCACTTCATATGATGGCCATATATCTTTAGACTGAATCAAACCAAAGCTAATGCTGCTTTCTTTTTTTAACTTTTGATGTTATGAATGTTGTAACAGATGGAAGACTAAATGACATTGTTGGAAGTGCTTATTATGTTGCCCCTGAAGTTCTGCATAGATCTTATAGTCTGGAAGCAGATATATGGAGCATTGGAGTAATCACCTACATCTTGTTATGCGGAAGCCGGCCTTTCTGGGCACGTACTGAATCTGGAATTTTTCGTTCTGTGCTAAGATCCGATCCCAATTTTGATGATTTGCCTTGGCCATCTGTCACTCCAGAGGCCAAAGATTTTGTCAAGAGACTCCTAAACAAGGATTACAGAAAAAGAATGACTGCTGTTCAAGCTCTAAGTAAGTTCGCACTTTGTACTTAACTGGTGAACACGTGGACTTTACCCCATTGAAATGATTACTTACCTTTGTCTGACAAGCTAGTCACTGTTGGTGGTAGGATTAGCATATTAATTACATATGTCTGAGAAGCCAGTCACTTTTAATGGTAGGATTAGCACAAATCAGATGAATAATATGCTTTTATGACATTTCAGCTCATCCTTGGTTGCGGGATGACAGTCGTCCGGTTCCTCTTGATATATTGGTCTATAAGTTAGTCAAGTCATATCTGCATGCAACACCATTCAAACGTGCAGCTCTAAAGGTATGATCTCTCTCTCTCTCGGTCTCTCTGAATTTATGACAGAAATGTGCACAGCAACTTCTTGAACCTTTGCTTTCCTTTTCCTCCTTACTACTGTTTCTCTCTCTCTGAGGGCTTCTTTAAGAACATTTCTTGCTCTGGGTTGCCAAAATATTTTCTGACAAATTGCAAAAGTCTTAGTGAAAGCTATGATTGTTATAAAAAATAGCTCAGTTGAATTAATATTTCGACTTTCAGCTATCCAATTTAGTAAAAACTGCCAAACACCCTTTTCCACTTTAAACCTGTTGTATACGCTAGTGGTATGCTTATGAAAGTTCTAAGCTATAATTGGTGTTTTCAGGCAAAAGCATTAGCTTAATTAAGATTTGTGCTATATTATACTGGTAACAATTCAGCAGAAGTTAGGTTTTTGGTTTTTGTATGTGAAAATTAAAACTCTTCCTTATGTCATGCAAATATTTCATAATTTTGCCGCAATTTTTTACTGCGAAAGAAATTGTGAGAATCTTTTTTGTTGTGGCAATTAATCATGATATCCATATAAATAATGATTGTTTTTGACTGGCTAGAGCTTGTAGAAGTATGTATGTGTATGTTTGTGTGTGTAAAGGTGCATGAACATTACTTTTGCTTTCTGTCACTCTCTCACTTGTATTTTCGCAATTGTTACAACTGTAGGCTCTTTCAAAAGCATTGACTGAAGATGAGCTGGTTTATCTCAGAGCACAATTCAGGCTGTTGGAACCGAGTAGAGATGGGAGTGTCTCTCTTGAAAATTTTAAAATGGTTATTGACTGCCTCTGTAATCCTATCAAATCAATTTTAAAACTAAAATGGTTAATGATTTGAAGCTAATCTCTGTTTATTTCTTTGGCTTCACATGTGACTTAATTAGACAATTATAGGGTATCTAAGTTTTCCTAGAGCCCTTATCTTTGATCTCTCTGTTTTCCTTTTTTGTTTATTGTTTCATTTAGCTTATAAAAAGTCTATATGATATTCGCATATCATTTTTCAGGCACTTGCTCGAAATGCTACTGAAGCAATGGGTGAATCAAGGGTACCTGACATTCTTAATACTGTAAGGCTCTTACTGGAAGTTCTCCTTGGTTGCAACTTGCAACTTGTATCATGTTTTTGTCTCACAGTTTAGTCCCTTTGGTTAGACATTTTGGCTAAAGAGTCTTCACGTCATGAGGAAAATGGTTTTCATTTAAAATTGCTTTATTAATATGAAAAGATGTGAGGAGTTTGGTGACTTCGTATGCTTTTTCTTTCCAAAATATATAAGCATCTTAATCAGCATTCATGGTGGTTAGATTCTTCTATCACCTTAATTCTGCCTTGTGATGTTTGTGCTTTCTTGGAATACCACAAGACAATCTCCCTGTCTCCCCTGCTTTGGCCTTTTATTGGTCATTTGAATTTCAGTTCCTTATCATATTGCTGTTTTCTCAGATGGGAACACTTGCATATAGGAAGATGTACTTTGAAGAGTTTTGTGCTGCTGCAATTAGCACACATCAATTGGAAGCAGTTGAAGGTTGGGAGCAGATTGCCTCCACTGCTTTTGAACATTTTGAACAGGAGGGCAATAGAGTAATCTCAATTGAAGAATTGGCACGGGTATGTTGCTTGTTGCTTCCACGCATCTCACTAGCTCAGCTTGAACTAATTATTATTATTATTTTACTACTATGGAGTTGTGATTTCTTTTGATTTGATTGCAGGAGTTGAATGTTGGCCCTTCAGCGTATTCATTCCTCAAAGACTGGATCAGGGTCTCGGATGGAAAGCTAAGCTTGCTTGGATATACCAAATTTTTACATGGTGTGGCGCTTCGCAGCTCAAATACAAGACATCATTAATCTATAGCCGTTGATATATAATCTTAAAATTCATGGCATTTAGAATGACTTGTGATAATTTTTTTTTTCAAAAATTATTTTTGGTTTAGGGGGAAAAAATGTGCATAAGTGAATATTGTTAGTGAGATTGTGGAGGAAAAGTTACAGTGAGAGGATTGATTTTGCTCATGTCCCATTTTTTGCTTATCGTGCATGTATGAATGTGGGTGTCGGGCTTCCAGATTTTGAGCTTTGAATTAAGATTACTTAGACTAGAAGATGGACTGTTGTAAGATGTGCGGTGGTTATGTTCCTATACATTTGCTTGGACTTTTCAGCGGGGAAGGGCTGAGATGTGCGGGTTTTAAGGTTATTTGTGCAAGTTCCATTCCAAACGCCTAAGAATTTATGGAAATTCTTTTCTAAATTATGCCTCCGATTTTCAAATTGGCTTTTAAAGGTTTTTCATCATACAAATGGATGACGTTAAATATAACTCTTTCTTCTCTCTCCCCCTGTTCTTAAGTGTATTCCTTTCTTTCTTTCTTCCTCTTCTCCCTTGTCCCAAGGTTTTCTTTTTCTTTCTTCTTTTCGATTAGCAATTAGGCTGCAAAATGTAATAAAAACAGTTTCTTCTCAAAACTTTGAAGCCAGTTGATAAAATAAATGTTACTACTGAGTACTGACCAAATATTATGAAATCAGTTCCTGAGTTCAATTGAACCAGCAAGTGGTGGTTGCTAAAGCATATTGTTTGTCTGTGTGATACGATCATGAAACTGTGTAGCCAATTATCCCTATCTCGTTATTGTTGAAGCACTTTCAAACAATGTTCCAAGAAGTTTCGAATGAAAGTTATGTTTGTTGATTTTGTATTAAGAATAGTAGTAACTAGGAATTGTGGTTAGTAAATAGACAGTCAGCAAGCAATCAGAGTGCATGAGGCGAGAGTAGATGAGGATGTGACTTGAATGTTCTGACTTCTTAACCTGTTGGCACATTCTGGGGAAAGAAGAAGACACCAGAGAGGCAGGGAGGGCATGGTTCTTGGCTTGGATGGGCCGCAGCTGAAGAATTAACTTTGTATGGCTTGCATGTATGTGTCCCATTGATACAAGACTTTGATATTTTAAATCAAATTTTGATACCTTTTTCTTAATCATTTTTATTTTTATAATTACATTAAAATAAAAAAATAATCATCAAATTAAGTCCTTTAATTAATACCTCTAAAATTTCTATTCTTTTTCGAATTCTTCATATCTTTTTTTATGATTCATGTTCGAGGTAAGTAATAATCCCTCCTAATAATATCGTCTTTAAGGTTCGAAGCTGCATTTTCTTTTTGAGAGTGCAATATGCCTTAAATATATATTAGAGATATATAACCTTCAACTGAAAATTAGACCATAAATATGTATTAAAATATTTCAAAATATCAATAAATTTGAAATAGTACATCAAAATATAGATGTTTATGGGTCGGGTGAAGCTCATATATAGTATAAAAATCAATATCATATTAACATACATAATTTTCCTAGTAATGTTCATGGGTCAAGTGAAGCTCATATATGGTATAAAAGTCAATATCATATTAACATACATAGTTTCCCCAACCTAATTTGACTAGTAAAAAGAATCTTAAATGTTGCTTATGCTCTACCCATATTATTTTTTAATTTTTAAATATAATTTTTGTTATTTAATATTTAGTTAATATATATTTTTACTACTATTATCTAGATTTTTATTAAATTTCTACACATAAATAACATGTTTTTTTATACGGTGCCTATAGCTTGGTATAACCCTTCTCAATCTTTAAATAAGTGGATAAAATGCGCTTGAGCGAGTTCAAACTCACGTTCTTTTACATTATCAACAATATAAAAGTCAACCGAACTAAAATTCAATTGACAAATAACATTTTTTTTAAATATTCACATAATATATAAAATAAATGGGCTTGAACTTTAAATATTAGAGCCCAAACTTGGTCGACTCATATTTTAAACAGTTGGTTGGGCCAAGTTAGCTTGTTTTCAATAAATGGGTTGGGTCCAATTGATTTGGGCTTTGAATATTATAATTCAAGCCTGGATTATATTTTAAATGATTCTAATTTTTTTTATCCAATATTATTTTCTGGATTAATGTTTTTACCTAAACCCTCATAAATTTCGAGTAAGTCTTCGGATTTTGACGGGTAACTTAACTCTTGAATATGTCTACACAAAAATTAGTAGCAATACCTAAAATAGAAATGTTAAAATATGCTTTTAAGTGCTTATACTTTTTTGTATATTTGGAATTTAATCTTAAGAATTTTTTTTGTTAGTGGATAATCATGTAAAAAAAAAAGAGATTATAATAGAAAAATTATACCGGTGTTACATTTTAATAAATTTGTGAAATAAAAGTAGTACTATCAAATTGTAAATGGATGATGAAATGGGGGCTTGTGATTCGAAACAAGATACTGCTCCTTTGCCCTTTTCCTGATCCCAGTATAGACCGAGCAAGGAAACTAATGGATTCCAACAAATTTCCTAATTTTTAAAAAGCACCCCCATTCTTTTAATTATCTTATCCACTGTATTAAGAACAAAAGCAAAGAGGATAGATAGATTACTGGCCTATTAATCATCCATATACTGTTTAAATATTTATTGAGCACCTCTTTGAGATCAGATTTGTACATTATGTTACCATGTCCCTATCCTTCTCCTTGTCCTCAAAAATTAACAAGTTGGGCACTCTTAGTGCTACTCACCGCCCAGTACCAGTAATGCCATGAATTTATCAACTCCTCCTCCTCATCATCAATACTTTGAATAGGAAATGTCATCTTCAAATTGATGCTTTATATTCGTTTTTATGCCAATCTATAATTTTGTTTCAAGTACAAGAGGATGGATGCATACATCATACCCAATTTTTATGTCGAAAATAATATCAAAATGGACAATTACTTGCAAGTTCATGAATATAAGCAATCTCAATTACGGAAATAAATTTATAAAAATAATACAGCTCCTCAGAACCCTAAAAATTATTCAATTCTATTGCACGTACGTTCAATGAGTTCATACTGCATGGCTTTGACCTTGCAATTTTCTTAACATAAATGGTTCCATATCAACCTTTATAAACAGAGTCTGAAAAAAAGTTGGAAACTGGACTTTGTTTGTGTGTGGTGTTAATGGCGGATATTTTTTCTTTCAAAAATACACCATTATTAAGACATTTTTATGCTCATTATTATCCCTACAACTTAAGAAAGATTCCTTAATTAATATCAAGATGTCATCTAAAATTGATTGGGTACTGAATGCTTCATCCTTAGACCATATAAGCGTTGCCGACTGATTGAAGACGGTGTTTCCGTCCTCCACGTTTTAAGATGAGGAGTTTTGATAATGATAACTACACTCACCTCTCCTTTTTCATCCAAAGAAAATGTTGTGATATGGAGGAGTTCACCCTCCATTGCTGCTTCTCATCTCCCAAATATAATATATCCACATCATCTAATGGTATAATATCTGAATCATGAATATATTTGTAAATTTGTGTCCTACACAAAATATTTGGTATATTATTTAATGAGGTTTTACACAAGTTAGAGTAATGGCAAATAAAAGATTAAAAGAAATAAAGCACATGAGAGTTTTGTTTTTTAAGTTTGTTTGTGAAATTAAAAAAAAAACATTTTTAGTATATCAAATACAAACCCAGATAAAATAAATATATAAAAAACTACTTGCTTAAGTTATATGCCAAGAATTTGATAAATAGATTTTGCTTTTAGGGTTCCAATTTTTTATTACTTAAAATTGCAAGCAATAAGAAGCAGTTAACATTTGTAATTTCGACGTTTAAACTTACCTTTTTCTCCATGTATTTTCAGAAATTTTCTTGCGCGCATGATCAATACTGTATTAGAAAGAAAGGAAACGGCACTTAATTATAAATTGCATTAACATCATTGACGTGCAGTTTTAGTAAACCAAATTAATTCCACTTCATATGCATGTTAGTATTTTCCGGCGAAATCAATGCTGAATCTTTGTTTCTCCCTTGGACTTTTAGGAAGTGGATGACTAAATGAAGCATTTGTGTGATTTGATAATTCACAACATTGACGAAAAATGTATCATCAAGCAAGATTTGTGTGCAGATGGTTGGCAGCAGTTGTAGAAATCTGACCTCTGCTAATTTTTATCATTCAAACCTAGCCCCAAATCAGGTGGTAAACAGATTACTCACATTAAGACTGCAGAAAACGGATGAGCAAATACCCAAAGTCCATACTGTAATGCATTTCGATCACACACCAAGACTAGAGGGAAAAAGCCAATTTTCAACATGGCACCCGCTGTATTGCAAGTAATGAGCAAGCCATTTTGAAGTCTTGGTCAAGCTTATAAGCAAAAACCGACCAATCATTACAATGCACATACAAGTAATACAAAGTATATATGGTTTTTCTTATTGCTAACCAGAAAAAGATATTATAATGGTAATAAACATGATACAATCTCAAATACTTCACAGGTCATAAACATCTCCTTTAAATGTAACTCCGCTAATCTTTCAACTTCGCTTGTTAACTTAATGTGATGATTGATCAATACTTTCGACAATGTATGGATGCTGAGAAGGACAAAGAGAGCCAAGGATTTAGATGATAAATGCTTGTGCTGTGTGACAAGCTACCGGGATACGTGTTAAGTATGGCCAACAAGCTAGAAACAGAAGAAAAAGAAACCCCTTCTTCCCTGCTACTTTTTCTAATCAACAGTTCCTTCGTTTGTTATGCTTCTCAGTATCCATGAATAAAGCTAATAGCAAATTATGCAAAAAGTTTGATGGGAAAGGTAAACAATAGAAAATATTTTAAACCTCGTTTTAATTACTATTCTAAAATGTGTAGTGAGGAAGAAGCACGATCATATAGAATATTAGTACAAATCTCCGCTGAAAAAAATTTCGAACACAAACGGAACTCGAATAAACCATTAGATAAACCATTCAATATGTGACCCATGCACATGTAGTCAGCATCGTCCCATTTTTTTCTTTCTCGGGTAGCAGCAACAGATTCGTTTTCATTCTTTTCAGGTCTTGGAGTATCCAAAACATGAGCAATCTTCAAAATTGATAATAAGAAGTGCATCTTTTTCTGCCATCGTCGAAAATTGCCACCACCAAACCGATCAAGTTTGACAAAGTTGGAAGCCAACCCCCTTAGTGTTCCACTTTCATGTATTGTGGTAGTCATCATGAGATATAACCTTAAAATTGTTAGTACAAATCTCCGGTGAAGAAAATCTCGAACACACGAATGAAACTCGAACAGAAAAAGAAGAAATAGGACAAGGCTTCAAGGCGTGTATCAAGTCACTATCTTTAAGGTTATATTCGCCCCCACCTATTTTCGGTGTGCAAATGAGTTCCAAGCAAATTAACCTCGATGATACAATGAAGCCAATGACTATTTGTGTTTTGCACTGACGAGAATAGCCCACTACACACTGAGCAATGTATGACAAGAAACTCAATTTTTATAAAAGACTTCTGCAATAATACTTTATAAAATAATCTAATAATATTAGAAAATGAAGGAAGGAAGGAAAGAATATTAGAATTTGTTGGTATGTTTCCAAATGAAATCTCATTCCTATTTATAGGAATTTTCATGTTCATCAATAGGTATCTTTCTAAATAATAATGTCTTTAAAATAAACATAATTAATATTCATTGAATATTATACTATTCAAATAATATTATTTAAATAATTATAATTTTTTTTCATAAAATCAAATAATATAACTTTTGATTAATTACACACATTTATTTATAGTTATTGGAACACTATAAATATTTAAAAATATTCGAACAGGAAAAAACTCTCCTTCAAGTGGTTGTGCTCCTTAACTAAAGCTCAACAAAAACTAAATAACTAAGCGTGCATCTGAATCCATGAAGGGGAAATTTGTGCGTCTTTAAAATATCAGGACAGAGTGAAGAAAGAAAGCATTTGATGGAACAATTAAGGGAGTCATTTTACTAAATTTGAACATTCAATAGTGACATCTTGTTGATCAAATTTAGGGTTTTAGATGTCATGAGTGACAAAACCATGGCATTAGGGGGCTCGCCTTTAATCAGATATTTCATATCTGTCTGTGTCAACACTTGCATTGGCATAGCTCTTACTTCTTGCAAAATCTGTCATTATCCTATGCTGACTCTACAAGAATTGTAATAATTACAATGAAAGATCTATTATTCATTCAAATAAAGCAAGCAAGCTATCTATAGAGATTAGGGAAAATAAAATAGAACAAATATAACTAAGATAATCGACATTATTACTCTGCATCATACCAAATTCAAGATTTAATGCGTTTCCATCCATCCCCATGCAAAGCAGGTAACAGATAATACAGATCTTTTTAGTGTAAGATGAATGAAGATAAAGAGCCCATGTACATAGGAATGGAAAAAGTAAGCTGATTGCATCATGGTAATTTCAAACTGTTAAAGAAAGGGCAACTCCTTTTCCGTTTAACTTTGGCCCTTTACCGACGCCAAGCTCTCCACCATGAAACCCTAGAAAGAAATGGAAAAAAATGAGTTAGAAAGCAATAGATATAAAAAGAAAAGAGAGAATGCATTATATACAACAACTCAAAGCCATATCTGAAAACAGCTGAAACAGACAGATCAGACAGTGGAAGGCATCATGGGATATATCTGCCAAAATGATGAACTTGAAAGGAGTGTTGGGAGTTGAGACTGACAAAATAACACATAGAATTGCAGAAATATGAACAACAAAAAAAAAAAGTAATGATGAAACCTTTTTTTCTAGATGAAGAAAATAATACCGGTCAAGAAAACCCTTCATCATTACCCCACAATTTGCACATTAACAATTAACTCCTAAAGGTGGAAAGAAAGAACACCCAGAATAATCATAACCAAACCTTTACATGCTGCTATCGATGATCTAAGATATATACCCTTTACTGCACGGCTCGATATGGGAGCAATAATTGGGAGGAATGAAGCCTGGTCCGACAACACCGGCACAAGCTCAAACCATTTAACAACCAAGTGACGAACAGCTTCCGTAGAGGCAAATGGAAATGGAACCGGTGTCCTCGGGCCAGACAACGTTCCCCTCAAAAGAGTAGCTCCTTTAGGACATCCCAATTAAAACCATCTTCAAAAGAGACTTCTCTTTGAATTGTTGATTGTAACTATCTGCTTGTCTTCCAGGGGTTAATAATACAATTGTCTTATCACTTCCCCCCACCCCCCAAGAGTCTTGCCTGTTTTCAAGGGGGACTGAGATAGATAGAAAGAGAGAGAGCGAACGAGGGATGGATGGATGGATGGGAGTGTGATGGAGTGGGGCGGTAATGATATAATGAAGAGAATGATACGGGTGAAGCCGTGAGGGGGTGTATATGATGAGTAAAAAGGAGTGGGAAACCAACAGTAAAATAGGCAAAACATAGCTGATCACTCTACCCTACAAGCTATTTCCTTAGTTACAGAAATGACCACGACCAATTGCACTCTAATCTTTCTCTTTTATTACTCTCTAACATTCTACTTTTTTTTCTCTCTTTATACTTTGGGTGTTTTGAACTTTTACCTATTATCAGAAAACCATGTCTGAAATCTCCTTTATGAAGTATGGATTCCCTACATGATTACGATGTTAAACTCCTCGTACAATCAAAGTTGACCGGTTTAAATGACTCCATTGGAGTAAAACATACCGTTAGGCTTAGGCATAAGATGATTGATGGTGTCACCAAACATGATTAAAACACTACCCCCAAATTAGGAGTATATGCATATTTGAAGGAAGAATTAGGGATATAAGCCGAAATTTTAATTATTTAGAGGGATGTTTTTTGAAAAAGTGATTTTTGAAAAATGTGTTTTTCTTTAATATATTAGTTTCTTTAGTTAAATGGTCAAATGTTAGTGTGCTCATCCTTCGGTCCTAAGTTTGATTCATTTGCTAAGTTCATTTGAATTTTTTATTTCATGTTTTTCAAGTTTTTTTATTTTTAATTCATCTTTTTAATTAATAACTTTTTTATTTATAGAAATAAAATAATAAATATGTAATTATATAATAAAATTACATTATATATATCATTATGTTAAATATATTTTTAATTAATAACTCTTTTATCTATATAAATAAATCAATAAATATGTAATTATATAATGAAAAATTATATATGTGATATTTATCATTATGTTAAATATATTTTATATTTTAAAAACATCAACTATTTTTTTATATATTTTTTTCTTTATATATAATTTCTGTATGTCAAATATTTATTTTCTCCATCTACATTGTGGGTATGGTAATTTCTAATAATAATATTATTCTTATATGTAAATATAAAAATATCATGATTTTTAGTAGATATAATTTTTATATGTGAAATATTTATTTTTCAATCTAAAACACGAGTGTGTGGCAAATTTAGTATTATATATTTTTGTATGTGTATTTGAAATATTTCACATATAAAAATAATGATATCCGAGAAATAATTAATTGAAATATATTATATATAAAAATAATAATGATATTTGAAATAATAATTTGATTGAATAATATTCAAATTTACCATACTTACAATGTAGGTGGAAAGAAAATAAATATTTAACATGTAAATATTAAATAAAATAAAAAATAAATAAAAACATTAGTTGATACTCTTAAAAAAATAAAATATTTTTAACATAATGATATATATAAAAAGATATATTTTCATTATATAACTACATATTTATTATTTTGTTTGGATAAATAAATAATTTATTAATTAAAAAATATTTTAAATTTATTATTTTATTTATATAAATAAAAAATTATTAATTAAAAAGATCAATTTTAAATAAAATAAAAAAAATTAAAAATAACATGTTTATTAATTTAAAACATTAAAAATTAATAAAAAAGTGAAAAACTGAAATAAAAAAATAAATGTAGTTGAGATAAGAATGGAACTGTGAAAAGAAATCACTTTTTAAGGAAATGTTTTTGGAAAAGGAAGGCTAAATCTCTGAATAATAAAAAATTTAGCTAATATCCTTAAATTTTTTTCAAACATATTCCTAATTCTGCCAAAACAGTGAGAAATTACTTGATGTAGGGTAGAAATACAAACCCCGCAAGAAGCGTAAGATTTGTGTGTGTGGTGTTTAAAAGGCTGCACTAACCATAAAAATATAATGATGACATAAATAATTGAAAAGAAAAGGAATCAAAGTAAATGAGGGCCTAAAAGTGAGTCAGAGGAGTGCTTAGGCAACGGAAATCACATTTTCTGCAATGAAAATTTGAAACCAACAAGCTTTTAGCGGCGTTTTTAGTGACGTTAGGACTAAAAACGCCGCAAAAGTTATACATTAGTGGCGCTAATTAAAAAATGCCGCAAAAGGTTAGAGCTGTAGCGGTATTTTTTTTTATTATAAATGCCGCAAAAGGAAGCAACAGCAGCGTTTCCACCAAAAACGCCGCGAATATGTATTAAAAATTTGCAAAATGGTGCCATTTTCAGCGGCGTTTTTAGTGGCGTTTGGACTAAAACGCCGCAAAGGTTATACATTAGTGGCATTTTTCATAAACACCGCAAATTTTAATTAAAGTTGACTTAAACAGCGTCGTTTTGTTAGCCTCGAAATTTCTTTAGTTTTTCCCAAATCAGATTTCCCCTAAATCCCTAAGTAATTTTTCCAAAATCCCTTTCTGATCGAAATCCCTAAGTTATTCTTCCCCAATTTCCCAACTTCCCTAATCCCTTTCTGATCAAAATCCTCAACTTCCCAAATCCTTTTCTGATCAAAATTCCCAATTTCCCAAATCCCTTTATTTCTTCCTCAACCCCTCCAAATTATCAAAATCATTTAACTTTTTGTTTGAGCCTAATTTTTGGCTGGAAATTTTTTGCCTCTTTCTCTTCGCCACTGCTTCAAAAGGTAAAATATTCTTTTCTTTTTTTCCCTTAATCGTTTAACTTTATTTTTTTCATTAAAACTTTTTCCTTTCGACTATAGGTCACTTTCCTCCTTGTCTCTTCCATATTTCTCAAATTAGGGTTTATGAAATGGGTATGACTTCTATTTTCTTTTTCGTTATTATATGGATAGTTTCGTCGTTTGTTGACTTCTAAATATAGCGTAATAATACTATTTTCAATTATTTTTTGTTTTAATATTATTATTTTGCATGGATTTTGTGTTTTACTCCCAAGGCAAAATCTGCATAAAGTGTTAAATGAGGAGGATGAAAACTTATTTGGTATTATTACATGACAACCCTTTGGTCATGATGATTTAAGGGTGATTTGCTTCGACATTTAGATTTGAAGTATCATTTAGATTTGTAATTTTTGGTTGGATTTGATGTTACAGGAAATTATGTTAACAATTCAGGTTCCATATGAATGAAAATGGATTGTTAAAAATCTGATAAAGTTAGTGGCGTTTTTCCACAAATGTAGCCAAAGAACATGACTTTTAGCGGCGTTTTTGGGAAAAACACCGCTAAATGTCATGTTCTTTAGAAGCATTTTTGGAAAAGCGCTACTAAAGGTCAATATTCTTTAACGGTGTTTGGGGAAAAGCGCAACTAAAGGTCATGTTCTTTAGCGGTGTTTAGGAGAAAAGCACAGCTAAAGGTCATGTTCTTTAGCGGCATTTGTGGGAAAAGCGTCGATATAGGTCATGTTCTTTAGTAGCATTTGTGGGAAAAACGCCGTTAAATGTCATGTTCTATAGCGGTGTTTTTGTGAGAAACGCCATTAAGAAATGCCGCTAAAGGTCATGTTCTATAGCAACGTTTTTCCACATAAGCGCCGCTAAAAACTTGTTTTATTGTAGTGCAACTTGGCAAGTACTAAATAATGCAGCAGTACCAGTGTTAGAGAATGAGATTAGACAAGCGGTAGAGCAGTTGGGAGGGAGTATCTTCCTTTCAATGAAACTGGGAAATACTGAGCATCTCAGCCTCCTTAACTTCTTCCAAACAGGGAAGATGCTCCATGAGATGAGCAAAACATTTATTAATTACATTGATGCCCACAAACTGTGGATGAACTAAACTTAAATACAAAATTTAACAACAATGCATTAAATCTTAAATAAAAAGAATTCAAAAATAATTTTAAATTGTGATGTCAAATTATCCCTAAAGTCTCTACTAGGGAAAATTACAAATTTAATAATTTATATATGGTTTAAATTGCATTTTGATTATAGAACCTTAAAATTTTATGATATAGTCACTAATATTATTAATTTGTTATATTTTGATCATTGAGCCGTTCACTGTCTTTAATGGTATAATGACAAGTTGATATGACATGTTATATTATTATTCGAACAAAAATTTTAGGTTTTATTACACAACTAATTCCTATATATATATTAAGCTAAAATTTATCGGTGATCAAAATGTACAAATTGATAATAATAATAATAATGATCATATCATAACAATTGGATTATAAAAATATAACTTAGAAACGACTAAATCTTACCCTACTGGGTTTTTACATGAATAATACAAAAGAATTAATTACGAAATGCAACATATTATAGATTATTTACATAAATGGTATGTTTTCTACCGTAAATTTAGGTGTTGCCAATATGTCAGGCGACGCCAGCCTCAAAAGCAACCTATTATCACCCAATCATTCTAGGTGAAAAGAAAAACTATTTTTAAGTGATGTTGTCACATTGCAAACAACATAAAAAATATGAGCCTCCTTTAAATACTGAACAAATATCCTTGGAATATAAAAAAAAATTATTTTTTTAAAGTGGTATCACCTGACACATTGGTGAAACCAATTTAAAAAAAAACTAGAGTAAAAAAAGAAGAAGCAAGTATGTCGAAAAAAAAGGGTACCTGACACCTTGCCGCCAACGTGACGAATCAATCATGGCGGCCCATCCCCCAAAGCCCCCTAACCCTTTTTATATTATGAGTCACAAAAACCCATCCCTTAAAGTCGATAAAAAAATTTTACTTGCTATTCACAATTATTTTATAAATTTGCATGTCATTAATATTTTAATTGGCATATTTAACTAATATGACATATTTAATTAACATTCCGGTTAGCATATTGTGCAACTATAACGAGCTAGTGGATTTGCATATATTTCCTATACAACCAAGTTCCATCAACCTACACAAGCGACTTATAGTGACGAAAGGCCTTTACGCATGGATCAAATGTCTAGGACAAACAGTGGAAAATTATTTTCCCTGAATCTAGGTGTTCATCCAGGTCATAAGCAAATAGCGTCTGCAAGTCAACCACAATCCCTGACACATACTCTCATATCGTGACTAACCATCCCTAGAGTTCATTATATGATGCATCCGAATCACCGTGCAACTGTTCCACTACCATCTATTTAGCTTACCATGTTTTCCTACGTGACAATTTGTACTGAAACTGGGATTGCATGTTGGCAATCAAGACTGATACAAGAATGGAGGACATGTTTTTCACCAGCGGCATGATGCAGTTATAGATTAATTTTGCATCAAGTTTCCCATGATCTTGCGTCATCCTTGCAGCAGTTCATGTGTAAGTCTTTACATATTTCTGAATCTCTCACAATTGTGACCTTTGAATCAATGCAGCTCGTACCCACTAGTTGCAACCTTTTATAGACCTCAAACACTCACTTATATATAATGTCAGTTTAGATACATCAACTTTTTAGTCCTCCGATGTAACACCCCTTACCCGTATTCCTTACCGGAACAGAGTATGAGGTATTACTAAATTTTTAAAAATTTTCGACAGCATTCCTACTTATTTTTGCTTAAACCTCCTGCAAATTTAGAACACATTCCAATATACCAATCAATTTCATTTGTATAAACACACATATAGTTTAACTATTAATAAACACTACATTTAAAAGGGAACCATAACATATATTTACATTATGATCCCACATTACATAAAGTGTCTATACATGCCATAAAATTTCGGAACACTAGTAGTAAAATACCCCAAATGTGAAGGATAGTGTAGATGATTGTCTGACTTCGTTCCAATTTCCGAGTTGTTGGAAGTCACTATAACCAAGGGAAAAATAAAATCGAGTAAGCATATAGCTTAGTAAGTAAACACATGATAAATAAGTAATTACTCCCATAACTACACCAAAATATAAACTTATTCATGAATAACTTTATTGTTTAGGCAATTTCCAGCAAGCTGTTTTTCTGCGTCATAGTCGCTAATTTATTTTTATCTGGAGCTACAGGGCTCCAAATTGAGTTCCGTAAATTTTCCCTGAAACTAGACTCATATACCATTTCACCATAAAAATTTCAGAATTTTTAACCCAGCCAATTAGTACAGTTTATTCATTAAACCTTCCCCTATTTCACTGCCCAACGGTTCTGACCCTTCCTCACTAAAATTTACTTAACTCTCTGTACAAAATTTGAAAAATGGGTTTTCTTGTTTCTAATAAAAATAGACTCAATAAGGATTCCAGGGATATAAATTTCATGCCATAATTATTTTTTTTCAATTTTTGGTAATTTTCCAAAGTTAGAACAGGGGATCTCGAAATCAATCCAGCCCTGTTTTAGTAAAATTCAGATATCTCCAAAAATACAACTCTTTTGCTTATTCTACATCTTTCATATGAAAACAGACACATCCAGCTTCAATTTCATATATTATTCAGCTTCCCATTCATTTTCCACCATTTATGGTGATTTTTCAAAGTTACCCAACTGCTGTTGTTCAACACAGTTTATAATTAAATCGTTCCTTTTTCGTTTTTGATATTTTTTCCCATCTCATACATGGATCGATTTAGTGTCCAACTCAATATTTACCCCATAAAATTTTCCACCATATGGCAATATTCACCTTCCACACTTTTTCGTTGAACACTCGGAATGTTAACCGTTATTGGTGGATCTCGCATTTAGCACCACCACTGAATCGGGGAATCATCACTTAGCAACCCCTCGGGGGAATCAGCACATAGCAACCCCCTTTTCATTTCAAATATACAATGGATATCGCACTTAGCAACCCCTCGGGGGAATCAGCACATAGCAACCCCCTTTCACATTTCAAAGATATGGTGGATATCGCACTTAGCACCACCAATGAACCGGGGAATCAGCACTTAGCAACCCCTCGGGGGAATCAGCACATAGCAACCCCCTTTCACATTTCAAAGATATGGTGGATCACGCACATAGCACCACCCATAAATCGGGGAATCAGCACACAGCAACCCCTTTTATATACAACATACTACGGCTTATTCCGAGTGTTCAACCCATAACCCATATATTGCAACCCTTTATCACCTTTCCCGATTTAACAACATTTTTAGGATATGGCCAAACATTTATTTTAATTCCAAATAAATCTCAACATATATCAATTAATGTCAAAATAATACATCAAGTCACGTGTTTACTTACCTCGGTGCAAAATATCGTAATTTTGCACTTCACTCCACTATCTTTTCTTTTCCTCGTTTGAGATAATCTTCACGTCTTTCTTGATCTATAATAGCAAATTTAACTCATTTAATGTTCACATTCATTAAAATAATCCACCACCCAACTTTTTGAAAAATTACAATTTTGCCCCCAAACTTTCGCATAATTACACTTTTGTCCCCAAGCTCGGAAATTAAACTTCATCACTTATTCTTAGGTTTTATGACATGCTGAACATTTTTCCCTTCTATGACAACATCAAATTCTCACTCTAACATACACTTATGAACAATAATTATTTTTACCGATTATGCCTATTTACCCGTTTTCGCTTAAAATCGCTTAGCAAAAGTTGTTTAACATAATTTATAGCTTCATATTCCACCATAAAACAGCAAAATAAACACATTTCACCTATGGGTATTTTTCCAAATATGAGCCCTAACACGAATTATTGCTAGAATAAGCTAAACCGAGTTACGAGGATTCCAAAAATGCGAAGAACATTAAAAACGGGGCTAGGATGCACTTACTATGAGCTTGAGAAAGCAAAGAAACCTTAGCTATGGCTTCCTTCAAATTTCGGCAGCAACTAATGAGGAAGATGATGATTTTTGTCATCTTTTTCCCATTTTATTTTTTTATTACCAAATGACTAATATGCCCCCACTTAAAAAAAATCTATTTCTCTCATTTCTTATGTCTATTTTTGTCCATCAACTAACTAATGGTCTAATTACCACATAAAGACCTCCAATTTAAAATTTCATATCAATTAGATACTTCTACATATAGAACTCAACTTTTGCACTATTTACAATTTAGTCCTTTTGACTAAATTAAGTGCCCAAACGTCGAAATTTTCGAACGAAATTTTTACGAAAATTTTCCGTGAAATTGTAGACCATAAAAATATAATAATAACCATATTTTCCCTCGTCGGATTTGTGGTCCCGAAACCACTATTCCGACTAGGCCCAAAATCGGGCTATTACAACTCTCCCCCCCTTAGGGATTTTCGTCCCCGAAAATCTTACCGAAAAAGAGGTTTGGGTACTGTTTCCTCATAATTTCCTCCGGTTCCCACGTAGCCTCTTCCATTCCATGTTTTTGCCACAACACTTTCACTAAGGCTGCACTTTTATTTCTTAACTGTTTGACCTCCCGAGCCAAAATCTTTATGGGTTCTTCTTCCTAAGTCATATCTGGTCGAACCTCAATCTCTGTAAGAGAAACTATATGTGAAGGATCCGAACGATAACGTCGCAACATCGACACATGAAATACATTATGTATCTTTTCCAACTCTGGCGGTAAAGCTAACCGATATGCTACAGGGCCAACTCTCTCGGTAACTTCATATGGTCCAATAAAACGTGGACTTAGTTTGCCTTTACGACCAAATCTCAGAATCTTCTTCCATGGGGATACTTTCAAGAACACTTTATCACCCACTTGAAACTCAATTTCTTTTCTCTTTAAATCCGCATACGACTTTTGCCGATCTGAGGCAGCCTTTAAATAGTCACGAATTATTTTCACCTTTTCTTCAGTTTCTTTCACCAAGTCGACTCCATGAATCCGGTTCTCACCGAGCTCAGTCCAATATAAAGGAGTTCTACACTTACGCCCATATAATGCTTCATACGGTGCCATTCGTATACTTGACTGATAGCTATTGTTATAAGCAAATTCAACCAATGGTAGATATTTCTCCCAACTGCCTTTCAATTCTAAAATACAACACCGGAGCATATCTTCAAGAATTTGAATCACTCTTTCCGATTGCCCGTCAGTTTGCGGATGAAACGCAGTACTGAAATTCAATTTTGTACCCAAGGCTTCCTGCAACTTTATCCAAAACCTCGAAGTAAATCTCGGATCTCTATCCGATATAATAGATTTAGGCACCTCATGTAATCTCACTATTTCAGCAACATATAATTCTGCCAACCTGTCAAGTGAGTAATCAATGCGTATCGGAATAAAATGAGCCGACTTTGTCAATCTATCAACAATTACCCAAATAGCATCTTTCTTCTTTGGAGTTAAAGGCAATCCTGTCACAAAATCCATCGTAATACTATCCCACTTCCACTCTGGAATCGTTATCGGTTGAAGTAAACCCGATGGTACTTGATGCTCAGCCTTCACTTGTTGACAGATTAAACACTTTGATACAAATTCCGAGATATCCTTTTTCATGCCTGGCCACCAATACAACTTCTTCAAATCATTATACATTTTCACACTACCCGGATGAACTGACAAGTCACCACTATGTGCCTCACATAAAATGGTCTGAATTAACTCATCATTTCTTGGTACACATACTCTATCCCGGAACATCAAGCAATCATCTGAACCAATTTGAAAATCTGAGTCAACACCTGCTTCACACTGAGCTCTCTTGGCTTGCAATTTACTGTCATTCTTTTGAGATTCCCGAATTTGCTGAAGAAATAACGGTCTAGCTCTCAATTCAACCAACATTGAGCCATCATCAGATAAAGTTAACATCGTACCCATAGCTCTCAAAGCAAATAAAGATTTTCTGCTCAAGGCATCAGCAACCACATTAGCTTTCCCGGGGTGATAATCAATCACTAGCTCATAGTCTTTGATTAGCTCGAGCCATCTTCGTTGCCGCAAATTCAAGTCTTTTTGATTCATCAAATATTTCAAACTCTTATGATCAGTGAAGATTCGGCACTTTTCACCATACAAATAATGACGCCAAATTTTTAAAGCAAAAACAATGGCAGCCAATTCTAAATCATGCGTCGGATAATTCTTCTCATGCGGTTTCAACTGTCTCGAAGCATAAGCTATTACTTTGCCCTCTTGCATTAACACACACCCAAGGCCATTCAACGATGCATCACTGTAAATCACAAACTCCTTCCCGGACTCAGGTTGCACCAACACTGGCGCCTCAGTCAATAATGCCTTCAACTTTTCAAAACTCTGTTGACATTTATCGGTCCATTCAAACTTGACATTCTTCTGCAATAACTTAGTCATAGGAGAAGCAATCATCGAGAATCCCTTGACAAACCGTCTGTAATACCCAGCTAAGCCCAGGAAGCTTCTAACTTCAGTCACATTCTTTGGTGGCTCCCAATCAACAATTGCTGAAATTTTGCTTGGATCAACCCGAATACCTTCACTTGAAACTATATGTCCCAAGAATCCAACCTCACGAAGCCAAAACTCACTTTTGCTAAATTTAGCATACAATTTCTTTTCTCTCAGAATCTGCAACACAGTTCTCAAATGTTCTGCATGCTCAGATTCATCCCGAGAATAGATTAAAATATCATCTATGAACACCACCACGAACTTATCCAAGTACGGCCGAAAAATTCGGTTCATCAGGTCCATAAAAATAGCTGGAGCATTTGTTAACCCAAAAGGCATTACCAGAAATTCATAGTGTCCATACCTTGTTCTAAAGGCGGTTTTCGGCACATCAGACTCTTTAACTCTTAACTGATAGTAACCAGACCTCAAATCAATCTTAGAAAACACTGTTGCCCCTTTTTAATTGATCAAATAAATCATCAATTCTCGGCAAAGGATACTTGTTCTTTATAGTCACCTTGTTGGGCTGACGATAGTCAATACAAAGTCTCATAGAGCCGTCCTTTTTTTTTCACAAATAACACAGGAGCACCCCAAGGAGAAAAACTCGGTCTCACAAATCCTTTATCTGTCAACTCTTGTAACTGAGCTTTTAATTCCTTCAACTCAGTCGGAGCCATTCGATACGGTGCAATAGAAATCGGTGCAGTACCAGGTAACAGATCAATAGAAAACTCAACTTCTCTAATCGGAGGTAACCCAGGCAATTCCTCTGGAAATACATCTGGAAATTCACAAACTACCGGCACTGATTCAAGCTTCGACCCAGTAATATCAGTAATCACATCGGGAGATGAGGCATCCTCTCGAGCGCGTATAGCATAAGTCCTGGCAGGCGCTCTAGTTTCTAATCCTCCAGCTGCATCTTTTATCACACTCTTACCACTGGCTTTGCTTCCCACATTTCTCGGTGGTCTGCCTCTACTGACAACATCACCCGATCCAGCTCTTTGTAATCTTTCTTCTTCTATTCTCTCAGGGCAGTCTTTTACATAATGCTCTTGGGAACCACATCTGAAACAAGCTCGTTTAAATCCCCAACACTCACCAGTATGTCGCCTGCCACACTGTTGACATTCAGGTCTGGTGTTTCCTACATTACCCACACTTGCCACTGAGGTAGCTCGAGTTGTAGTTCCGGAATATGACCTCCCTCGGTCTCTGCGTGAATACCCAACTGAACCGGTTGGTCGTGGATCCATCCCTTTAAACTTTTTCGGGTGAGATTGAAATGTTCTACCCATTGACCTCTTCCTTACATCTCGAGCTTCCATCTCTGCCCTTCTCTTTTCTCTACTCAGCTCTTCAGCTTTGCAAGCACGATCAACTAATACCACAAATTCTTTTAACTCTAAAATTCCAACATGTAATCTGATGTCTTCATTTAGCCCCTCTTCAAATCTTTTACACATAATAGCCTCCGTAGGCACACATTCCTGGGCATATTTACTAAGCCGGACAAACTCCCGTTCATATTCTGCTACTGACATTCGGCCCTGTTTCAATCCGAGAAACTCTTTGCGCTTCTGATCAATAAACCGTTGGCTTACATATTTCTTTCTGAATTCTTCCTGAAAGAAGTCCCAAGTAACTCTTTCTTTTGGAACCACCGTTATTAATGTTTTCCACCAACGGTATGCCGAATCCTTCAATAAAGACACAGCACATTTCAAACATTCCTTAGGAGTACAAGATAATTCATCAAATACCCGAATAGTATTTTCAAGCCAAAACTCGGCTTTTTCCGGATCATCATCAACATTGGCCCTAAAATCTTCAGCCCCATGCTTTCGAATTCTATCAACAGGTGGCTTACTTGATCTCACCAATTCAGCACTTCGTGGAGCTACGGGGACCGGCGGAGGAATAGGAGGGGGTGGAGGAGGTGGAACATTCAGATTTACACGGACATATTTTGTATACCAATCACTCATCATTCGGAGGAAGGCTTCTCGAGCCTCATCCTGTCCATGTGTCTCATGTCTACTCTCTTCATGCGCGGTCCCTTGTGCGGGAACCGGCGTGTTACTTTCAACATCATCTGCCACACTTCGATCAGGATCCATTTACTATATAAAACAAAATTTTAAATTGTCAGAAATCATCACACTATCACAATAATTTTATGGCATGTATAGACTGACTTCCACACGTATTTTATTGGTCCGAGAACCGACTAAACCTTAGCTCTGATACCACTAAAATGTAACACCCCTTACCCGTATTCCTTACCGGAACAGAGTATGAGGTATTACTAAATTTTTAAAAATTTTCGACAGCATTCCTACTTATTTTTGCTTAAACCTCCTGCAAATTTAGAACACATTCCAATATACCAATCAATTTCATTTGTATAAACACACATATAGTTTAACTATTAATAAACACTACATTTAAAAGGGAACCATAACATATATTTACATTATGATCCCACATTACATAAAGTGTCTATACATGCCATAAAATTTCGGAACACTAGTAGTAAAATACCCCAAATGTGAAGGATAGTGTAGATGATTGTCTGACTTCGTTCCAATTTCCGAGTTGTTGGAAGTCACTATAACCAAGGGAAAAATAAAATCGAGTAAGCATATAGCTTAGTAAGTAAACACATGATAAATAAGTAATTACTCCCATAACTACACCAAAATATAAACTTATTCATGAATAACTTTATTGTTTAGGCAATTTCCAGCAAGCTGTTTTTCTGCGTCATAGTCGCTAATTTATTTTTATCTGGAGCTACAGGGCTCCAAATTGAGTTCCGTAAATTTTCCCTGAAACTAGACTCATATACCATTTCACCATAAAAATTTCAGAATTTTTAACCCAGCCAATTAGTACAGTTTATTCATTAAACCTTCCACTATTTCACTGCCCAACGGTTCTGACCCTTCCTCACTAAAATTTACTTAACTCTCTGTACAAAATTTGAAAAATGGGTTTTCTTGTTTCTAATAAAAATAGACTCAATAAGGATTCCAGGGATATAAATTTCATGCCATAATTATTTTTTTTCAATTTTTGGTAATTTTCCAAAGTTAGAACAGGGGATCTCGAAATCAATCCAGCCCTGTTTTAGTAAAATTCAGATATCTCCAAAAATACAACTCTTTTGCTTATTCTACATCTTTCATATGAAAACAGACACATCCAGCTTCAATTTCATATATTATTCAGCTTCCCATTCATTTTCCACCATTTATGGTGATTTTTCAAAGTTACCCAACTGCTGTTGTTCAACACAGTTTATAATTAAATCGTTCCTTTTTCGTTTTTGATATTTTTTCCCATCTCATACATGGATCGATTTAGTGTCCAACTCAATATTTACCCCATAAAATTTTCCACCATATGGCAATATTCACCTTCCACACTTTTTCGTTGAACACTCGGAATGTTAACCGTTATTGGTGGATCTCGCACTTAGCACCACCACTGAATCGGGGAATCATCACTTAGCAACCCCTCGGGGGAATCAGCACATAGCAACCCCCTTTTCATTTCAAATATACAATGGATATCGCACTTAGCAACCCCTCGGGGGAATCAGCACATAGCAACCCCCTTTCACATTTCAAAGATATGGTGGATATCGCACTTAGCACCACCAATGAACCGGGGAATCAGCACTTAGCAACCCCTCGGGGGAATCAGCACATAGCAACCCCCTTTCACATTTCAAAGATATGGTGGATCACGCACATAGCACCACCCATAAATCGGGGAATCAGCACACAGCAACCCCTTTTATATACAACATACTACGGCTTATTCCGAGTGTTCAACCCATAACCCATATATTGCAACCCTTTATCACCTTTCCCGATTTAACAACATTTTTAGGATATGGCCAAACATTTATTTTAATTCCAAATAAATCTCAACATATATCAATTAATGTCAAAATAATACATCAAGTCACGTGTTTACTTACCTCGGTGCAAAATATCGTAATTTTGCACTTCACTCCACTATCTTTTCTTTTCCTCGTTTGAGATAATATTCACGTCTTTCTTGATCTATAATAGCAAATTTAACTCATTTAATGTTCACATTCATTAAAATAATCCACCACCCAACTTTTTGAAAAATTACAATTTTGCCCCCAAACTTTCGCATAATTACACTTTTGTCCCCAAGCTCGGAAATTAAACTTCATCACTTATTCTTAGGTTTTATGACATGCTGAACATTTTTCCCTTCTATGACAACATCAAATTCTCACTCTAACATACACTTATGAACAATAATTATTTTTACCGATTATGCCTATTTACCCGTTTTCGCTTAAAATCGCTTAGCAAAAGTTGTTTAACATAATTTATAGCTTCATATTCCACCATAAAACAGCAAAATAAACACATTTCACCTATGGGTATTTTTCCAAATATGAGCCCTAACACGAATTATTGCTAGAATAAGCTAAACCGAGTTACGAGGATTCCAAAAATGCGAAGAACATTAAAAACGGGGCTAGGATGCACTTACTATGAGCTTGAGAAAGCAAAGAAACCTTAGCTATGGCTTCCTTCAAATTTCGGCAGCAACTAATGAGGAAGATGATGATTTTTGTCATCTTTTTCCCATTTTATTTTTTTTTATTACCAAATGACTAATATGCCCCCACTTAAAAAAAAATCTATTTCTCTCATTTCTTATGTCTATTTTTGTCCATCAACTAACTAATGGTCTAATTACCACATAAAGACCTCCAATTTAAAATTTCATATCAATTAGATACTTCTACATATAGAACTCAACTTTTGCACTATTTACAATTTAGTCCTTTTGACTAAATTGAGTGCCCAAACGTCGAAATTTTCGAACGAAATTTTTACGAAAATTTTCCGTGAAATTGTAGACCATAAAAATATAATAATAACCATATTTTCCCTCGTCGGATTTGTGGTCCCGAAACCACTATTCCGACTAGGCCCAAAATCGGGCTGTTACATCCGACACTTTTATGCTATACTTCTTGATGGCCGCTACACATTCCTCTTTATTTGGGACTTGTTGACCTACAACCAACTCTTCTAATTTAGAGTATGACGGTAACTATGTGAATGTATTATATTCAAGTGTTCTGGGAACTCATATGCATGTGTAGCATCAAGATCTACGCTCAGCATGTGGACTGAAAGATAATAATGTATAACAATGCCAAGAGTCAAATTCCCAAGCAGAGGGGTATTTACATTATCATCACCGTCTGTGTCTTTTTGGTCAATATCATCCAGAACGTTATCGAGATCAAGGTCACTAAAACCCTCCCACTTATGATCAGAATCATTATCATCATCGAGTCTTTCTTCATTATCTGTATCGATATCAATCACCATTGGCTACATCTATAAATGTGGACCTAGATTAGGGTTATTATACACAATAAGAGCATTATGTGGCATCTATTAAGCTTTTCTAATACATGTTAAATTGGTTAAATTATAATTTCAGTCCCTATACTACCTCAAAAATTATAATGTCCTCTATGTGTGTTGGAATTCATCTTCATTCAACAAGGTATAATATTTGTAAGTAATTTAGTTATCTTTAAATATCATTTTTAAAACAACTATAATTAAATTTTTGTTCAAGAAATTATTATTTGCTAAACAAAGAGTTGGTTTTGTTGAATGAAATTTGATAATGAAATGAATTTCAGGATTTTTTACTTGCAGAGATAATTGTAATTTCTATCTTGTGCTTTGTAAAGATTCTTAATATATATTGTTTATTTTTCTTTGGTTGTGTGTTATTGCTTCCTCTTCTTCTTTGGCTTGCTTGATTTTTTCCTCCTCCCACAGCTAAGCCTCTTGTATTCACAGGATCACTGTAAGTTCTTTTGCAATTAAATTCTTTGATTTTGTTTTACTGTTATTGATAATAGTATTGAAGAAATATGACCCTTTAACTATGATTTAAGGATATGTAACACTTTAATATCTTGCAGTAATGACTCGTTTACCTTTAATAGTACAAAGTGAGAGGCGTAATAGAATTGATCTTGCATTGGCAGTATGGTTGCAAATGTGTACAGTTGCGAGTTGGTTCTTAGTTACATTGGGTTTCGTCTCTAGCCTACATGCTTATAGACCAAGGATTAGATCATATATTTTAGATTTTTATACACAACGAGATTATGAAAAAAGACTTGTACATGCTAGTGACGAAACCTAGATTGAGCAAGTTAAAATGAATATAATTACTTTTTTTAAACTATGTAAGATGTTACAAATTTTAGGAGGATTAAAGTCGTCAAGGAACATGCTTTTTGACGAGCAAGTGACAATGTATTTACATATCATTTCTCATCACTTTCAAAATCGAGTTATCAAGCATCACTGTAATAGGTCCGCAGAAACCGTCAGCAGATCATTTTACAATGTTTTAAATGCTGTTATACATTTACAAGATTTGCTATTTAAAAAGGCAGAGCCAATTACAACTAATTCTACAAACCCAATGTGGAAACGATTGAAGGTGTTGGAGTGAGTTCCATATATAGCTTGTACATAATTTAGTTTATTTAGACTTAAATATAGTATCCTAACCCAAGGTTTTATACATGTAATGTAGAATTGATTAGGTGTTTTAGATAGAACCCACATCAAGATTAGGGTTCTAAAAGTTGATAAATCTATATATCGAACACGAAAATGTGACATAGAACCAAATATGTTAGGTGGTAGTACACTTGATATGCATTTTGTTTATGTTCTTCCTGGTTGAAAAGGTTCTGTTACTAATGGACGGATTCTTCGAGTTGTCATTAGTAGCAGACATGAACTAAAAGTTTCTCATGGTAAATTACAGAATTGGAGGAATTTGAATTAACTTTTGCAATTAATTTGTAACACCCCTAACCCTTATCTGTCATCGGAACAGGGTTATAGAGCACTATCGAACTTGTTATAACCCAGTTATGGTCTTTTCATTAAAATACCATAACTCAGCTACGGTCTTACATTTAAACATTGTCATGGTCCAACCATGGCCTTATCTGTCAATTAATTCTTTGCCACGGAACGATCGTACTTAATCCTGTGTTCTACTCATTTTAAACATTCAAATCAATTTTCATACTTTTACAATAATCTTAATTTCAACAACAAAATTTGAATAAATATATTATACCATTCCTAAATTAACAAATAATCAAGAAAGTTTAACAATATGAACTTACCTGGGTTGGATTGTAAAATTACTAATAGTTTAGAGACTATTTAGCGAATTTCTCTTGTTCTCGTTGATCTACGAGCTCTTCATCTAGAATGTAAATTTTTCATTCATTAGCATATATTTCAATTTAAGTCTACTTCACAATTTATACCCTTCAAATTTCAAAATTACACAATTACCCTAACTTTTACAATTTTTGTAATTTAGTCTTTTACCAATTAACTCATCAAATGAGCTAATTTTTCTCAATTAACACTTTATCTAAATATTATAAGTTATTACACAGCCTTTGATAAATAGAATTAAAGCTTCAAATCTATGTTAATTCATTATAAACATCCAGCATTCATCAATGGTAACTTTCAAAATTACCCAAAATATTAAAAACTAATAAAATAGATAGTTGGACCTAATTGTAAAAGTCTTAAAAACATAAAAATTTCAAGAGAAAAGCAAGAATTAAACTTACATGAAGTAAAAATATAAAAACCATCTTAACAAGCTCTCTAATAGCTATTTTTGGCTGAGAATTGAAGAATAATTGCCTAAAAATCTTTAGATTTCTTTTTATTTAAGCTTAATTTCACAAAATTTACAATTTTACCCTTAAATCACCTAATTCCAAGATTTTTTTGCTTATGCCGCCTCAGCCATTCTTTGGGTGCCTAATTTCCCTTTTAGTCCTCCCTTATTTACCATTTATGCTATTTAATCACTTTAGCAAGTTTTGTACCATTTTTAATTTAGTCCTTTATAATTAATTAACTATTGAAACGATAAAATTTTCTAACGAAACTTTAATACTACCTTAATGACATTCGGTAAATATTTATAAAAATATTTACAGCTTGCACTACACCAAAACAGGCTTTTAGCGGCATGTTTTGTGGCATTTAGATGACAAACGCCGCTAAAAGTCGAGCATTAGCGGCGTATGACACAAAACACCGCTAAAGATCTAACATTAGCGGCGCTAATTCTAATACGCTGCAAAAGAACATCATTAGTGGCGTTTTAAAAAAAAAACGCCGTAAGAAAAACTGACAAAACGCATCATTTGACCTTCAATAATAGTGACAATAGCGGCGCAATATAAAAACGCCACTATATAGCATAATTAGCAGCGTTTATTTGTAAGCGCCGCAAAAAATGTTAGCCAAAACACATCGTTTGTTCCCGAGGTATATTAGACTTGGTGGCGTTTATTATAAACGCCGCTATAGTATATTATTAGCGGCGTTTTTTAGTAAACGCCCTCAAAATATCTTAACCAAAATGCATCGTTTGGTCTTGAGGTATATAAGAATTAGTGGCGGTTACGGAAAAACGCCGCTAAATGAGAGTATTAGAGGGGCTTTGTAAGAAACGCTGCTAATTATCTTAACCAAAACGTAGCGTTTTGTCTTAATGTATAATAGAATTAGTGGCACTTGTGGAAAAACGCCGCTATAGCACAGTATTAGCGGCATTTTATACGAAACGCCGCAAAATATCTTAACCAAAACGCATCGTTTTGTCTTGAGGTATATAAGAATTAGTGGCGGTTACGGAAAAACGCCGCTAAAGGATAGTATTAGAGGCGCTTTGTAAGAAACGCCGCAAATTATCTTAACCAAAATGCAGCTTTTGGTCTTAATGTATATTAGAATTAGTGGCGATTGTGGAAAAACGCCGCTATAGCACAGTATTAGCGGCGTTTTGTATAAAATGCCGTAAAATATCTTAACCAAAACGCATCGTTTTATCTTGAGGTATATAAGAATTAGTGGCGTTACGGAAAAAGGCCACTAAAGCAGAGTATTAGAGATGCTTTGTAAGAATCGCCGCAAAATATCTTAACCAAAACGCAGCGTTTGGTCTTGATGTATATTAGAATTAGTGGCGCTTATGTAAAAACGCATGTAGGTTTGGTTTTGAGGTGTAGAGTGAATAGCGGTGTTTGGTTTGGGGTATTAGGTTTTAAGGTATAATGTTTAATATTTTTGGATTAGTTTTTGAGTTTAGGGTTTACGATGTAGGCCTATTTAGTATTTTTGATTTAGGGTTTGAGAGTTTGGTGATTAAGGTTCAGTGATTATTATAAGTTAAAGTTTATCGTATATGGTTTAGGGTTTTAGGGTTAATTATTATATAATGTTTGTGATTGGAGTTTTGAGTTTAGGGTTTATGATGTAGGTTTAGTATTTTGGGCTTAGGGGTTGGGTGTTTGGGGGTTTAAGGTTTGGGGTTTGGGTTCGGGGTTTGGGTCGCTTTAGTCATGTTAAGAGGTTAGTGTTCAAGGCTTATAAGAGGTTAGTGTTTTAGGGTTTAGGGCTTGTGGTTTACAGTTTGCAGTTTATAATTTAATATTTACAATGCATGGTTTTAGGATTTGGGCGATTTAGGGTTTATGGTTATGAGTTTTAGGGTTTAATGACTTTTTTGGTACCAAATTAAAAAAATGACAAATACGTATTGTTTTTAAATTATTATTATGATACTAGGGTTCTAATTGACAGAAATGATTAGTTTACAAATTGACGAATGGCATATTTATATGTTATATATGATGAAAAAACAAATTATTTAATTGTTTTATTTACATATATATTAATAATTTATATATTCACTTAAAAATAGAGTATATATAAATTTAAAATTATAATACATTATTTGAATACTGTAAATAATTAATAATTTTGAATATTGATAATATTTAAATTATACACTCTCTAAGATTTATAAAATTTATAAAATTTTAACAATTGAAAATAATAAATCTGTATAAATTTTTTTAAATAATATTAATAATAATATTAATAATGTCATAATTTTAATGTATCAATTAAAAATAATGTCTAGAAGAATGTATAAAAAATATATAAAAAATGTTAATATTAGCGGCGCTTGTTCACAAAACGCCACAAAAAAATATATAAAAAATGAAGCAATACAGCACCGTTTCGTTGGGGAGTTAAAGATTAGTGGCGTTTTAAGTAAAAACGCCGCAGAGGTTGTGAAAGTAGTGGCGTTTTAGTGTAAACGCCGCAAAAATTATAATATCGAACGATGTCGTTTTAATAGTAATAAATAGGTAATCGTTACCGGCGTTTTGATTTAAAACGCCACAGAAATCTAAAATTAGCTGCGTTTTTAAGTAAATGCCGCAAAGAACATAATAAAAATTAAACGAAATGGTACTGCTTCATTACGAGTTAAATTTTAGTGGCATTTTTTTCAAAACGCTGCAAAATTTGTGAATCTAGTGGCGTTTTTATGTTTGCGCCGCTAATGTTAAGAATATAATGCGTTGCCGTTTTTAACATAAATAATATTAATATAAATTTAAGGCGTGGCGGCGTTTTGTAGTAAAACGCCAGAAAATATAAACATTAGCGGCGCATTTTCGTAAAACGCCGGAAAGTGCACGTTTATAATTTAAGAAAACGACACCGCTTCGTTGCGGAGTTAAAATTTAGTGGCGTTTGTTTTCAAAACGCCGCAAGATTTAAAGTGATAACCACGCCGTTTTTGTCCAAAATCAGCTTCTTTCTCTTAAGTCATCGCCCCCAGCCCGATTTCCCCCATTTCTCAAAATCCCTAAACAGGCAGAGGGAAATACTCCAAGAGATCAAATCGTCGAGAAGTTTTGCCTCCGATTCGTCAAGTGCTTGTTTTAACAGCAAGGAGAAGGTTCTTTTTTTGGGTTTCTTGCAAGGACACATAACCCGCACAGAGAAGAAGGTGATTTTGCTGTCGGTTTTTGTTTTTGGGTATTCATTATTTAAGGTACCCTTTTCTTTATATTTTGTATTTAAATGTTGCATTTTATTGTTTTTGTTAAATTTCTTGTTTGTAATTTGTTGATGACCTGTTGAATGAACTGAAATGCGAGTGTTCTCTGTGTTTAGGGTTTGTTCGGTTCGGGGCTTTCATTTCTGTTCATCGCAAGCAAGGTACTGTAATGCTTTAATTTCTGTTATATTGGGAATGCGCACAATCCTTTCTTAACGGAGTTCAATGATTTGTAGGGTTTTGAGAAGTTTAGGGTCTTCTCCGTGTTTAGGGTTGGTAGGATTGTTGATTTGTAAAAACACATAGGATGGTATTCTGTTTTGGCACAACAGTTAAGCAAATGACTTTGTAGATTACTTGGTATTCTGTTTTGGTAGGATTGTTTTGGCACATTACTTGGTATTCTTTTTTTGGTATTATGTTTTGGCACAATTTCTTTAGTCTTCTCGTATTGCACATTTTCAATGTTAACCGGATGAGTTTAGGGACTTGGGTTAAGCATAAACATGAACTGAACAAAATTTGGTTCTTTGAAAACTATGTTAAGTTATGTTAAACATTTTGAATGTTAAGCATAGTTTTGAATG
The DNA here is from genome assembly GCF_007990345.1 of Gossypium hirsutum. Classification (NCBI taxonomy): domain Eukaryota; kingdom Viridiplantae; phylum Streptophyta; class Magnoliopsida; order Malvales; family Malvaceae; genus Gossypium; species Gossypium hirsutum. Next base: position 9,434,518 of record NC_053447.1, on the reverse strand, counting down.
TTTAGCTATGTTAAGCTATGTTTTGAATGTTAAACATTTCGAATGTTAAGCATATGAGTTTCTGCAATTGGTATTCTGTTTACCTATGTTGTTTAGATTAAAATTGTAAACTTTGAAAACTGAAAAAAAAATGATGCACAGTTAAACATAAACTGAACAAAAACAGTTTAGTTAAGAACTGAACAAAAATCCATCAAATGTTTCCTATTTGTTATTGATTAACAAATTTATTCAGAAGGATTGTGGCACAAATATGTATTCAGTTTGACCTGCTGTATTTGATTTTCATTTTTTTATTTGGTTTTTTTGTATACAATTCTGATTTGTCCTATTCCTTGTTCGTATACTATTTATTTATTTTTGGTTTTTATTTGGTTTGTTTGTATACAATGCTGTTTTTTTTATACTATTTATTTATATTTTCAGCGTATTTATATAAACATCTGAGTTGTTATAATCCGCAACAATTTCTCTCTTTATTTAATAAAGAAAAAGGTTACCGTTTTCTATAATTAAAATCAATTATAATCATTGAAGAGACTGATGAGTTTCAACTCTCTAAAATGTAATTTTTTTAAGATTTAAAATTTTTGTAATTAGTAAATATAAAATTCCACGTTGACTTCTCTTAAAAAAAGATAAAAAAATTGATTTAATCCTTTTAAAATTATGAATATATTGACTATTAAAATTGTGAAATTGCACTTTTACTATTACAAATTTAATTTCGGGATCCCCTAAAAAAATTCTGACTTCGCCTCTGTATATATACCATTTTTAATATATATCGTGTTTTTCTAAATTTAAAAATTAATAAAAATAAAAATATTGTAGGCGGATTTGAACTTGAACTCAACTAAAATATTGATTTATTAATTTAATATTTTTTTAATTTTACTATGTACATTTTATTATTTTTGGATAAAAACTAAATTTTTCACACTTTCGAATTTAATTTTCTATCATATAAAATGACAATGTAAATTATTTAAATAAGGTTCAGTTTTTTTGTTAAGAAAAATGCCATAATACATAACTTACATATAATACACAATATGTATAACTTTTTTAGATTTTCATAGTACATAACTTACATAATATTGAACTTACTTAACTTTAATAATAATTTTCACAGTACATAACTTACATAATTTTCATAACCTACATAACTTATTCAATACACAACTTACATAATTGTTTATAATACACAGCTTACATAATATTGAACTTACATAATTTTCATAGTACATAACTTACATAATATTGAACTTACATAATTTTCATAACCTACATAACTTATACAATACACAGCTTACTTAAATTTCATAATACATAGCTTACATAATATTGGAACTTACATAATTCTACATAACTTACATAATATTGAACTTACATAACTTACATAATATTGAACTTACATAATTTTCATAACCTACATAACTTATACAATACACAGCTTACTTAAATTTCATAATACATAGCTTACATAATATTGGAACTTACATAATTCTACATAACTTACATAATATTGAACTTACATAACTTACATAATATTGAACTTACATAATTTTCATAACCTACATAACTTATACAATACACAGCTTACTTAAATTTCATAATACATAGCTTACATAATTTTTGAACTTACATAATTTTCGTAATACATAACTTACATAATATTGAACTTACATAATATTGAACTTACATAACTTACATAATATTGAACTTACATAATTTTCATAACCTACATAACCTATACAATACACAGCTTACTTAAATTTCATAATACATAGCTTACATAATTTTTGAACTTACATAATTTTCGTAATACATAACTTACATAATATTGAACTTACATAATTTTCATAATACATAACTTATTTAATTTTCATAATATAAAACTTACATAACTTATACAGTACACAGCTTACATAATTTTCATAATACATAACTAACATAATTCTTCATAATACAGCAGTTACATAATTCTTAAAGAATTAAGAAATGGACCGGTCTTGGATGAATTTGTCAAGGGTAAGCAACAGTTATCGAAATGGAGTACAGACTTTTTTAGATTTTGCATTTCAATATGCAAGCCAGGAGAACATGATTCTTTGCCCCTGTAAGAAGTGTGTCAACATCAACTGGCATTATCGTGAGGTCGTATACGAGCATCTAATAGTTGATGGGTTTATTCAGGGTTATAAACAATGGCTTTTTCATGGAGAATGCCCGCCTAGTACTTCATCTTCAAGGATGGATGTATCTTATTCTGGTACTGATTACCATCAGTCTGATAGAGGGGATGACATGGAAGGTATGTTGCGGGATGCATTTAATATGCACAATCATGGTGTCCAGTCCTTCCCAGCAGACTTTGTGGCTTCTCATGATTGTAATCTTGGTGGAAATGCTTTTACTGAACCGGGAAGTAGTGTACCTCATGAAGAGCCGAATGGAGAAGCGACGAAGTTCTACGCGCTACTTAATGATATGAACGAAGAACTGTATGAGGGATCAAAATTTTCAAAAATGTCCTTCTATGTTCGTCTTTTTCAATTAAAATGTTTGGGAGGGTGGACCGGAAAATCATTGACAATGCTGTTAGAGTTTTTGAGAGAAATGTTTCCGTTTGCAAAAATCCCTCAGTCATGCAAAGATATGAAGAAAATGATAAAAGATTTAGGCGTTGGGTACAACAAAATCCATAGTTGGCCGAATGACTGCATGTTGTATTGGGGCGATCGAAGAAACCAACAGTGCTGTCATGTATGCGGCCACCCCCATTGGATAAGTAAAAACACAGAAGATAGGAACGACGATGAAAATGATGCACACTCAAGAAAGAAGCCTGTCAAGATTTTGCAGTATTTTCCGCTGATACCAAAGCTTCAAAGGCTTTTCATGTCATCGACGACAGCAGAGTTAATGACGTGGCACCATGATGGACGAACCGATGATGGATTACAAAGGCATCCGACAGATTCTTTAGTTTGGAAATCATTTGACAATAAATTTCCAAGCTTTGCAAGCAATCCTAGGAGTGTAGGGCCTGGGCTAGCATCTGATGGATTTAATCCTTTCAAGATCATGAGTACTGCATACAGTACTTGGCCAGTAGTGCTTGTTCCTTACAATCTGCCTCTGTGGATTTGCATGAAGCAATCTTCCCTTATCTTATCTATGATTATCCCTAGGGAGAAAGGGCCCGGGAATGATATCGATATTTATTTACAGCCACTTATTGAAGAGTTAAAACAATTATGGGCTGGTGTCGAGACATACGATGTGTTGAGAAAGGAGAACTTTAATTTACGTGCAGCTTTGATGTGGACCATTAATGACTTTCCCGCTTATGCCAATTTATCCGGTTGGAGTACCAAGGGTCGTTATGCGTGTCCTTGTTGTGCTGCACAAACATGTTCGCAATGGTTGTACAATGAGAAGAAGTTCTCTTACATGGGGCATCGTCGGTGGTTACCGAAAAATCATAGATTTAGATTTCAGAGTTCTATATTTGACGGCACTAAAGAGTTCAGAGAAGCTCCTTCGCAGACTAATGGTTCTGAAATCTTGTTCATGTTGGAAGATATGAATTTCATTTATGGAAAGATGAACCAACCGCCAAACACGCAAAGAAACAGAAGATCAAATGATGAAGCTGATGATGACTCCGACGAAGAGGACGATCCTAATGAGGCGGACTTGTGGAAAAAAAAGAAGTATTTTTTTTAGTTGCCTTATTGGGAGCATCACCTTTTACGACACAATCTTGATGTTATGCACATTGAGAAAAATGTCTGCGAGAACATTGTGGGTACAATTTTGAATGTCGACGGAAAATCAAAAGACGATCTTCAGAGTCGACTTGATTTAGTCCAAATGAGAATTCGGCCTGATCTTCATCCCAATCCACTTCCGAATGGGAAATATCGATTGCCACCTTCTATTTTCTCAATGTCCAAGATGGAGAAAGAACTGTTTTGCATGGTGCTGAAGGATATAAAGGTTCCAGATGCGTATGCATCAAATATATCTCGATGTGTTAGTATTAAAGATCGAAGATTATATTCGCTAAAATCACATGACTATCACATCTTCATGCAAGATTTACTGCCAGTTGCTCTACGATGTTGTATGTCCAAGAAGGTGACGTCTTGTATAATTGAACTATCCAATATAATGAAAGCCATTTGTGGCAAAGTTTTGGATGTTCAAGAACTTCAGAAGGTACAGGATCGAGTTGTTTTGACTTTATGAAACATGGAGAAAATCTTCCCACCTTCCTTCTTCACCATTATGGTTCACTTGATAATCCATCTCCCGCACGAAGCAATTCTTGGCGGACCCGTTTTCTATCTATGGATGTATCCCATAGAAAGGTGTTAGTTGAAATTTTAAAATTTTCCTTTATTCACCTCTATGGCTTTAGTAATACACTTTTGATAATGTTGTATATCGTGTTTAGGTTCCTATCCAAATTAAAGTCTTACTGACGCAACAAGCGATATCCAAAAGGATCGATTGCTGAAGGCTACTTGGCGGAGGAATGTATGTCCTTCTGCTCAAGATATTTGGAAGATGTCGAAACAAGTTTGAACAGACCAAATAGGAATGTTGGACTCACGGACTATAACTTAGCCGATACTTATTTGTTCCAAAGTTTTGGAGAACTAATCGGCAAAGTTGAAATTGCAGAATTAGATCATTTATCGTGGGTACAAGCACATCGATATGTTTTGTTTCACCACGAATCATTGGAATCTTTACGGAAGTAAGTTCTACAAATTTTATAAATATTTATCAAACTAAAAATTGTTTATCTTCTAACAAAGTGAACATGTTTTTTAACATAGCGAGTACAAACAAATATTGAGATCTCGTTCGCGCTCCCGAAGAACACAACATCGAGATATCAATAAGTTGTTTACAGAATCTTTTTATGAATGATTAAGCCAAACGGTATGCAGTTGGAGCTTCCGCTTACAAATAATAATGCTTTCTCATAACATTTTTAATTACTCAGTTTACTTTCCATTCAATAGGTTTTGAGTGGGAAGAACGTAAACGACAAAGTTAAATGGCTCTCCCAAGGTCCAAATCGAGTGGTTAAAAGATATAGTGCGTTCCTCATCAACGGATTCAGATTTCATACAAAATATCGCGAGAGGTTGAGAAGAACGCAAAATTATGGAATAGTCGTCAATTCTGCAATTACAAGTTATGCTAGTGCTAGGGACAATAATCCTGTCGAGGGAAATGTTGAATATTTCGGACATCTTACTGACATAATTGAGTTGGATTACTACGGAAAATGGAAAGTTATCTTATTTCGAGGTGATTGGGACGATGTTAATACAGCTCGTGGAATTAAGCAATATGAGTTTGGTTTTACAATGGTGAACTTTGACCGATTGATTCACACAAGACAACAACTGATAGATGAGCCGTATGTATTCTCATCTCAAGTCAAACAAGTTTTTTACTCAAAAGATCCAACTGATGTGGGTTGGTACGTTGTACTCCGTAATATCTCTAGAGACTGTTTGACATGGGCAGTGGAAGTAGAGATAACATCGACGACAGATCAGAAACTTTGTCATTTCCAGAACAAAACTTAAACGATAATATCCCTAGTACTAGTGCACAATTTCAATGGGTTCGTCAGGATACCGATGATATTTACGAATAAATGATGTAGTAAGATTTTACGATTGTTTAATTATATGTAATATCATAATTTAAATCTTGGTCTTATTATATATTTCAACTGTTTTATATATGCTGTTATTGTTGTAATTAGTTATTAAGTTGTGAACTATTTTATGTGTATTGCAGATAAAATGCCTAGAAGAAAAATCCTAAGGGGAAGCATTGTTCAAAATGATCCAAACTCGACAGAAACAAATAGTACTGAACAATAGACAGCAATTGGATCTTCGAATGTTCCGATTACAGCTGACGATCCAACAGAAGTTCAAAGTAATTTTACATTTAATTTACATGCGTGTTGACTTATAGTTGATTTATTTTTCAAATTCTTATATTATAATATACCATTTGTAGCTGAAAATGGTGGGACGCGCAGAGGTCGAGGACGTACGCTAGTTAGAGAGTTATACGAGTTAGATCCAGTCGAGTGTGTCAAAGTTGGACGAAACAGTTTTGGTCAGCCTGTTGGATCAGAAGCTCGACTTTTAGCAGGATACATGGGCATTTTAGCACGAAATCCAAATATGTTGCCTATCAACTACGAGTCATGGCATCAAATGCCCGATAGCAACAAAAACCAAGCCCTCGATAATATTAAGGTAACACAAAATGTTAATGTCATCTGTAATGCTTGGGAAGTAGTTTCATTTATATTTACTTTATTAACTTGTGTTTTTTGTTTTTTATAGGCGAGGTTTGCTTTAGAGGTCTTGGATGCTTATATAAAGAAGGCATTGGGAAAAAGATGGAGAGACAATAAAAGTACTTTGAAGAAAAATTATTATAAGACAAAAATAACCCTCGATGAGAAATTGCAAAATGTCCCGCCGGGTATGTTGAGGTACCAATGGGAAGATGCAGTTAGATTTTGGCATTCGAAGAAATGCGAGGTATGACGTACTTCCAAACTATTGTAATTATTTTGGTTTACAGTATTTTCTATTTACGTACTAAAAATTTCATAACGTAGGATCGTGAACAAGTTGGAAAAAGCAGCACGCAGAAACAAAAATTCACCCACACAGCCGGGTCGAGAAGTTTTGCATGTGTAGCTGAGGCGGAGGTATTTTTCATTTTTTTAATATTGTCAGATATGTATAACTTTCTGTTAAATAATATTTTTACTACTATATTGTAGGAACTGTCGTCCGGTCAAAAAGTTGGACGCCTTCAACTTTTTGAAATTACACATAGGAAGAAAGATGGATCTCCCATGACTCCTGAAGCTGGTGAAATAATGGTACGTTTACTTAATACGATTTGACTTCTTTTAGTTATTTATAGTGTTTATTTTCTAATGGTTTAATTCATTGCTTGTAATGCGACTATTGTTATGTTGCATATGTTTTTTAATATATAATATTGCGTTCCTGACTATGTGATTTATTTATTAGGAAAAACTAAAGGATAAAAAGGCGCAGTACGAAACGATTGCTTCTAGTGATAGTTTTGTTCATCTTAAAGACATTGATAACCAGATTATTACTAAAGTTTTGGGTCCTGAAAGGTATGGTCGGGTTCGATTTCAAGGATATTTTGTTAGCCCAACCCAATATTTTGGATCCAGCTCGCACCAATACATGGCTTCGGGGAGTCAGGCTCAAGCTGAAGTTCAAAGGTTAAAAGACCAGATGGCTCAGATGCAAGCGACCATAGTTGAGGTTCAAAGGAAATATGAAGAACTCCAGCTACAACTTAAAGCAGAGGCGGCAGCGAGGGAAGCGGAGGCTGTAACTAGAGAAGCAGAGCAGAGCAAAAAGTACGACGAACTCCAGCAGCAGCTTCAGATTATGATGAAGATGTTTCAGTCGCAACTTCCGTCGTCATAGTGTATGGCATAAATATTTTTATCATTTTAACATTTAACATTTTTTGCAAAAATAATATGAATTCACTTTTATTTATTTATATTAATATTATTTTATTCGTTTAATTTGAAATATTATATAAATTTATTGTTTTTGGCCAGTTTAGATCTGGTTGCTTTTGATTTGTTTGCTATATAGGAGGGCTGAAAAAATAAAAAATTTAATATAAAAAAATCCCCAAAATAGTGGCGTTTTTGTAAAAAACGCTGCTAACGAACATATTCTTTAGCGGCGCTTAAGAAAAAACGCCGCTAAAGAACATGTTATTTAGAGGCGCTTAGAAAAAAACACCGCTAAAAATCATGTTCTTTAGCGGCGCTTAGAAAAAAACGCCGCTAAAGAACATGGTCTTTAGCGGCGTTTTCGTTTGTAAACGCTGCAAACGTTTGCAACGTTTTCCTTAGCGGCCTTTTTTGCGGCGCTTCTGGAAGCGCCGCAAATACATTTAGTGGCGTTAAAAAGCGCCGCTAAAGACCTGTTTTGGTGTAGTGTTGGTCTATAAAATCGAGGTCTTGATACCCTATTTTCAAAACTAATTAACCTAATAATTCCTTTTAAACTCAAATTACTATCTCACAAATCTTTCTAAAATCACATTTCACTCGTAAATACTAAATGATAAAATTTACGAGCTTACTCATCGGAATTGCTGACTTCAAATCACCGTTTTCGTTACTACTGAAAATTCAGGCTGTTACAACTCTCTCCCCTTTAGGAAATTTCGTCCTTAAAATTTGTTACCTAATAATATATTCGGATATTATGATCTTATCGATTCTTCTGTTTCTCAAGTACCCTCCTCCGAACCATGAATGTGCCATAATACTTTTACTAGTGAAACTTGTTTATTCCGTAATTCCTTAACCTCTCAAGCTAAAATCTTTATCGGTTCTTCAGATTACGTCATATCCGGTTGAAGCTCAATTTTACTGTGAGGGATTACGTGTGAAAGATCTGATATGTACCGTCTTAGCATCGATACATGAAACACGTTATAAATTTTCTCAAGTTCCGGAGGTAAAGCTAACGATAAGCCACAAGGCCTATTCTTTCAACAATTTCATATGGTCCGATAAATCTTGGGCTTAGTTTCCCTTTTCTACCAAACCGCAATACTTTCTTCCACGGTGAAACTTTTAAGAACACTCGATCACCCACTTCAAATTCTATTTCTCTTCTTTTCAAATCTGCATATGACTCCTGACTGTCAGAAACAGCCTTCAAACTGTCCCGAATGATTCGAACTTTATCTTCAGTTTCTCGAATTAGGTCGACTCCCATTAGCTTGGATTCACTCAATTCAGACTAATACAACGGAGTCTTACATTTTATTTCATAAAGTGCTTCAAATGGTGCCATTTTTATGCTGGATTGATAATTGTTGTTACATGCAAATTCAGCTAATGGTAAATACTTTTCCCAGCTACTTCTAAAATCGAGTATGCAACACCTCAACATATCTTCCAGAATCTGAATCACTCGTTCTGACTGCCCGTCAGTTTGCGGATGAAACGCAATGCTGAAATTTAGCTTTGTACCAAAAGCTTTTTGCAATTTACTCTAAAATCTCAATGTAAACCTCAGATCTCGATCTAAAATAATGGATGTGGGAACCCCATGTAATTTTACAATCTCTAATATATACAATTTCGCTAACTTTTCAAGTAAAAAATCTATTCTGACTGGGATAAAATGTACCGATTTAGTCAACCTATCAATAATCACCCAGATTGAATCTTTTTTTTTTCGGAGTCACAGGTAATTCTGATACAAAATCCATCGTGACATGCTCCCATTTCCACTTAGGAATCATAACAGGTTGTAACAAACCCGTTGGTACCTCATGTTCGGCTTTCACTCGCTGACAAATCAAACATTTTACTACAAACTCACAAATCACCCGTTTCATACCCGACCACCAATACATTCTTTTCAAATCACAATACATTTTCGTACTACCAGGATGAATAGAATACATGCTACTATGAGCTTCACAAAGAATGTTATTTTTCAAATTTGAATTATTCGGTAAACAAATTCTATTGCGGTAACGCAACATACCATTATCATTAATGCTATACTCTGAACTCAGATTGTCCTGAACTATCCGTCGTTTCAGCACCAATTTTGGATTATCATCTTGCAACTCTCGTATCCTTTGAAGGAACAAAGGTTTTGTTCTCAACTCCGCTAATGCAGAACCATCCTTATTAAGAGTTAATTGAGCTTTTATCACTCGAAGCGCTAACAAAAACGACTTTCGACTGAGTGCATCTGCAATCACATTAGCTTTTCCCCAATGGTAGTCAATAACCAGATCATAGTCCTTTAGCAATTCTAGCCATCGTCTCTATCTCAAATTCAGCTCTTTTTGAGTCATCAAATATTTCAAACTTTTATGATTCGTAAACACGTAACACTTCTCACCGTATAAACAGTGTCTCCAAATATTTAATGCAAAAACAATTGCAACCAACTCAAAATCATGTGTAGGATAATTCTTCTAATGTAGTTTTAATTGTTGAGAAGCAAAGACCACTACTTTTCCTGACTGCATCAATACACAACCTAAACCATTCAGAGATGCATCACTATAAACAACATATGGTACACCTGATTCAAAGACCCAAACCAAAATTTTTTTACGTTTTTCTGTAGTAATCGGGTCAATAGTGAAGCAATCATCGAAATGTTCTTAACAAATCGGCAATAATATCCTGCTAAACCTAGAAAACTTCACACTTCTGTTATATTCTTTGGAGTTTTCCAATTTACTACTGTAGATACTTTGCTCGGATCCACTCGAATTCCTTCAACTAACACAATAAGATCCAAAAATCGGACCTCATGAAGGCAGAATTCACATTTACTGAACTTTGCATACAACTGTTTCTCCCTCAAGGTCTGTAGCACAATTATCAAGTGTTATGCATGCTCGATTTTTGTCTTGGAATAGATTAGTATATCATCAATAAATATAACCACAAATCTATCCATATAAGGTTGAAAATTCCAATTCATTAAATCCATGAAAGCAGCAGGAGCATTGGTCAAACCAAATGGCATTACCAGAAACTTATAGTGACCATACCGAGTTCTTAAAGCAGTCTTCGGCACATAACACTCTTTAACCTTCAACTGATAATACCCAGATCTGATATCTATCTTCGAAAATACTACAACATCTTTCAGTTGGTCAAATAAATCGTCAATACGAGGCAAAGGATATTTATTTTTAATTGTGACCTTATTCAACTGTTTGTAGTCTATACACAGTTTTAAAGAACTGTCTTTCTTTTTCGCAAATAATACAAATGCACCCCAATGATACATACTCGGCCTAATGAACCCTTTGTCTAATAATTCTTGCAATTATGTCTTTAACTCTTTTAACTCAGCCAATGTCATACGGTATGGTGTCACTGATATAGGAGTTATTCCCAAGATCACATCAATTACAAACTCAACTTCACGGTCAGATGGTAAACCCGACAATTCCTCAGGAAGCACATCAGTAAACTCATTAATAGTCGGTAACTACTCTAGCTTTGATTCAGAATTCTGAGTATCAAGAATGTAGGCTAAAAATGCCTTATTACATTTACGCAACAATCTCTGAGGAGAAAAAGTTGAAATAATTTTACCAGTATCATTCAGATTCCCAGACTTAACTGAAATTACTTCTCCTGTTTGACATTTCAAATTAATTCGTTTCTCTCGACAATTCACTACAGCATCATGCTTCATTAACCAATCTATTCCCAAAATGACATCAAATTCTCGAAAAGGTAGTAACATCAAATTAGTAGAGAATTCACAGCCTTTTACTTTCAGTGGAAAATTTCGACACACTAAATTAACTATCACACTTTGGCCTAATGGATTAGTGACTTGAATATCAAAATCAGTAAACTCAACAGACATTTTCTTTTCTGTTACTAATGCAGTGTCAATATAAGAATGTGTGGATCTAGGGTCAATCAATGCATACACAATAACATTAAAAAGATAGAATGTACAAACTATTATGTCTAGAGTTGTAGCTTCCTCCCTCGGTTGGATAGCATAAGTACGTGCAGGTGTCTTAGCCTTTGACTGGGCAACAGAATCTCTCATACTCGAACGAGTAGTCCCAATAGCATTATTTTGGCCCGAAGGTTTACTTCTTTGGAAAGTGGCCATTTGTTTCTCTTTCTGCTCCTTTTCCTCTTTTTCCTCTCTTTGCAACTGAGGGCAATCTCAAATAAAATGATTGGTGGCCCCACATTTATAACAAGCTCCTGCATTGCCTTTACATTCATCGAAGTGATTTTTCCCACAATATTTACATTTGAGCTTAAGAACATTTTGCCCACTACGCACACTAGCTGTAGGTCTAATACTCATCTCGTAATCTTGTTGAGTCACATTATTCTTATTTGATCGTTCCGACATTAGAACGGCTCGACTAAAATCATCACTAGACTTTTTAGCCGGAATTGTTCGCAATGACTTGAAGGAACTTCTCTTAAAAGATTCCTTATTCCTTCTGTCTCTCTGCATTTTTCTGTTATATACCTCTTCTAATTTCTGAGCACGATCTGACAAAACGAAAAATTCTCGTATTTTTGTGCCCCCAATCATCATTTTGATTTCATCATTCAATCCTTCCTCAAACTGAATACATATTTCTTCTTTGGTTGGTACAATTTCTCGAGCATATCTATTAAGGTATACAAATTCCCTTTCATACTCGACTATCGATCGATTACTTTGTCGCAAATCAAGGAATTCTCTCTTCTTTTTGTCTAAATATCTCTTGCCGACCTATTTCTTTTTAAATTCACTCTAAAAGAATTCCCAAGAGATTTTCTCTTTCAGCACCATGGCCACTATAGTCATCCACCAATTATATGCTTCCTCTTTCAGTAAGGAAACAACACATCTCAAATAATTATCTAGGGAACAAGCCATTTCTTCAAAAACTCTTATTGTGTTTTGAAGCCAATACTCAGCTTTGACAGAATCATCATCTGACCTACCTCAGAATTCTTCGGCCCCATATTTTCTAAGTTTTTCGATTGGAGTACATTTACTGAATTCAATCACCAGAGGAGGTGGAGGTGCTACCGGAGGTGTTACCGGAGGCACTTTGGACGGTGCAGTAGGGGGAGGAGGTTGTTGAGCCTGATTTTTTTCATACATAAATTCATTAAACCATTGATTCATAAACCCATAAAACATATTTTTAAGTTCTTGTTCTTGAGCCGGAGGAATTAGGACGTTACTGCTTGTCCCATATTCAAATATCTGTACTCTACTATTGACCTTATCATGATGTTCAGTATGTTCAAATCTTTTTGACATCTTTACAATCTATAAGAAAAACAAGGGTTAGATCGGATCATGCACATCACACTATCACAGATTTATATATGGCATGTATTTCTAGACATTTTACACACTACATTTATTTCGAGAATCGACTAAACCGAAGCTCTGATATCAATAAATGTAACACCCCTAACCCTTATTCGTCACTAGAACAAGGTTACAGAGCATTACCGAACTTTACGAATTAAATACGGAAATTTCCCAACCTTTGCTACACATACTAAGAATCAATCATATAACACTCATATTGTCCTTTAGATGGACCTTCAAGGCCCAATATTTACCTTAGAAGTGAATTGGGATTAAACTAGGTACTCAGGGAATTTTCCCAAAATCTCAAAAATTTTCTTAGAAGTAGGGGACACACGCCCATATGGCCCACACGGCCAGGAGACACACTCGTGTCTTAGGCTGTGTGGGCATTTGATATGAGACACACGGCCGTATCCCAGCCCGTGTCCTTACTCGTGTAACTCTCTGACTTGGGTCACACGACCAAGTCACACGCCCGTGTGCCAGGCCATGTAGGTAACAAATTTATGAAATTAAGGTGCAGGGGTCATACAGCCAGACTACAAGCCTATGTGTCAGGCCGTGTGTCACACACGGCTGAGACACACGCCCGAGTCTTTGCCCGTGTGGACAAAAATAGGTCATTTTAAAGCCACTTTTCTCACCCATTTTAACATTAACCTGCACTCAACATTCACATACACCAATATATGCCAACCAAGCAATCAATACAAACTAAAACATGTTCTTAACGAGACATAACATCACAAATATTTCATTTACTTATATCTACCTATTTAACTCATTTCATTGATTTATCAAATTCTACTACTAATTACATAAACATACATACAATATATATATCATTCACAACCACATTTCAAATTATATCATTACCAATTCAACCCTATACATGCCATATAAACCAAAATTTATATTGCAAAAACTACTAGATTAAACTAGATAGTGTTGCTTGATATGTTAATCCGATCTTTCGACTACACGTTAATCTACAAGAACATTAAGCAACATGAGTAAGCTTAATGAAACTTAGTAAGTTCAATCGGTTAAACATTGATCTTACTGAACTTAATATAATATAATAAATTAAATTGTAAATAACTCATACATTTTTCCCTGTCAAACTAAATATAATCAATAAACACACTTCCTTCGGATCAATATTAATAATAATCTATAAATCTTTCAATTCAATCACATAAGTCTCTTAGCATTTTTTACTAAATCAAAGAACAACTTACGGATATGAGTATATCGTTCTTTTTGTGCCATAGTCCAACTATGGTCTTACACATGCATTGCCATGGCCCTACCATGGTCTTACATTTGTAGTGCCATAACCCAATTATGGTATTATCATCAGAATGCCATAGCCCAGCCATGGTCTTACGTTCAAAATGTCATAATTTAGTTACGGTCTTTTCATTAAAATGCCATAGCCCAGCTATGGTCTTACATTTAAAAATTTCCATGGTCCAACCATGGTCTTATCCGTCAATTCATTCTTTGCCACAGAACAATCATACTCAATCTTGCGTTTTACTAATTTTAAACATTCAATTCAATTTTCATACTTTTACAATAATCTTAATTTCAACAAAAAAATATGAATAAATATATTATACCATTCCTATATTAACAAATAATCAAGAAATTTTAACCATATGAACTTACTTGGGTTGGATTGTAAAATTGGTAATAGTTTAGAGACTACTCGGCTAATTTTTCTTTTTCTCGTTGATCTATGAGCTTTTGATCTAGAATGTAAAATTTTTCATTTATTAGCATATATTTCAATTTCAGTCCACTTCGCAATTTGTACCTTTCAAAATTTGAAATTATACAATTACCCCAACTTTTATAATTTTTACAATTTAGTCCCTAACCAATTAACTCATCAAATGAGCTAATTTTTCTCAATTAACACTATATTTAAATATTATAAGCTATTACACAACCTTTGATAAATATAATTTAATTCTAAACCCTAAGATTTAATCTTTTTCACAACTAGGTCCTAAAATCAATTTCTATTGAAATTTCTTGATAAAATCATCATATAACAAAATTAAAGCTTTAAATCCATGTTAACTCATTATAAACATCCAGCACTCATAAATGGTAACTTTCAAAATTATCCATTATATCAAAAACTAATGAAATAGATAGTTGGACCTAATTGTAAAAGTCTTAAAAACATAAAAATTTCAAGAGAAAAGCAAGAATTAAACTTACATGAAGTAAAAATATAAAAACCAGCTTGAGAATCTCTCTAATGGCTATTTTTGGCTGAGAATTGACTAGAAATCTTTAGATTTCTTTTTATATAAGCTTAATTTCACAAAATTCACAATTTTGCCCTTAAATCACCTAATTCCAAGATTTTTTTCTGCTTATGCCACCTCAACGATTCTTTGGGTGTCTAATTTCCCTTATTTACCATTTATGCTATTTAATCAGTTTAGCAAGTTTTGCACCTTTTTCAATTTAGTTCTTTTTAATGAATTAACTATCGAAACGATAAAATTTTCTAACGAAACTTTAATACTACCTTAATGACACTCCTTAAATATTTATAAAAATATTTACGACTCGGTGTATAAAATCGAGGTCTCGATATACCTCGTTTTTAAAACCAATTAACCTAATAATTCCTTCTAAACTCAAATTACTATTTCACAAATCTTTCTAAAATCACATTTAACTTGTAAATACTAAATAATAAAATTTACGACCTTAAATATCGAAATTGGTGACTTCAAATCACCGTTTCTGTTACCACTGAAAATTTAGGCTCTTACATAATTTTTCTAGGAAAGTTAACCATAATAAATATTTTTCTTTTTTATAGGTTGTTATTATCTAATTGGTGCTAGTTACACAAACTATGAGGGACATTTTGCGTCCTTTAAATGACAAAGATATCATTTGAATTAGTGGCGTCAGGGTTACCAGCCAAGTACTTTAGAAGAATTTTTCAATATGAAACATGCTTCAGCACGCAATGTTATTGAAAGATACTTTGAGTTATTAAATCTTAGATGAGGAATAGTTAGGAGTCCATCATTATATCATGTGAGAGTGCACAATAAAATCATTATTGCATGTTGTTTGCTTCATAATTTTATTCGAACCTATATGAGTCTTAGTCATATTAAACCGAAGTTGGGAGAAGGATTACCTAATAATATGATAGACGACGATGAACCGAATATCGTAAATATTCATCCATCGAATACATGGGCTATTTAAAAGATGAAACTAGCCAATCAAATGTTCTATGAATGACAAGCATCTAGAAATTAGTTAGGTTTATTAAAACATAGTAGAAGGTTAATTTGTTTATGTTATTTTATGTATCTAGTTTACGAAACTTTGGTATTGTTTGAATTGTCTTTATGTATTGTACTGGACTTATTGAATTAGAACTTTAATTTATTTTCTTTTGATTTGTCATGCGTTATAATTTTATAAAGTTTCAACCTTTTGATTCATAATATTAAACCTAATTTTAATTTGCGCTTTTTGTTAAGATAGTTGTGTCAGGTTTTTCACAATCAATTGCTTCTGTCCAAAATTCTGGAGAAAGAAAAAAAGAAATGGGTTCTAGAAGAAGATGCTACGCTGGTTTCCTGTATGGTCGACTTGTACAATGTTGAAACCTATAACGCAGATACGAGATTTAAGGTCGATTATTTAAATGAGCTAGAAAGAATGTTAGAAAAAGTTTTACCTTATGCTATGTTGAAGTCTAAACCTAATCTTGAATCGAGGATTAGGACATTGAAAAAGGATTGGGTAATTGTTTACGACATGCTCAATGGAAAAGACAATAGCGGCCTTGGTTGGGACAAGCATAGGCAAATGGTTGTTGTTGAAGATGTTGTGTGGAACTTATATATAAGTGTAAGAATTTTTTTTCTTTATTATATTGTTTTGACCAAAAGTTATATCTAATGTGGATTCCTTCTTTTTTTTTAAAATGGAAGCATAAAGCAGCCACTAGGAAATATGCTCAAACAGTTGCAGATATTGTTGAAGAAATAGACGTTTAGGATGTAGCTACAACAAATAATCTTGAAGAAGGAAACAATTACCATGGACGCGAAGATAATGTTTTCTTAAATGAGATGGATGTCTCGGCTACACATCGCAACCGTCGAAGCCAAACCAAGATGGTTCCACATTTTCAAAGAAGAAAAAAAAAGATTTTTGATGGAAGTGAACAAATTTCTACTTCAATTACTGATGTTGCCATGTTATTGAGGGAAAAACATACGGGCTATTGGCCCTAAATTAAGTAGGAGCATTGCCTCTAAGAAAATGCTTCAAGAAAGTGGTCAAAAATTATATCTAGCTTTATGTGAAGTAGAAGGATTAACTAAGGATGATCACTATCGTGCGTTGAGAAAAATTCTAAAGCATCCAACGCAAATGCTCATTTTCTTTAGTCTACCTTCTTCTGTGCGGTTGGAATGGGTGAGAAGATTTCTTTCTGACCATTAAAATCATGGTTGTGTTGGTGATGTTTTGGTAACTTTTTGTATATGTAATATTTGGATGGTATAATAACATGATAGAATGCCACATACTTTTGTAACTTTTTGATATTCTAAAATTTAACATATAGATTATGGCATATAAGCTAATGACATCATGTAACCTTTTGTTAATATATGAACATTATGTTTGGATGTCAAATATAATTATCAAGTTATTTATTATTCTAATCTTTTGATTTTTAGTTTAGAAGATAATTAAATTATTTGTTTTGCTAATGATATTTTAACATATTAAATATGCATTACAGTTTAAAAACAATAAAGTAGGTTATATATTATTTTTATAACATTATATATTATGATTTTTATTAATTCATATTTTAATAATAATTATATTAAGAATGTTATTAAATTATATATAATTTTATTTAATTGTATTTAATAATAATTGTTTTAAAATATGATTAAGTTATTTATTATTATTTTTATTAAATTATATTTAATAATAATTTTATTAAAATTTAATAACAATAATAATCATCTATCTAAGAAATTGTTAAGGGTATTTTGATCATTTAAATTTTTTTTATGCTATTACAATATCTATTTCATTCAAATTTCAAATAAACATAAAAAAACCATTACAACTTTATTCCATTCTATTAAACGAAACAAATAAATTATTGATTACAGCTTTACTCCATTAAATCCTTATTTCATTCCCGGTTGCGTAAGATTTTGTTAGGGTAGTAAGAAATAATGGTGGGTTTAATGAGATTATAGGGTTTTGTGATTGTTGGAAAAACAGACATTACTTTTGAGGGTGTCAGGATAAAGACATAACAAAACTAGTATCTCCTCCAATTAATGCCTTCACTTCTCGCTGTTGTCCTGGTTTTTCTGCCACCCCCATTACTTTCATTTCTCCCTCCTACACTAATCAAATTTACTTGTGCGCTATTAACTAGGAAAAGTGGTTAGGAATTATTGAAGTTACTGATTTAACAGTCTGCTAATTTACATATTCATATGTTGGGGGCAATAAATTAAATTTCGAATGGCAAATCTTTGAAATTCTGATGCTGAAGGGCAGAAGGGAACTGTATTTGAAAGTTATTGTACATACAGCTGCATTTACTGTTCCCCGTGCAGTGCAAAGTTGTATTTATGACACACTGCTCCTATAATTAATAATCACGTAACTGTGGAAAATCTAGGTGGGATATTGCTTCTTTCTACATTTCCTGATTCCAATTAAATTCCAGGTGCCATATAATATTACTAACTCACCATACAAAACATAGAGTAAAGTTTATATAAATTGAAAGCTGGTTCAGTGAATACAATTAGTTGAAAGCGTTGGCGCTTTGACGTCTTGGTTTTTAAATTAAAGGGAGTGGGCGGAAGGTCTGTTGCCAATGCCATGCACCATTTTATCTGTCCCTTTGTGTTTCTGGAGTGACAAAGGGAGAGGACGATACTAGCTCCATATTTCAACGCTTTACAGTCTTGAAAATTGTGTGAAGAGTGATATACAGGTAGAGAGAAAGTTGGAAAGAAACAACACGTTCATGTCCAATCCTGCATCTCTCCAAAAACTCACAATTAAAATAGTAAATAAATTCAGCTACTTTTTCAGGTTTTCTTTTCTCCCTTACAGGCCTTAGCTTAGGTTTGAACTCTTCTCCATATGCATGGTCACGTGCTTTCTTTTTCTCTTTCCAAAAAAGGCAGATTTGAAAATGGAGGTAAAGTTTATCACAAGTTTAGCAACTCCAAGTGAACTCGGTGTCTGAATGGAGAAAAAGGGAAATAGTCTACTCCATTAAGCACGACCAAAGTACTAAGGGAGTGCTTCCATGGGTTGTATTTGTTGATTGTAGAATATTCCACAGTCCACACTCACTATAGGAAATTATTTTCAGCCTCCCTACCCTTGCAACATTTTCAGAATTTATTTCAAGTTCCAAACCCCGACACCACATTTAATCAAACTACTTCCCTTATAGAATAGGCTGTAGCATTGTAATTAGTGAAAGTTGGAAGTACATAACGAGTAAACACCTTTTCTCATTGTAATTAATGAACAAAAAACGACCTTCTCTGATTGTTTTCTTTCCTTCATTTTTCTTCTCCTCTCCTCTGCTGTGCAGTAGCAGGCAGGGCTTCCAGCTCATCCTTTTCCCTCCAATCACCCCTTTTTATTTATAATTAAAAGAAGAAGAAGAAGAAGATAATGTGATAAATTTACTACCTGTATCAGTTACTAGCCGTAGAATGATTTAAGGGTTAAGGGTTAATATTTCATAGCAACAAGTGAAAGCACTGAATCATTAGAATATCAGAAATGATGAAAACCGTCAGGTGCATGGATGAAAGACAACAAACCAGCGTGAGTTTGGGCTACATTTGAGTTGAAGCCCACATTAGTTTATTGGCCCAAAAACAAACAAGATCTGAGTAGGTCCATGGACCTGGACTTGCTCAAGCAGACTAAGAGAATAATGCAATATCCCCGTTGTGGATGTCAGGTCTGTTTAATGTTGAAAATCTTATTTAGATGAAGTGGTTTAGAAAGTGTTCACCATTTGTTGTAAAATATGGTCCTGCAACGTGTGTTTAAATTTTCAATTTAACTTAGTTTAAGTGATATTTTAATAATTTAATTTTGTAAACATTCAATATTTTTTAAACAATTAATATTATTTGTTTGAAAATTTTAAGTTAAATATATAAATCATATTTTAGATATAGAAATTATTACAAACATGATATTTATAAATTTAAAATAAATATCAAAAAGGAAAATAATTGTATGTCTAATATAAGAATAACCAAAAAGAGAGAGTATATATCTATATGTTTGCTATTTAATGTGAATTAATTAAACTAAAAGGTGATAAATAATTAAAAATATTTTGACTATTTTCTTTTAAAACCATCCTTTTTTATTTGCAAAAAGAGCACTTAATATTAGTTAGCTTTTCTTGTAGAAATATGAATGCGCTTAATATTTAAATCTTAATAATGTTTTATAATTTTTTTTAATTTTAAAAAACAAATTTAAGCTTTGAAATGAATGAATATGGACAACTATTTGTTCAAGTTCATTTTGAAAAAAAATAAAAGTACTTTATTTTTTAAAAAATGAACTTTTTTTGCTGGTGTGGCAAATGACATGGCACTGCCACATCAAAAGCGCCATATTGGCACCGTTGACAGCCATGTCAACGTTGTAACAATCAATGTCAGTTAAAGGGTTTATTTGACTAGTTTTGTTAGTTCAAAGGCTTAATTGGGTGTAAAAAATTCAGAGGGGTATAATTGATTTTTTCAAAAAATTTAAAAGGCCAAAAATACCATTAAGCCATATAAATAAGTTTCTTCCTTTACTTCTAAAATTAATGTTTTGAAATGTGTACCGGATAGAACTAAAACTCTTTGACTAATGTTGTTTTTATTGTCAAAGGGTGTGTTTAACATCGAGATTATTTATACCCAATTTTTTAAGTCAAAAGCAAGGTAGTTAGTACCGCACTGATAGACACATCGCTTTTCTACTAAAATTGATACGTCCTAGTATCAGTGTATTGGTCTATTCCAACATATTATTTTGAATTTACTAAAAATATTTAATATATGTAAATTTTAAGTTTTAAAAATATTAAATGAATGATATTAAATAAATCTTAAATATAAAATATTTATCAATTATATAAAATATTTATCAATAATCTTCAAAATAAAAATCTACCATTCCAGAAATTAATAAGAGAAAATAATCTCATGTATTAAATAATAATATAATCTACAACATTAGCCCATTCATTACTGATATACATATCAAAAATTGAAAGAGTTGTTTGAAACCAAGCTAGAGGCTAAAATTTCAGAGATTTAGGGTGAGTTTGGAATTTGGATAGGCGGTGCGTTTATCTGCGGCTAGTGTAAAAATAGCGGTGGCGGTGAGATTAGATACTGTAGCGTGAGACAAAAAGTAAGCTAAACGCATCGCACCGCACCCAATCACCCATCCAAACCCACCCTTAGCATTTAGTTGTTTTTCCTTTCCTTATAAAAGATGGTAAAAGTGAGAAGATTTCTTCTTTCAAATGTGAGCGAGTTTGTTTTATTATTATTATTATATTTTAATTTTAAAGTTTGTTCAATTAAGTATAGTTTTCTTTTTTTATTGGTTAATACAAGTGTTGACTTTTCAAAATTTCAAACAAAACAAATTATAAAAATTAATATTTTTAATATTATTTGGTGCACTCATGTTCCACTTGATATGATCAGAATTGATTGGAACGTGTCAGTGCGAACAAGAATTTTCATCGATACGAAAATAGTTATTTAATTTTTCGTTTTAACACTAAAATGCCCGGGATTGGTGCGGAATCAATCACCATAGTCAAAAGCATTACTAAAGGATAGTTTTTCAAAAGCAAACCAAAAAATTGAAAATTCTAGCATTTAAAAAAAATTAGTTTTGGTGTTAAATTATAAATATATCATTTGTTTGTATTAACTATTATAATTTATATATTAAAATCAAATTTTATAAACAATTTAAATCAATTGATTAAAAAGTATTTAAAATTTATAAGCGTTGAGGATTAAAGTTGGTATTATATTAGTTTTAAAAGCTACGTACCATTGTTATAAGTGCTGATAAAAAAAACAAAAATTACATAATTAAATGATTAATTTATAAGTTTTTTTAACTAAATAACTAAAATAATTTACTACTAATTTGATAACTACCAGTGAGATTTACCATTTTAAAAAAGAATTTCTACGCTATTTTTCAAAAGGACTTTTAATGCTAAATTAGCCTTAATTTATACATAAAAAAACAATTGAAAGCAAGGCTAAACTATAATCCTTATCATCGGCCATTGGATGCAGTAATGTCAGGTTATGACCAAGACATCATCGAACCACTTTATGCCATCAAAAAAAATCTACTTGGGCAAGTTGCATTTCATTGAACAACTTCCTTAAACTCAAAGCGACAAAATTCCTTGACAATGACTTCAATTTAATCCTTTCTATCTTCCCCATCTCCCCATCTCCAGGTTTAAAGGCTATTCCCCAAAAAAAAATTACACCACAAGTCATCTGCTTATGGATCTATTTTATTTTTATCACTCAACTATAAAATTTTCAAATTAGTGATTCAACTAATCGAAACTATTTTTTCTTTATCTAGGTTTTGTTAAGTGTTTGACTGAAGGGTGACATGATAATTAAAAACTAGTATAATAATAAATTTAGCTCTCAAATTTACCTATTATATCAATTTAGTGATACTTTTAAAGAATAACCCTCAACCCTTCATCTCTCTTAAGAAATGGACCAACAAAAAAAAACTTGATTAGTTGGATAACCAATTTAAAAGAAATTCATAATTAGGTGACCATAATTTATTCAAAAAAATAAAAACCCCTAAATTGGGAGTGTTGAATCCGACATGGTGGCCCCATCTCACTCAATATCTGCCATCTTGCCCCCGTAGGAGGTTTTAACATATCGTAAAGAGGGAAAAAAGTGCCAGCTCCCTGAAAGAAGTGGTAATCCCTTCTTTAACTCGATTTGGATGTACACCTCCAATTTCCGCCACTCTAAGCTCTTGCATTGGTTCATTGTATTGATGTTACCCAGACGGAAGAAAATTGTAGCCATCAAACAATGGTTTTTAATCTCTCGCCTAATACAAATAAAATGATATGTCATTTTCATCATTACGACCTTAACCCCTTCTCTCTTTCCACTTTATTTTTTCTATCATTATCAAACTTATTCAAAACCTAAACCTAAGGTGGAGAATTCAATCCACCTAATTAAATAAAATTATAAATATTGAACCCATTTTGTTTATTTTAATTATTGACAATATTATTTATTTTAAGAAAAAGTATTCAACCCTACACTGACCGGTTTATTTTATGAACTGATTTTTAAATTTAAAAAATAATTTATTTTTCATTAATTACTTAGTTTCTGTTTATTTTATTTAATATTTTTAATTAAAATAATAAAAGAATAAATTAGTTATAAAATTATTTCAATTTATTATTAAACCAAATTATAAATTACATTATATTCTAATATAAGCATATCTTAGATATAGTGTAATAATTTAATATATTGTTTTAAAAAAAAACTACCATGAATGATACATAATTATATATATTTTTTATTTTAAAAAAATATTTTATGCAAATGCATGCTAAATCTTTTAAACTTAATTTTAATCCAATTAACTTTGTAACACCCCTTAACCCCGAACCGTCGCCGGAACAGAATTACGAGGCATTACCGGACGTATCGAACGATTTACAACAATTCTTAAATAAATAACCAATATATTAAAATAATTCATAAAATTTATTAATTTGTTTACCAAATGACTTCATTTTTTTTTTGTAAAAATTTCGGCAGCATTTCTGCTTATTTTTACATAAAACCCCCTGCAAATTAAAACCATATAGTTCCCAAATATCATCAATTCAACCAATTCATTTCACATTCACATTTTCTATTCTAAATACTTCTAATCAAACTCAATCTACACAATACCAATTTAAAATTTAACAATGTACTAATTAGATAAAATAGATAGACTTCTTTCATTAAAATCCATAAACTTTTAATACTAACATTTTTAACCATTATATAATAAAACATAATAACCTTTATACACAATCTATGTACATGCCACCTTTACCAAAGGAAAAATACATCACCAAGTTTTGCCGAAGCCGGGATTAATCTGGATGCTGAACCGAGACATTTGACTTCTATTGACCTGCGCACGGAAACAACCGTACGCTGAGTAATTCATACTCAGTGGTATTACCATAATTCAAATTATAACAATAATGTACATGTAAAGCATAAATCGTATATACAATTTAAATTAAATATTTCAACAATAGCAATTCATCAACCAATATCGTATATCCACAATTTGAGTTTGAATAATTCACGAACCTTAGGTTCATTTCTCAATCTCATTTCACATTTCAATTCACAATTCAACTTTTTCATATCATTTCAATAGCTCGTTTGACCAACTCGTTCGGTTTATCATTTCATCATTTACCCTATTAACAAAACTCGGACTTTGGCGGATACACGGATCCAACCAAACACACCAGAATGGCACCCAGTGCCTCATCGGATAGTTCGAAGCAATAGTTGACACCCAGTGTCTCATCGGCAAAGCCGAAGAAAGTTGGTACCCAGTACCTCATCGAATCTATCCGAAGAAATATAGTGACACCCAGTGTCTCATCGACTCGAGGTCGAAGTATCCCTGAACTCTTCCAATCCTATGGCATGCCAACTATATCCGACTCAGTCCGACTAGTTAATAGGGTATTTAAATCACATATAATCCCAATTCAATCACACTTTCTCACACTTTCAATTCAATCATTTTTCCACCTTTCAATCAATAACTAATCCGCAATTAACATATTTTCACAACTCAATACATTTCCATTCAATTTAATATCGGTCACTATTCGATTTAAATTCATTTCCCGCTTTCAATCAACAAACAATTCAAATATTATTTCATATCAACTATTCAATTTAATTCCCACTCATAATAATAATAATAATAATAATAATAATACTTACCTCACATTTCATTTACTAGACACATAAATTAAAATTTAACATTTAATAATAAATAACTTGAATTATAGTAATACAAACCGTAATTTTCTCGAGTTTACTCCTCGATGACTTTCTCCTTTCCTTTCGATGCTGATGCTTTAGGTTCTTTGTTGGCTACGAAAATAATAATTTATAATAATCAATACAACATGATTCAATTTAATTCATGAGCCTAAACATGCAAATTTAACCATTTTTAATGTATTTATATAATTTCACCATTAAGCTGTCTACTTGGGTCATTGTTACTAAATTATTTATATCTTGAGCTACGAAACTCCAAATTAATATCCGTAAATTTTCCTTAAAACT
This sequence comes from Gossypium hirsutum, assembly GCF_007990345.1. NCBI lineage: Eukaryota > Viridiplantae > Streptophyta > Magnoliopsida > Malvales > Malvaceae > Gossypium > Gossypium hirsutum. The sequence goes on along the minus strand of NC_053447.1, from coordinate 9,409,026 downwards.
AGACTCATATATCTTATAATCATAAAATTTCCAGAATTTTTGGTCTAGCCATTTAATACAGTTTATTCGTTAAATACTCCCCTGTTATTTCATTTGACAGTTCTGACCTCTCTCCACTAAAACTAAATTATCTCATTGTACAGAACTCGAATAAGGTTCTTGTTTATTTATTTTGAAACTAGATTCATTAAGGAGTTCACATATATAAATTACACTCCATAATAATTTTTGTACAATTTTTAATGATTTTCCAAAGTTAAAACAGGGCATCTCGAAATCACCCCGAACCAGTATTACAAAATTTCAAATATCTCTTGATTCATCAATTAATTGCTTACATTGTTTCTACTATAAGAAACTAGACTCAATAAGCTTTAATTCCATATTTTGTTCATCCTCTAGTTCAATTTATAAAATTTTTAGTGAATTTTCAAAGTCAGACCATTGCTACTTCCCAAAACTGTTTTGATTAAAAATGTTAATAACCAAATTTATAACACCAATTCACACCTTATTCCTATTCAAATTTCATTTAAACTCAAATTTAACTATTAAATTTTTAACATATTTTCTTAATTCCGAATTTTCCTCAATCTAGTCCCTAAAACAAAAAAAACTTATAGTTTCTTTTACAATTTAATCCCTTTTTCAATTCTAACTTAAAATTCCTTCAAGTTAATCCCTAATTCATCTCTTTTGTTCAACATAAACTATACTTGAAAACCTATGAACTTACAAAATATCAACTTAATTCCATCAAAACTTTGTTTTAAAGCTTTTAAAACATTAGAATTAAGAGAAAATGGCTAATTTGACTTACCAATTTAAATTTCAAGCTTCAAAAACCCTATTTCCCCTTTTTTCTTCTTTTTCTTCTTTCTCCCCTGCTTCTCCCCTGTTTCGTCTCTTCTATTCTGTTTCTTTGTTCTTTCTATTCTGTTTCTTTTCTGTTTTGTTTCTTTTATATATAATAATATAATATTTATAATATAATTAATTTAATAATATACTTTATAATTAATTTATATATTTATATAAATAATAATATAAAAATCTAAGATTTTTACAATGTTATGCCGCCTCAACTTCCAAATGTGGCTTAATTGCCCATTTGGTCCCTATTATTTTCCTTTAATCTATAATTAAACTTTTACTCTTATTCAATTTAATCCTTTTTACTAATTACTCTAAATTAAGCTAAATTTACTTAATTAAAACCTAATTAAACACACTACTAGTCTCGTAAATATTTCTAATAATTATTTTCGGACTCAATTTACTAGGACGGAGGCCCGATATTATACTTTTCCGATGCCCATGAATTTTGGGTCATTACATTTCTCCCCCTCTTAATAAATTTCGTCCTCGAAATTTACCTGAGAAGAGATGAGGATATTGTGCTCTCATTGTCTCTTCCGGTTCCCAAGTTGCTTCTTCCACACTATGGCTTCTCCATAAAACTTTTACTAAAGGAACCCGTTTATTTCTTAATTCTTTCACTTCTCGTGCTAATATTTGAACTGGTTCTTCTTCATAAGTTAAATCAGATCGAAGTTCAATGTCTTCAGTGGGAATAACATGAGAAGGATCCGATCTATATCTCCGAAGCATCGAAACATGAAAAACATCATGAATTTTCTGTAACTCTGGAGGTAAGGATAATCGATAAGCAACAGGCCCAATTCTTTCCACTATCTCATACGGCCCAATAAAGCGCGGACTTAATTTTCCCTTCCGACCAAATCTCAAAATTTTCTTCCACGGCGATACTTTGAGGAATACCTTATCACCAACGGAATATTCAATGTCTCGTCGTTTCAAGTCTGCGTAAGATTTCTGTCTGTCGAAAGCGGCTTTCAGTCTATCTTTAATCTTTTTAACTGTTTCTTCTGTCTCTTGAATCAATTCCGGCCCAATCACTTTTCTTTCTCTTAATTCTGTCCAACATATTGGTGATCGACACCTTCGACCATAAAGTGCTTCATATGGAGCCATTTGAATACTAGATTGGAAACTATTATTATAAACAAACTCGGCCAATGGTAAATAACGTTCCCAACCTGATTCAAAATCAATGACACAAGCTCGAAGCATATCTTCTAATATCTGAATTACTCGTTCAGATTGTCCATCAGTTTGAGGATGAAAAGCTGTACTGAAACTAAGTCGAGTACCCAATGATTCATGCAGCTGCTTCCAAAATCTCGAAGTGAATCGAGGATCTCTGTCTGAAATTATTGATACCGGAATACCATGTAATCTAACAATTTCTCGAATATAAACCTCGGCAAGCTTCTGTAATGACCAGTCGGTTCTAACTGCTATAAAATGAGCTGATTTTGTGAGTCGATCAACAATCACCCAAATAGCATTCTTTTTACTCACTGACAATGGCAACCCCGTAACAAAATCCATGGTAATGCGATCCCATTTCCACTCGGGAATAGTAATAGGCTGTAACAGGCCTGTTGGTACCTGATGTTCTGCTTTTACCCGCTGACAAGTCAAGCATTTACTGACATATTCAACTATATCTTTCTTTATTCCTGGCCACCAATACAGTTCTCGTAGATCACGATACATCTTCGTTCCTCCTGGGTGCAAAGCAAAAATACTATTATGTGCTTCTCGGAGAATCAATTCTTTAATCTCAGAAGTAGATGGAACACAAATTCGATTCCGAAATCTCAAACAATCATGCTCGTCAATACTAAAATTTTCTACCGCACCATACTGTACCATTTCTCTTTTCCTCATCAACTTTTCATCTTTTAACTGTGCTGCTCTGATTTGATCAAACATCACCGGCTTGACTCTTAACTCAGCTAACAAACTTCCATCATCCTTAATACTAAGTCGAGCGAACATTGCTCGTAATTCAATCGCTGCTTTTCTACTCAATGCATCTGCTACCACATTTGCCTTCCCTGGATGATAATCTATAACACAATCATAATCTTTCAGAAGTTCAATCCACCGTCTCTGTCTCAGATTCAACTCCTTTTGTGACAGAAGATATTTTAGACTTTTATGATCAGTGTAAATATAACATTTCTCACCATACAAGTAATGTCTCCAAATCTTCAATGCAAAGATTACAGCAGCTAACTCTAAATCGTGTGTCGGGTAGTTGCGTTCATGTGACTTCAACTGTCGAGATGCATAAGCTATTACTTTTCCTTCTTGCATCAATACACAACCCAAACCATTCAAAGAAGCATCACTGTACACTATGAAATCTTTCCCTGATTCTGGTAAAGTTAAAACTGGTGCCTCTGTCAATATCTGTTTCAATGTTTCAAAGCTCCTCTGACACTGATCATCCCAGATAAATGGAACATTCTTCTGTAGTAATTTGGTCATCGGCAAAGCTATCTTCGAAAACCCATTTACAAATCTTCTGTAATACCCAGCCAAACCAAGAAAACTGCGTACCTCTGATACATTCTTTGGTGCCTTCCATTGAACAATTGCCTCGATCTTCTTCGGATCAACTCTAATCCCATCCGCAGATACAACATGTCCCAAGAATACTACCTCTGATAACCAGAATTCACATTTACTTAGTTTCCCGTACAACTGTTTTTCTCGCAGAATTTGTAGCACGGTTCTGAGATGCTGATCATGCTCTGACTCTGACTTCGAATAAACCAAGATGTCATCAATAAAAACCACCACAAACTGATCTAAATACGGCTGAAAAATACGATTCATCAGATCCATAAAAGCAGCTGGAGCATTAGTCAACCCGAACGGCATCACCAAAAATTCATAATGACCATATCGAGTACGAAATGCAGTCTTCGAAACATCACTTTCTTTTACCTTCAGCTGATAATACCCAGATCTTAAGTCAATCTTTGAAAATACTGAAGCTCCTTTTAGTTGATCAAATAAATCATCTATACGGGGTAACGGATACCGGTTCTTGATCGTCACTTTGTTTAACTGCCGGTAATCAATACAAAGCCGCATCGATCCATCTTTCTTTTTAACAAACAATACTGGAGCTCCCCAAGGTGAGATGCTCGGTCTAATAAATCCACGATCTGACAAGTCCTGTAACTGCACTTTCAACTCTTTCAACTCAGTGGGTGACATTCGATACGGTGGTATAGAGATTGGTGCTGTACCCGGATACACTTCTATAGCAAATTCAACCTCTCTGTCAGGTGGTAAACCCGGTAGCTCTTCAGGAAATACATCTGGAAACTCACATACGGTTCTAATCTTACTGCACTGACTACCAACCAAATCAGAATTAATAACATAGGCTAAATACGCTGTACAACCCCGCTGAAGCAATTTATTAGCCTTTATTGCCGAAATAATACGTGTCGGCCCATTAGTACGGATACCATTTACTTCAATTCTGTCCCCGTCTTCTGTCTGAATACTAAACTTCTTTTATAACAATCCAATACCACTCCGTGCTCAGCCAACCAATCCATCCCCAGTATTATATCAAAATCTCCAAATGGCATAATCAACAGGTCAATAGGAAAAGTTTTATTTTGTATAATTAACGGGCATCTCGGACAGATCTGATTCACTAATACTGTTTGCCCCAACGGACTCGACACTTCTACAGTCACTCTAGATATTTCAGAATTAAATTTTCCCAATTCAACTAATTTTGAATTTATATAAGAATGTGAAGATCCGGGATCAATTAAAGCATAAACAGGCTCAGAATATAGTAAGAATATACCTGTTACTACATCGTGGGCGTCACCTTCTTCCCGTGTTCTGACCACATAAGCTCTGGCAGGTACTTTAGCCTCAGACTGCTGAGTAGCAATATCATTGCTTCTCCTAATACTTCCTCCCCTTGAAACCGAACCACCTCTTCCTAACCCTCTGCCTTTAGCTGTAGATACCGATCTCTGTGATGTCACGGGTACAGTACTATCAACTTTCGGACAGTCTCTGATGAAATGGTCTGTAGAACCACATCGAAAACAGCCTCTAGTTAATTTCCAACATTCCCCTCTGTGTTTCTTTCCGCAGTGTTGGCAGTCTGGAATATCTATTTCTCGGGAAGGACTTCTCACACTACCAGTAGATGTCATCGTCTGTTTTCCCCTATTTCTACCACCTCTGTCTGACCTAAAACTGGATCTCCAACCACTTTGGAATTCCTTTGGTCTTTTCGGCTGAGGATTCGAACTGGTAGTTCCTGTACGCTTCCCGGTTGGTCTAACAACTTCAGTCTTTTTGTCGAGGCCCAGAACTTGTTCCACCATTTTAGCTCGTTCAATCAAATCTACTAACTCAGTGATCCGATGGGATACTAGCTGCACTTTGATCTCGTCTCGTAAACCCCGTAAAAATCTTTTACAACTATCGGCTTCTGTCGGAATAAACTCGGAGGCATATCTACTGAGTCTCGAGAATTCCCTCTCATAATCTATTACTGACATATCACCCTGTTGTAGCAACAAAAACTCTTGTTTCTTGTCTTCAATATACATCTCTCCGATATATTTCTTTTGAAACTCCTTCTGAAATAGATCCCACGTTATCTGACTCTCTGGTAAATGTCGAACCACTGATTCCCACCATAGATAAGCCTCCCCTTGTAATAACGATACGGCACAGATTAAACACTCTCGGGGGTACAATCCAATTGCTGCAAAATTCTTTTAGTCGACTCCATCCAATTTTCAGCTATGGATGGATCAACTCCTTTTAGACCCATAAATTCAGTGGCACCATATTTCCTCAGTTCCTTTATCGGAGCCCGTCTAACAGTAGGTACTGAAGTCGTAACAGGAGTAGTTCCTGCTACTCTTTGTAATGCATCAGCTATAATTCTCAGTAATTGGGATTCATCTCTATCTCTGACATTTTCTCGTTCTACATTAGAAGGTTGGTTGCCTAACGGATTCACACTCGGTGCAACAGATTCTGTTTCATCTAATTCTCTATCTTCACTATACATTCTTTCATCAGTATCATTTATTCTTTCTTCAGACATCCTTAATCTATAAAACAAAACAAACAAATAGGTCAGCATCCAAAAATCCCGACTCAGTTTAACTCGACAGTGGCATGTACATCTAGACTCGATTCCGAGCTCGATTTAGGCCGAGAATCGGCTAAACCTGATAGCTCTGATACCATAAAATGTAACACCCCTTAACCCCGAACCGTCGCCGGAACAGAATTACGAGGCATTACCGGACGTATCGAACGATTTACAACAATTCTTAAATAAATAACCAATATATTAAAATAATTCATAAAATTTATTAATTTGTTTACCAAATGACTTCATTTTTTTTTTGTAAAAATTTCGGCAGCATTTCTGCTTATTTTTACATAAAACCCCCTGCAAATTAAAACCATATAGTTCCCAAATATCATCAATTCAACCAATTCATTTCACATTCACATTTTCTATTCTAAATACTTCTAATCAAACTCAATCTACACAATACCAATTTAAAATTTAACAATGTACTAATTAGATAAAATAGATAGACTTCTTTCATTAAAATCCATAAACTTTTAATACTAACATTTTTAACCATTATATAATAAAACATAATAACCTTTATACACAATCTATGTACATGCCACCTTTACCAAAGGAAAAATACATCACCAAGTTTTGCCGAAGCCGGGATTAATCTGGATGCTGAACCGAGACATTTGACTTCTATTGACCTGCGCACGGAAACAACCGTACGCTGAGTAATTCATACTCAGTGGTATTACCATAATTCAAATTATAACAATAATGTACATGTAAAGCATAAATCGTATATACAATTTAAATTAAATATTTCAACAATAGCAATTCATCAACCAATATCGTATATCCACAATTTGAGTTTGAATAATTCACGAACCTTAGGTTCATTTCTCAATCTCATTTCACATTTCAATTCACAATTCAACTTTTTCATATCATTTCAATAGCTCGTTTGACCAACTCGTTCGGTTTATCATTTCATCATTTACCCTATTAACAAAACTCGGACTTTGGCGGATACACGGATCCAACCAAACACACCAGAATGGCACCCAGTGCCTCATCGGATAGTTCGAAGCAATAGTTGACACCCAGTGTCTCATCGGCAAAGCCGAAGAAAGTTGGTACCCAGTACCTCATCGAATCTATCCGAAGAAATATAGTGACACCCAGTGTCTCATCGACTCGAGGTCGAAGTATCCCTGAACTCTTCCAATCCTATGGCATGCCAACTATATCCGACTCAGTCCGACTAGTTAATAGGGTATTTAAATCACATATAATCCCAATTCAATCACACTTTCTCACACTTTCAATTCAATCATTTTTCCACCTTTCAATCAATAACTAATCCGCAATTAACATATTTTCACAACTCAATACATTTCCATTCAATTTAATATCGGTCACTATTCGATTTAAATTCATTTCCCGCTTTCAATCAACAAACAATTCAAATATTATTTCATATCAACTATTCAATTTAATTCCCACTCATAATAATAATAATAATAATAATAATAATAATAATAATAATACTTACCTCACATTTCATTTACTAGACACATAAATTAAAATTTAACATTTAATAATAAATAACTTGAATTATAGTAATACAAACCGTAATTTTCTCGAGTTTACTCCTCGATGACTTTCTCCTTTCCTTTCGATGCTGATGCTTTAGGTTCTTTGTTGGCTACGAAAATAATAATTTATAATAATCAATACAACATGATTCAATTTAATTCATGAGCCTAAACATGCAAATTTAACCATTTTTAATGTATTTATATAATTTCACCATTAAGCTGTCTACTTGGGTCATTGTTACTAAATTATTTATATCTTGAGCTACGAAACTCCAAATTAATATCCGTAAATTTTCCTTAAAACTAGACTCATATATCTTATAATCATAAAATTTCCAGAATTTTTGGTCTAGCCATTTAATACAGTTTATTCGTTAAATACTCCCCTGTTATTTCATTTGACAGTTCTGACCTCTCTCCACTAAAACTAAATTATCTCATTGTACAGAACTCGAATAAGGTTCTTGTTTATTTATTTTGAAACTAGATTCATTAAGGAGTTCACATATATAAATTACACTCCATAATAATTTTTGTACAATTTTTAATGATTTTCCAAAGTTAAAACAGGGCATCTCGAAATCACCCCGAACCAGTATTACAAAATTTCAAATATCTCTTGATTCATCAATTAATTGCTTACATTGTTTCTACTATAAGAAACTAGACTCAATAAGCTTTAATTCCATATTTTGTTCATCCTCTAGTTCAATTTATAAAATTTTTAGTGAATTTTCAAAGTCAGACCATTGCTACTTCCCAAAACTGTTTTGATTAAAAATGTTAATAACCAAATTTATAACACCAATTCACACCTTATTCCTATTCAAATTTCATTTAAACTCAAATTTAACTATTAAATTTTTAACATATTTTCTTAATTCCGAATTTTCCTCAATCTAGTCCCTAAAACAAAAAAAACTTATAGTTTCTTTTACAATTTAATCCCTTTTTCAATTCTAACTTAAAATTCCTTCAAGTTAATCCCTAATTCATCTCTTTTGTTCAACATAAACTATACTTGAAAACCTATGAACTTACAAAATATCAACTTAATTCCATCAAAACTTTGTTTTAAAGCTTTTAAAACATTAGAATTAAGAGAAAATGGCTAATTTGACTTACCAATTTAAATTTCAAGCTTCAAAAACCCTATTTCCCCTTTTTTCTTCTTTTTCTTCTTTCTCCCCTGCTTCTCCCCTGTTTCGTCTCTTCTATTCTGTTTCTTTGTTCTTTCTATTCTGTTTCTTTTCTGTTTTGTTTCTTTTATATATAATAATATAATATTTATAATATAATTAATTTAATAATATACTTTATAATTAATTTATATATTTATATAAATAATAATATAAAAATCTAAGATTTTTACAATGTTATGCCGCCTCAACTTCCAAATGTGGCTTAATTGCCCATTTGGTCCCTATTATTTTCCTTTAATCTATAATTAAACTTTTACTCTTATTCAATTTAATCCTTTTTACTAATTACTCTAAATTAAGCTAAATTTACTTAATTAAAACCTAATTAAACACACTACTAGTCTCGTAAATATTTCTAATAATTATTTTCGGACTCAATTTACTAGGACGGAGGCCCGATATTATACTTTTCCGATGCCCATGAATTTTGGGTCATTACAAACTTTGAGATGTATTCGAATTTGTTTCTTTGCTTTTGCAATTTAATTAATTTATCCATTAAATTTTTTTCTAAATAATGATAATTAAGACAAATTAATGAATAATTTAGTTAAAGATAAATTTAAAATTGATAGTTTGACTTGAAAGTCTAAGTATAAAATAAATTGATAGTACTTCAATAAAATTATAAAGTAATTGAATTTGGTTATGTTTTTAATTAAAAAGAGGAAAAATGAAAAACATATACTGAGTAAATAGATGGATTTTGTTTTGAGATAAGCGGGGGTTTTTTAATTAAATGGTAGATGTTTATATGTTTATAATATTTAAAGAAAAAAAAACCCATTACATCATGACAAACATTCCTTTCTATGACCTATCAACTATATCCTTACGCTACTTTGAATGTTAGCATCTCATTGGTTATGAATTTTATTTACTTTTTACCTCCTCTATAATAATGGATGGGGAAGGAAACAATTGCAAAGCCAGTATGTTACGATATTGATCAAAGCTGGGGCACGTGTCCACCAATTTAAATCAATCTTTTCTAGGGTCGAACCACAAAGTTAACGACACGTCACTGCGTGGCAACTCAAAACTCCCAAACAAAAAAGACGACGTATGCGTACCAAGGTTTGACCAGAGGCAGGTGGCAAGTGCTGATTGGATGATGTTTGACAGCTGAAAGATACTTGTCCCAAGGCAAGTGTTTCTCTTAATTAAATGAAAAAGGGTTTTCTTTTTTTAAGATATATATAGAAGGGAGAATCAAAGTTTAAGTACGCGGTGACAGCGACGCCTTGGAACCAATCTCCTGGCTGGAGCTGGGTTCTTTTTTATCAATGGCTTAGCCGAGGAAGGAGGATGAAAGATGGATGGATGGATGGCAAGTATCTCCAAGAAGCATGGATATATATATATATGTCAGTATATGAAATTAAAAGAATGAATTTTGATTTTAAGTGGTGGAACGTGATTCATGCAGCCGACATTTTCTATATTATAAGAACAAGACTTGTTGAAGTTGTGACGGTGATGATTCTGACAAATTATATTTTAATACTGGATTAACTATTAACACATGAAACATAGGATGGGAAGTCTGTAAAATGTGAAGTGATGCTTAAACATGATTATTTCAAATTCAATTACATAATAAGTTAGCCAAGAAAGAGAACCACTTGGAGTTGATGCCGACATAAAACCTTTACTGCTTCCTTTTCTACCTTAAGGACTTACCCCTCAATATCTTACTAGGATTTAATTAAAATTTTTAAGGGCAAAAAAATCTAGCACAAAAGATAGGAGTAGAAATGAAAATTTTTATAAAGGCAAAAGAGGAAAAGCACTGTACGTTATCAGAGATCCCATAGGGTTTGGATATAAAGTAGGAATTAGCAGAATTTAGACATCCTGTGAGACCCAAACCCAAGCAGATGGATACTTACGGTTGTATATAAATACCAGCATATTCACAAGTACAAACGTCTAAAAACATTCCCTGTTTCTTCGATTCGTACTGCTACCTACTGGCTTGCCGGACCAACATTCACAGCACTTACACAAAATTTTATTAGGAAGCAAAATCCAGGGCAAAGATGTTAGATGGGGAAGAATATAGAGAGGAGATGGGTGAGCCTTTTTCCAGCGTGGTTCAAGTTACACCGACTAAAAAGAAGAAAAACAAGAACAAGAGGAGGTTCAGCGATGAACAAATCAAATCTCTGGAATTGATGTTTGAATCGGAAACCAGGCTTGAACCTCGAAAGAAGTTGCAGGTGGCTAAAGAGTTGGGTTTGCAGCCACGACAGGTTGCCATATGGTTTCAGAACAAGAGAGCCAGGTGGAAATCCAAGCAGCTTGAACGAGATTACACCATCCTACAAGCCAATTACGATCATCTAGCTTCCAAGTACGAAAGTTTAAAGAGAGAAAAGCAGGCCTTACTCGCTCAGGTACTTTATTACTACTATCTTATCTTAATCTACTTGTTTGCATAATTTAAAAAAAAATGAAACTTTATCAGGGCTCTAACAGATTTTTTTTTTGTTCCTAAACTCGTAATTAACAGTTGCAGAAGCTGAACGATTTGATTAAGAAGCCGAAAGAGGAAGAGCAGTGTTGCGGACAAGTTAACGGTATGAGGTGCAGTGAGGGAGCCTCAGATAAGGGAGAGACGACTGTGAAGTCTGATTCAGAAGGGCAGCTTAGTTTATCAATGGGAAGATCGGAACATGCACTAGGAGCCTTATCGGATGATGATAGTGCCATAAGGACGGATTACTTCGGACTGGAAGAAGAGCCCAACCTTATGAGCATGGTGGATCCAGCTGACGGTTCTTTATCCTCTCCAGAAGATTGGCGCAGTTTAGACTCTGACGGTCTTTTTGATCAGTCCCCTTGTGGTTACCAATGGTGGGATTTTTGGTCTTGAAATAACCAAACAAAAACAAAACTATATAGAGGAAAATGTATGCAAATAATCTTTCCTTCTCTACACTGGGAGACATGGGGGAAAGCATGTCTATGTATCATTGAAATTTAGATGAAGAGAAGTAGATTTTGCGGTCGTCTAGATTCTAAAACCCAAACTTCGGCTTCCCTGGTATGTACCACTTTGGATTAAGACACAGAACTGGAGTTCACTTGTTGCTTACAAATCATGTGCATATGTGTTTGCATTTGAGACTGGGGGAGTGAGGAACAGTAAAGGAGGAGCTTATACCACTTCCAATGCTCAAAAAAATGATATATTCAAATCACTTTATCAGTTTCCTGCTTCTCCTTATTGGATGAGCAATTGTTTCGTCCTGCATGAGATTCAATCTTCAATTCCAGTACTACTTGTATGCTGATTATAGCAGATACGATTCCCCTGTCCTCTCTGAAACTAGAACAGAGGGTATAAACTTGCTATGATTAATGTTAATATCTTGGATGATAAAAGGCTAATTTCTTCTGGGATTGTACCTATGTACTCAATTTTGTCTTTACACCTTCAATTAATTTCCTTTCGACTGAAAGATTAAACTATATCAGGTAAACTTGTTAAAATGTGATCCTATTTTATATAAACACAACCACTTACAGCACATTTCTTCTATCATTAAACTGCAGTTAATCATTAGAATAGATATTGGCACTCAGATGAAGGATCTATATTCAATTTTAATTTTGAGTTTTCTTTTTTCTGTTCTCCTAATTATTTTACACATGCATAAATTTAAAATTCACCCAATAGTAACCTTTGTGAACGTGCGTAAGAGCATACCCTAAAACCTAAATTGATTTAACCTCAGGTTACGATGGGCCCTTGTTCAACTTCTTCATAGGTTGGGTTGGGTATTGGATCAGACCAGGAATTTGGACATTTTAATAAACCCACAAACCTGGGCCAAGGAAACACGCGTTAAGACGCCATTTTGTTCCATTCTCCCGCGGAGCGGTAAAAGGGCTCAGGCTCAGCTGATCCTTTTAGTTTTTGGATTCATATAATCATATTGTAAGGTGAAAGATAAAATTATTTATACAAATGAGTCTTTCATTAAGTTCAAAACTCCACCTTGATAAAGCGGTCTTTATTATGCTAAAACGTCACCTTGAACTTTTATATTATCAAAACTTCTTATCTTAATACATCAGCCAATGAATTAAACAACTTTCGTACTATAATTAATATATTTTATCAGGAATCATAAACTCATAGTTCAACAACAAATTAAATGCAAAATGACATGTTAGTGAGGTATCATTTAAGGTTAAAGTTGTATCAAGGTTAAATCTCACCAAATATAATTGTGATGTGAGAGTCTTCAATTTTAACATCTGTTAATATCACGGATAGATTTTGAGTTGTATTCTATTTTGTAATCACTCATAAAAATACATCATTAAAAAAAATTGAAATACTTTCTAATAAATATTTAAAAAATTATTATTTCTTATTTTCTACTCTTAACAACAACAATAAAAAGTAAAACTTTTTTTTATTTAGTGTTAGTAAAAAATCTTGAGGAAAAAGTTATACCTAATACAATTTTTTTTTTTTTTGGTTTTGTTGGATGTGGTACGTCATTGGCCGAGATTGAATATAATGAGAAGAGACCGCCCCTATACTTGAAAGAAAGAAAAAACTGCACTGATTGTAAGGAACAGCTGAAAAATTTTCATCTATTTCTCATGTCTAAGAGCTTTAACAGGAAGTGAAAAACTTTTCAACGCTTTCCACCACCACTAAACTTGGGGCAATATGTTGCAACCGTTTTGGGCAAATTACCCTTTCACCTCTTTTGTTGCTTCCACATTAGCTCAAATTTTTAAATCTTTATTAGCTATAGTTTGTTTTCAAGATTTTAAGTATTCATTAGAAAATCTTTCATATATATTTTTATTTGATTCATATGATGATGCATAGTGACAGTGAATCAAGTAATATAGTTGTATTTGTAGTGAATTTGTAATGGTAAATGATGCGGGTATGTAAACTGAAATTATATGGTTGGTTTACTTATTTAATCAAATTGGAATTTGGATTACTCCGCTGATATGTCAACCTTTTTTAGCTGAACAGGACATGTAGTTAATGAGATGGACTCAGCTTTGTAATGCTTAAAATATGCAATATTGGTGCAATGGATGTCCCGGGATTCCTGTTTAGATGGTTCTAAACATGCAACCGCTGTTGCTGGAGCAAGACGACTCCATTGAAAGCTATTATCTATATTTTTTTGGTTCTTGTAAGACATCGCTAATAGAAATTAACCTAATCTCTCTGGTATCAGCAAATGGTCCAAATCTGTGTCTCTTTCTTATCGTGGATCAGTAATTTTACAAATAGTATAACGACACTGATTTCGTTGGCAAAAGATGGATAAATTACGACATTAACAGTAAGTAAACAGCAATAATTTATGACAATGGAAAACAAACAAAATAAAAAAGGGGCAAGTCACATGGGCAATTAAGAAGGCTAACTGCGATAGTCTGTAGACTGTACATGGGGTTAACCAACTAAGGATTTGAGAAATGAAAAACAGTGCATAATTAGGACCCAAGTATGTTGATAAAATCTTACATGCATTAACTGATCTGTTGCACTACTGCTTTTAGTTCATTGCAGAAGATAGAAAAAGAAAAGAAACCATGTTCTCAGTTTTTGATTAGCCTAAAGCTATCCCAATTTGGGATTACCCTTATTCGTAGTATATTCAATGACTATCCCATTTCCTTGGTGGAAAATTACAAGGGAAATGGTGATTAGATGGGGTGAAGGAGGAATTTCACCAACTGGACATATGGGAAAGTTAATGAGAATATATGGCTAGGTAAATTTATAGAATATGCTTGCTTCACTCTATCTTCATCCTCTACTAGATCATGATTAGTCTATTCGGTTAGGTTAATGACGTGATGGTCTCATCTTTTTCTTCTTGTACTAGTAATCTTTAAAAAGATGTTTCAGCTCCTCCCCTAATAAACCAACAAAATACATGCTTTCATCATGTCCAAAAGCTTGTTTTGTTAGGGCTTTTCAACAAATAATTTAATGGTAAATGATTCCTTTGTTCTCACCCCGACATAATTTCCTGATTCAATATCTAGAACCCATTGCTGCAACATAGGCAACTAGAAAGGTTAAATTACAAAGTATAAAAATTATGCCGAGAAAGCATTTGTTGTCATGATTAAGAAGTGGGCAGTTAAATTTTAATTAATTGAGATGAAGCTGAACTGTTGCCTTGTCCAAATTAACAATGGAAGCCAATTGGTGTTTTGTTTGTAGTTGTTGGAATTCATTTGGGGGTCACCGTCTGTGCCTAGCTAGAGGGTGTTACCGCTACGTCTAACACCATGCTCTCACAGTATTAATTAATGATTAAGCGGTAGGTAGTGGTCTTTATCAAGACGAAGCTTTGGTACATTTCTAAGATCGCTTTCCTCCTTCTCCACCGTCTTAATTCCCACGAGCCTAATGGACGACGACAACTCCTACAAATAAAATTTGGTTCACCCTAAAACCATAACAAATTTCTTCATCCCCGGTTCCTATTATTTTGTCACCTATATATCTTAATTATTTATAGATTACTTTCAAAATATTTATCTAATTATAGATTAAATATTCAACACATCCCTAATCCCTTGGTTTCTCTCAAAATAGACAAGAAGAGTTATTAAACTATCATCATTGATTATGATGTTAACTATTTTTGTTAATAGGTATATTGATAAATTTAATTCTCAACATTTAATCTTTTTTTCTTGTTAAATTTGATTAATAATTTTTCTAAAAAGAGTTAACCCACATTTTACAATGAAAATGATAACTAAAACATCAGTTTTTAATGATATTTGTGTGACAATAGTATGTTAATTCACGTATACTTTATTCTGAAATAGCACTATTTATTTTATATGCCATGTCAAAAAATAATTTAAAAATGATAAAACTATTCAAATTAAAAAGTATAAAAAAATTCAAAAAATTACTATAAAATACACACATATTACCATGCAAAGTGTCATTTTTAAAAATTTAATGTTTTAGTTAGTATTTTCATTAAAAAATAAGCACTTCAACTATTTCTAAAAGGCCAATGACCAAATTGATGAAAAATTATAAATATTGAAAACTAAATTATCATTAATAAGCTCAGAAGCAATTTATTTAAATGAATAATTAACAATCAAATTTAGAAAAAGATTGAGAATAATTGAAACAACGTCAATCATTTCGTTAATAAATAGACCTCTAAAAACTTAGTCACGTGTAAATGCACAATTATTAAAAATATTTAAAAATAAAAAATTGATAATTACTTCCGAAATTTCAAAAAAAAATCCAAAGAAAATTCTTTAAATCGTTATAAAATTTTAAAAATTCAAAAAAGAATTTTTTAATTATTTTTCAAAATTTTGGGAATATTTATGAGGCTTTGAAAACTTTAACAATTCTATTTTTTAAAATATTATATAACGTTTTGGGTTAAGTGCTAAAAGAATAATTAAGGGAAAATGATGACATGGTGGCTTAATTAAAATTTTAATTATTTTGCAAGGACTTTTTTAACATTTAAGCCTAAAATTACTAAAATATTGAAAAAATAGAAAATTATTAATAATTACTAATAATTATTAAAATGATATAAAAATCTAGAAAACTTATTAAAATTATAAACATGATAAAATATCATAAAATATATTAATATATTAGGACAAATATAAAATGTTATAAAATATAGAAATTACAGAAAAGTTATTAAAAACCATAAAAAAGTTATAGATATTTATTAAAAATTATAAAATAAGTAGTAACTTTTTAAAATATTTATATAATTTTTTAATTTTTTAGTATTTTAGTAATTTCTATGAATCTTTATAGAAAATTATTAAATTATATTAAATATTACCATTGGAGAATCACTAGTAACAAAGAAAGAAAACTAAAGAAGAGAAAAAGAGGCGTACTTCTTTTATAGATTAAGACTTCAATATCCCAAAATCTGAGATAAGTCTCTATTTTTATAAAATAGAGAAGTCAAAATCCATTGACTAATAGAATCCTCTTGTCAATTCTTCCAATAGCTTATTTTAACTGTAAAAATTAGTTCATACCATAAAACAAATACAAAATACATATTTATCACGTGTTACAACATTCATAAAACTCTAACATTCACCTATTTTACCAAGTTCCCAAAATTGCTAAATTTATTGTCTCAACATAAAAAAAAAAACCAAATGAACCAACATACCTGCAAGTAACAAAGAAACAAATAAAGTAATAATATTAGTATCATTGCTACCTATTCTGGACATCTATTGAAGTTGTTAACACACCCATCTTATTGTGAAAGTAGTTGAATGATGGTGCTTAGAGTGGCTTGGTTAATGCATTAACTGATTGATCATATGAAATTTTGGGTCAAATTCTTTAATATTATTTTATTCAAAAATTGGAAGGACCTATCGCCAAAATCAAAGAGCAACCAGTTAAGCTAGGGTACAACCAATTAAGGTGGGTCATGATAATCTTGAGAATCCTGACGCCAACCCACCTGGGGTTGGCAATCACCTAAAGAACAAATGAGGTGTATTGATTAGCGTGTCATTATATGAAGGATATCATTTGAGTATCACTAGACCTATTATTGAGGAGGATAACTTTAAAATTGATGCTGGCACTATGCAGTTGATTCAAAATAACTTCTTTGGACTACCAAGTAAAGACCCCAATTTTCATTTAAGAACCTTTTCAGATATTTTTTATACTATCAAATATAATAGGTTATTCGATGAGACATTCAGACTCCGATAGTTTAAATTTTCCCTAGATGGGAGGGCTAAGGATTGGCTCAACTCTCTTTCCTATGCTTCTATTACTTCATGGGATCAATTAGTAGAGAAATTTTTGGCCAAATATTTCTCTCTCGTTAAATCAACTAGACTTTTGAGGGACATTCATACTTTCACTTAATATGATAGGGAGACTTTGTACGATGCATGAGAAAGGTATAAGGAACTTCTCAGAAAGTTCCCACACCATAGTTTGAAAAGTGCTCCACATATTTTGATATCTTATAATGGTTAGATGTTGCAATGAGAATTCAGGTTGATGGTGCATCCAAAGGTTTGTCGGTGCGAAAGTTTCTGGAAAATGCTTATGCTATTTAGGAAGAATTAACTTTTCAATGGGTTACTTCGACTACGATTCGATAGGTTCTAGGCAATTTTTTACTTTGTTTATACCGATGAGCGTTGGACACAATTTATTTACTTCAGAATTGTTCGATGAGGCATTGGGTACCAAATTGGTGTGTTAGTTGGATCAGTGTATCCGTTCGAGTTCGAGTTAAGTTAATAGGGGTTTAAAATATAAAGATTCGATAATATGGTTTGATGTGAACTAAAATTGGGAATGAGTATACGAACTAGTTATAAGCTGAAAGATTGATATGGAATTTGGTCGAATATATTGATTTGATTCGAAATACGATATGCTATTATAAGGTATTCTTCAACTAGTTAATGAAATATGTTTAAATGGAATTATATGGCATAAATGGTGCATTTTGCATGACGATTTGTATTGTTATAAATAGTATGATTATTAAATGACATACATTGGTTTAATTTGCTTTTTGGTTAATAGAATTGTAGAAATACCACTGAGTTTATACTCAGCGTATGACTTTATTTTTTGTGTGCAAGTTAGGTTAAATACGAACTCCAGAGCCTTAACTTCAGCATTCGGATGGAATCCCAAACTTAGTGAAGTTGGTGAATTTCTTTTGTAGTTAAATGACATGTACCTAGGTTCAGTCATTTTGGTATATAAGCATTGATTATTTGCTTTTATATGTTATAGTGATTAAGCATGTTTTTTTATCAAATGAAAGTAGATTGTATATAGGCTTGAATATAGTATGAAATATATTTGTAGATAGTTAAAGTTTGCTTGATGATTCTTATTAGTGAAATTACTAAGAAATAGATTAATGGATTGGTTGATAAGGTATAGGTGGTTGTTAAATATTTAAGTTTTGTGTTTGATTTTGTGTATGAGCATGCTTTGGTAATGATGAAATGTAAAATTGATAAGTGAGAATGAATCTTAGGGATTATGAATTAGTATTGATAGGTGGATTGTTATTGAAATTGTATAAATGAGAGTTTAAGTTGATGAATAGGATGCATATGGTTATTGGTGCATATTTTGGACATGTTTTTGGTATGTTTCATGTAGGTAGGAAAGGCCTAAATGATGTAAAATTTGGTTGGTTTGTCAATAGGTACCAATTGGTACATTTTGGCTAAAACAGTATGTAACGTCACGACGTTCATACGTCGTCGTGACGAGAAATGACCTGTTGGGTCACGGTGCGGCGAGAAATCTGTTGTCTCGACGAGGCCATTATAGTAGGTGACGTTGCGACGTCAATTGGCTTGACGTCGTGACATGACAAACTGTTTGATGTCATCCCTATGTAGGAAGGAGGACTTCACGATGTCGATCCCATATTTTGAATTTTTTATAATTAAGTCCTATCTCTTTTTCAGGTTAGCTTTAGAGCTTACGTAAGCTTGTATAAGACTCGTAATTGACTTTATTTCATGTTTAATGTATGTTTTAACTAAATTTTAATTATTAACTGCTATAAATTATTTGTGTTTTAATTGTAGTTACTTCGGCAACGAATGTAACATATCGTAACCCGGACCGACGATCGGGCTGAGTGTCGGGGTGTTATATAAAATGAGTGGAGCAGAATTTAAGTTATGAATTTTTAAGTAAAATTGATATTCCAATTTAGCGGAGTAGAAATATGAGTTCAATGGAGCATGCCAAACTTTGGTGCTACATATAAAGATGAGAAAAAAAAAACCTCAATGGAATGACATTTTGTTTCCAGTGGAACATGCCAAAAATTTGGGTTTTCACATAAAAAAACAACGAAGAAATTTGGTGGAGTTGAGTTTTTATTATTATAATGGAGCGAATTTTTATATTATATTATCTTGTTTTGTTTTATTTTGTATATTTGAGAAAAAAATACTTAATTTCTAAAACAACATACTCAAATTATCAACCTTAACCACCATCTCCCTTAGCCGTAAGCTAACCAATGCCCACCAGCTAGCCATGCACAAGCAACCACTTTAACACTTATTGCGTGCCTAATCGCCTACCACTAGCCCCCTTAAAACCACTACATACAGAAAATGCACTTTAGCATCTTCGCCCCACCACCCCTGTGCCCCTTCGCACTTATTTGTGCGCTCCATCCTCGTTGTGCTCCACCGCCTCTACGAACCCCAATTGCATGACCTAGCCCTCCCGCCTACGTGCCATAACCTCAGTCCCCTGTCGTCGCATGACCCTCAACCCAACCACTAGCTAACCTTAATATGCCTTCCCCCCAATCCCTCATTCTAACCTTGTCACCTACGTACAGCCACCCCAACCCCTAATTGGTCCCAACACCGTTCGCACACTTATTCGACGTGTTTGGTTTAATTATTTCATCTTTTCAAATTTTCTGACTAGCATATAAATTTTGTTTTTTTATTTAATTTTCACTTAATTTCATTTCGATTTTGTTAAGAGCAATTGGTAATACTTGTTGTTGGTCATGACCATTACTCAATTTTTGTGAAATATTAGCTCATGGGTATTTGTGATTATTTTGAACTATTGTTGGATGCAAATGACTACTTGTGACTTGTACGATGTGGTGGATTATCCGTCTCTTCATCAATCATTTTTTGGTTTGGTTAGAATTTTGCTTCCCATTAAAGACGGTAATTTAACTACTAATTAAGGGAGTTTTTTTTCTATGTCTATCGTATTTTCTTCTTTCTAGTTAAGTGTTGTTATTTTGGTTCGTTGTTTTATGGTTTCTATGACTCTCTCATATTAAGGACAACGTGATATTTAAATTTGGGGGAGAGATGTATTTTCGTTTGTTATTTTTGGGTTTTGTTGCATGTTTTGTGTGCTGCGTGAAAGAAAAGATTTGCTTATTTTGTTTCACTGATGATACTTTATGCTTTCATTGTTGACACCATTTTTTTGATGAAAACGGGGTCGACTTGGATTTAAAAAAGAATGAAAACGGGAGTCGCCACCAATCCTTTTTTGACGAGGTGTGATCGGGTCACCTCAAAAAGTGGTTGTTTTTAATAAATGATTTAATTTTATTAAAACAACGATTTTGGTCTACGAAATTCAGAAAAATGAGTTCGGGAGCCGGTTACGCACGAGGAAGGATTAGCACCCTCGATACGCCCAAAATTGGTACCTAGTTGATTAATTAGTGTCTTAGTGTCGAAAATTGAAAATTTGAAGAGTTTTAAAAAATGCGATCCTTAAAAGAAAATCTGATATCGTGAATTGAAACATAAGATTCTCTTGCTCCGAAGGAATATCACATCCAGCACGTTAGGACACGATACTCTAACCATCGAAACCAAGATCACCTTATAGTTTAATGAAACCATACTTTGAAGCTTTAAGAGGATATTTGGCTATTTAGTCAAACGAGAAATCGAAACCCAGCACGTTAGGGCACGTTTTCTCGAGTTTCCAAACGCGAAATATTGCCTTATTTAGAAAAATTTTCCTTTTGGTGTTTAGTGTCGATGCTTGACAAAACAATAACGAATACAACAAGGTGAGCAAAGTAAAATGAGTAACAACAATGCAATAGGCAAAATGAAATGACGAGGTGATTACATAAACAAAGCATACAACTAAATAAATAGAACTAACATTTTAGAAAAAAGCACTAGTGTACATGGATAAATAAACATACACCAAATAACAATGATGACAATAAATACAATTATGTAAAAAATATATATATATATGCATGTATAATTTAAAGCCATAAAATAAGAAATATATAAATTACAGAATATGAAAACATAGATAAGTATGTACATATATATAAAATCGGTAAACATTATAAAAATGTAAATGTGTATTTATATATTTACAAATCGTGATTATATAAAATATATGTATGTGAATTATAAAATATGTGAAATATACGAAAAGCATTTTTAAGAGTATAAAATATATAAGTATGTATATGATGTAAAATATGCATAAATATATGTAAGTATATAAGAATTATGAAATGTGAAAAAATATATTTAAGTATGTATAAGTACGTATATATACATATTATAAATATATAAATATATGACAAAGCATAAACTAATAATAATAATAATAATAATAATAATAACATTGGAATATAAAAGAAACGTACATAAAATTAATAAAATATTAAAATAAAGTGAAATGAAAAATATTAAATACAAAAAAAATATATGTGTATACACATACGTAATAAAAATATACACTAGCACATAATTATAATAATAGTAATACTAATAATACTAATAATATTAAAATAATAAGGGTATTTGATAAAGATACAAAAATAAACGAAAAAAAGGATTAAAATCGAATTAAAAACAAAGTTGTAGGGCCAATTTAAAATGAAAACAAAGGAAAGGGACTTAATTGTAACGCGCGTGCAACTTGGAGGGTCAAAAGCGCAATAAACCCAAGTATTAAAACGCTGCGCAGCATGGGGGGCCAGAATGAATTCGGGGCGAAACCATGGAGCCAAATTAAAAATAAAAAAAAGCTTGATTGTAAACTCCCGAAAAAGCGGAAGGGCTAAAAGCGCAATTAGCCCTTTCAAAGAAAAACACGCGGATCCTCCCTGGTGCGGGTCGGGTCGACCCGACCCGCGTTCAAAACGACGTCGTTTTATTTGTTTAAACTGGGGGTCCAAAACGGTGCGTTTTGACCCCCTATAAAAGTCAAAAAAATTTCAAAAAAAAAACATTTGTAGAGCTGAAAGGAAAAAAAAAAGAAAAGGGAGAGAGGAGAGGGGAGCTCGGAGCGATTTCCGGCCAAGGGGGGTCACCGGACGGCCACCGGAGGCTCGCCGGCGCCGGCGCCGGCCACCGCGGAAAGGTAAAATTTTTATATTTTTTTGTTATTTATTCTTGGTCTTAAAATGTATAGATCTTAGGTTTATATTAATAGAAAGGTATAGATATGTTTATAGAAATCGAAAGAAAATGTATGAAAAATGATAACCTTTTCGTTTGCCTTTCCTTTTTCCCGAATGCTTGCTATCTCAGTACTGAGATCTATGTTTTTTTTAGTTCTAGCTTCTGTTTTCTAAAATACCCGAAAACAAACACAAAAAAAACCCCGTTTCCCGTTCTTCATTTCGGGTTTTATAACCCATTTTTACATCCTTTTTCTATTATTCTATCCTGTTTTTTGTCTTGATCTTGCAGGGTATGGAGGTGCTGGTAGTGGAGGAGGAGCAGGTGGCCGACATGGTGGCATGGAGAGCTGGGCGTGGCAGACGAGGAGGCCACGCGAGGCATGCGGCGCTAGGGTTTGGGGGCATCTTTCTGCCGAAAATGTTAATGCTGTCCGGGCTGGGTTTTAATTTTTGTTTCGGGCCATGGGCTACATTGGGCTTGTTATTTTCCTTTGTAATTGGACTGTTGTTTATATTGTTTTAATATTCGGGCCTGGGCATAAAATTGGGCCTTACAACTGCCCCTCTTTGCTTGTTATCGTGTAACGAGAACAGAGCAAAGACTAAGAAAGGCCAATTTTGCCCGGGCTCGTCGAGTTTTGACTTCTTTTGGTGCTTCCTTTCTTCAAGTAACCTCATTCTAGTCCACTGCGTTTTATGATTCTTCGATCTGCTCTACTACAACTTCAGATACGCCTTGTAGCTTCAATCTACTCTGCTACGATTCCATGGGGATGAGATTTGTGTTTTTAGTCTGCTCCACTACTATTTAGGGAGATAAGACTGTGGTTTCGTCTGCTCCGCTACTGCTTAGGGAGATAAGACTGTAATCTCTGATCTATTCCACTGTCAAACGCAGGGAGATAGAGTTATCAGCTTCAATGTACTCCACTGTAGTCACAGGGAGGTAAAATCTGCCATCTTTGATCTTCAATCCATTCCACCGTCAAATGCAGGGAGATAGAGTTATCGGCTTCAATGTACTCCACTGTAGTCAGGGAGGTAAAATCTGCCATCTTTGATCTTCAATCTATTCCACTGCCAAATACAGGGAGATAGAGTTATCGGCTTCAATGTACTCCACTGTAGTCAGGGAGGTAAAATCTGCCATCTTCGATCTGCTTCGCTATCAACTACAGGAAGGCAAGATCTACAATCTTCGATCTACTTCACGCCAATACATGAAGATAAGATCTGCTTTCTTCGATCTACTTCGCCACCAGTATGGGAAGACAAGATCTGCATCGTCGATCTACTTCCTACCGATATAGGAAGACAGGACCTGCTATCTTCGATCTACTTCACGCCAATACATGAAGACAAGATCTGCTTTCTTCGATCTACTTCGCCACCAGTATGGGAAGACAAGATCTGCATCGTCGATCCACTTCCTACCAATATAGGAAGACAGGACCTGCTATCTTCGATCTACTTCACGCCAATACATGAAGACAAGATCTGCTTTCTGCGATCTACTTCGCCACCAATATGGGAAGACAAGATCTGCATCTTCGATCCACTTCCTACCAATATAGGAAGATAGGATCTGCTACCTTCGATCTACTTCACGCCAATACATGAAGATAAGATCTGTTTTCTGCGATCTACTTCGCCACCAATATGGGAAGACAAGATCTGCTTTCTTCGATCTACTTCGCCACCAGTATGGGAAGACAAGATCTGCATCGTCGATCCACTTCCTACCAATATAGGAAGACAGGACCTGCTATCTTCGATCTACTTCACGCCAATACATGAAGACAAGATCTGCTTTCTGCGATCTACTTCGCCACCAATATGGGAAGACAAGATCTGCATCTTCGATCCACTTCCTACCAATATAGGAAGATAGGATCTGCTACCTTCGATCTACTTCACGCCAATACATGAAGATAAGGTCTGTTTTCTGCGATCTACTTCGCCACCAATATGGGAAGACAAGATCTGCATCTTCGATCCACTTCCTACCAATATAGGAAGATAGGATCTGCTTACGCCTAGTGTTTAAGATGACATGATCAGAATGAATCAAATGCTCCTAATTAGATTTGTATGTATTATATTTGTAGAATGTCATGAGAATGATCCATTTTTAATGCTTAGGTTGTCATTCCTCATTGTTCATCAAGGTTCTATCACTGATGCCTTCTTGTTCAGCCAGTACCTTTGACAGAAAACCTAAAGAAATAGATGCAATTTAGACTATTCTTCCTCCAATGCTTCTAACCCTTAAGTTTGGTCAGCTCTAAACAATAGTCCTGTTTCAGGTCCTCGTGTTATTTAGAAACTTTCAGAGTAATATGCAGAACTCCTTCTGCATGTGTATTGTCAATCCATTAATCGTTATTTCAAAGAAAAATGCTTGAAAGATTATCAAAATGGACAAAATAAAATTTTGCTGAGAGCAAAGCTCGAAATGAATAAATCAATCAAGATAGCAAACTTTGCTGAGATATGATGAAAAAGATTATCACAATGAATAAGATGGAATTTTATTGAGAGCAGAGCTCTAAATGAACAAATAGCAAATTTTGCTAAGATGTAAATAAGATAAAAAAAAACAGGTGCCCCAGATATCGCAGCATGAGCTCCTCTGCACAAACTCTGTGTTTAGAAATCCTAAAAGACTTTGTTGATGCCCCAAGATGTAGCATCTCTCCTTCTTGTTAATTCGGAGAAGACAAAACTACTCTATGCCTCAACTTTGATCGAAAATTCGAATTGCCCATTCTTGGGTTTTCAATTCAAAGCCCCTTTGGTCTCAAGGTGCCCTTTGCGGGTTTTCGCCTTGGCCTCTCCCTTTTTTTTTTTTTTTTTAGGCAAAGTACCTCTTCACTGAATCCGAATTCACAGGATTGGGCAAGCTTTTGCCATCCATCCCAGTTAAAATTAATGCCCCTCCTGAAAAGGCCTTTTTTACTACATAAGGTCCCTCCCAGTTTGGCATCCACTTTCCTCTGAAGTCCTTTTGTATGGGAAGGATCTTCTTCAGTACCAAGTCCCCTTCATGGAAGTTTCTAGGACGAACTTTCTTATTGTAAGCTCGCATCATTCGTTTCTGGTACATTTGACCATGACGAATAGCTCTTAACCTCCTTTCTTCAATCAAGTTCAGCTGATCATATCGGGATTGGACCCATTCTGCTTCGTCTAACTTTAGTTCTGAAAAAATTCGGAGAGAGGGAATTTCAACCTCAATTGGTAGCACTACCTCCATTCCATAAACCAAAGAGAATGGTGTTGCCCCGGTAGAAGCCCTGACGGATGTTCGATAAGCATAGAAGGCGAATGGCAACTTCTCGTGCCAATCTCTATAGGTCTCAGTCATTTTCCCCACAATCTTTTTGATATTTTTATTGGCTGCCTCCACCGCACCATTCATCTTCGGACGATATGGCGATGAGTTGTGGTGCTTGATCTTGAATTGATTACAAACCTCTGCTATCGTGCTATTATTCAAATTTAATGCGTTGTCTGATATGATCCTTTCAGGCATTCCATACCGACATATGATTTCCTTCTTTAAAAACTTGCTGACAGCTGTCTTTGTGACGTTGGCATAAGAAGTAGCCTCCACCCACTTAGTAAAGTAGTCAATCACTACAAAAATGAAACGATGTCCGTTTGAAGCCTTTGGCGATATCGGCCCAATGACGTCCATGCCCCACATGGAGAAAGGCCATGGGAAAGTCATAACGTGAAGAGATGATGGAGGCACATGAATTTTGTCTCTGTAAATCTGGCATTTATGGCACTTCTTAGCATACTTGATGCAGTCTCCTTCCATGGTAGACCAATAATATCCAAATCTCATGATCTGTCTGGCCATTGTGAAACCGTTAGCGTGTGTTCCACAAATACCATCATGGACTTCTTCCAAGATCTGCTTGGCCTCCACAGCGTCTACACATCTTAACAGCACTTGATCTTTTCCTCTTTTGTACAGGATTTCTCCATCTAAGACGTAACCACTGGCCAGCCTCCTCAACATTCTCTTGTCATTCTCAGTTGCTTGGTTTGGGTATTCACAATTTTTCACGTATCGCAATATGTCCTGATACCAAGGGTTGTCGTCCTTTTCTTCTTCCTCGTCAATATTACAACAGTGGGCTGGAGCATCATAAATGCTCATTTGGATAGGCTTCACATCCTCTGGTCTATTTACTTTGATCATGGAAGCCAATGTAGCTAAAGCGTCGGCCATTTGATTCTCGTCTCGTGGGAGATAACAAAAAGTGATGTCGTCAAACTCCTCAATCAATTCTAGGACTATCCTTCGGTAACTAATCAATTTAGGGTCTCTTGTTTCCCATTCGCCTTTGAGCTGATAAATTACCAATGCCGAATCCCCATATACCTCAAGTACCTTGATTTTGCGTTCCATAGCCGCGCGGATTCCCATGATACATGCTTCATATTCCGCCATGTTATTTGTGCAATCAAAATCTAGTTTACTGGTGAAAGGATAATGATTACCGTTTGGAGATACCAAGACTGCCCCAATCCCGTTGCCCATGGCATTTGAGGCTCCGTCAAAATTTAATTTCCAAGTATTGCCTTCTTGTGTGCTCGCTTCAGTAGTTGCCACATACATCAGATCCTCATTTGGGAAGTCAAAGTTCAAAGGCTCATAATCGTCCAGGGCTCTACTTGCTAGAAAATCTGCTATCGCGCTCCCTTTTACAGCCTTTTGATTCACATAGGTTATGTCAAATTCGGATAGTAGAATTTGCCATCGGGCCATCCTTCCGTTTAGAGCAGTTGACTCCATCATGTATTTCAGAGGGTCTAACTTTGAGATTAACCAAGTCGTATGGTACAACATGTATTGTCTCAATCTCCGAGTAGTCCAAACCAATGCGCAACATAATTTTTCAATTGGCGAATATCTCGTTTCGCATTCAGTGAACTTCTTACTGAGATAATAGATCGCTCTTTCTTTTCGTCCTGACTCATCATGTTGGCCGAGCACGCACCCTATGGAATTCTCAATACTGCCAAGTATAGTATCAGTGGTTTGTCAGGGCAAGATGGCATCAGTACTGGGGCGTTGGACAAGTAATGTTTAACTCTTTCGAAAGTTTTCTGGCACTCCTCATCCCATACACCTGGATTGTGTTTCCTAAGAAGACGGAATATGGGGTCACATTTCTCAGTTAATTGTGAAATGAATCGAGCGATGTAATTTAGTCTTCCTAGGAAACCCTGAACTTCTTTTTGAGTACTTGGCGGAGGTAATTCTTGTATGGCCTTAACTTTGTCTGGGTCAATTTCAATTCCCTTTTCGCTGACTAAGAATCCTAGCAATTTTCCTGATCTAGCCCCGAAAGTACACTTGGCTGGGTTAAGTTTTAGCTGGAACTTCCTTAACCTCAGAAACAGTTTTCTCAGAACTTGCACGTGTTCCCTTTCTGTTCTGGATTTTGCGATCATGTCATCAACATAAACTTCTATCTCTTTATGCATCATATCATGGAATAATGCTACCATGGCTCTCTGATACGTTGCTCCCGCATTTTTCAATCCAAAAGGCATCACTTTATAACAAAACGTCCCCCACATCGTTATGAATGTGGTCTTCTCCCTGTCTTCAGAAAGCATTTTAATTTGGTTGTACCCGGAGAAACCATCCATGAAAGAGAACAGTGAGTATCCGGCCGTGTTGTCTACCAAGGTATCGATATGAGGCAGTGGGAAATTATCTTTTGGGCTGGCTTTGTTCAAGTCTCTGTAGTCCACACACATTCGCACCTTCCCATCTTTCTTAGGAACAGGGACTATATTGGCTACCCATTCTGAGTACTTGACCACCTGTAAGAAACCAGCATCAAATTGCTTCCTAACTTCTTCCTTTATTTTTAGCAAGACATCAGGCCTCATCCTTCGGAGCTTTTGTTGGACTGGTTTGCATTCTTCCTTTATAGGCAATCGGTGCACCACGATATCAGTACTTAAACCTGGCATATCTTGGTAGGACCATGCGAAGACATCTTTAAACTCTTGAAGCAACTCAACAAGGTCTCGCCTTGTTTCCTTGGCAATGCAAGCGCCAACTTTTACCTCTCTGCCCTCTTCTAAGATCACAACTTCTACTGATTCCTTATAGGGTAGAATTTGTTTTTCTTCTTCTTCCAGCATTCTTAACAAATCCGGAGATAAAACGCTGTCTTGGTCACCCTCAAAATCTTGAGGATCATCTATACTCATGTCTTGCTCAAATAGAGACTCTGAATTAGTAACAGCGTCGCTCATCTCGTTGATATCTGAAGACCTGTTCTAGGGACGAAGGAAGTCTCAAAGAGCTAACGACTCAAAGGGTAATTACCTGGTGGTATGAGTATGAATGAATTGGAAGGAACAAAAGAATATTTGCCAAAACAAGACACAAAGATGCATTTCGTTGAAATAAAGAATAGTGGACATGTCCCTTTTCACAAAAGGATTTTCTATTGCTCCCAGGCTTAGAACAATAAGAGCGTTCCAAATATTACTCTGAAATGGTCCTAAAAATTACAAGAATCTCCTCCACGGTCTAGTTGTTTAAAACGCCTTTAGGGATGTAGAAACAAATTCAAGATAGGTTTTTTCATTTTTTAGTTCTTTTTCAAAGGCATACACATCTTCACCTTTCGAACCATCGATATATTCAAAGAATTCCAATCCATCTGGTTTTGTACTAGAGTTCTAAACTCGACGTACTTTTGGATTTTAGGAAATTTATTGTATGCAATGAAATGTAATGTTGATGCATGAACGCGTATTTTTGGATTTTAAGAAATTTATTGTATGTAATAAAATGTAATGTTAATGCATGAACGCGTATTTTTGG
Organism: Gossypium hirsutum; assembly: GCF_007990345.1. Classification (NCBI taxonomy): domain Eukaryota; kingdom Viridiplantae; phylum Streptophyta; class Magnoliopsida; order Malvales; family Malvaceae; genus Gossypium; species Gossypium hirsutum. Next base: position 9,379,405 of record NC_053447.1, on the reverse strand, counting down.
ATTTTAGGAAATTTATTGTATGTAATGAAATGTAATGTTAATGAATGAAGAGATATGTGCAATGAAATGTAATGCAGATGTATGAATGCAAAAAGAGACATTGATTCTTGATTCAATTCTATTAGAACAACTTTACTAGAAAACAAATCCCTTTACATAAAGCGGATACATATATGGCTTTGCCCTCATATGCGGAGACATTCGATCATTTTCTTCGTTTGAGCGTTAAGATAAGTCCCACGAACTCTTCAAAAGGGACGTATCTTATATCTCCTTTTTACTCAATCCGGTCCGTGACTCGTTGCTCACTAAACCTCATGGTGCTCGTTGGCTTCTCTTTTAAGAAAGTTCAGCGGCTCTCGAATAATCCTTGTCACATTAAATTCTCGGGCCACGGAGCAATGGTTGTGTGGTCCTCCATTAAACTATCATCCTTCATACGGCTTTGCCCTCATATGCGGAGACATTCGATCATTTTCTTCATTCGAGCGTTAAGATAAGTCTCACGAACTCTTCAAAAGGGACGTATCTTATATCTCCTTTTTACTCAATCCGGGCCGTGACTCGTTGCTCACTAAACCTCATGGTGCTCGTTGGCTTCTCTTTTAAGAAAGTTCAGCGGCTCTCAAATAATCCTTGTCACATTAAATTCTCGGGCCACGGAGCAATGGTTGTGTGGTCCTCCATTAAACTATCATCCTTCTCTTATCACGTTTTCTTGGACCACATTCGGACAACCGTATTATTATCCACTTTATCAAGAAACCCATTTCCTTATGACAAGCTCTCTATTTAACAACTGAACGTGAATCAACACCTCTTTTTATGATGAAAATGCAATGCAATCATAACAAAAAGAAAACAGGTTAGTACAAAGCAAAAGCAAGCAAGAATAAATAGAACACCTATTTGGGTGAATACTAGGGGTTCGAAGTGGTTCTACCTAGGGTGGGCTCCTAAGGTTCACTACATGAGGTTTGGTTCTAAAGTAAGGGTACCCGAACCAGCAGATTCCTCGATCCTCACCCATTATAGGCTCATGCGGACCGAGTTCGGTTGAGGGGGATACATTTCTCTATGGCCATGCGGAGATGAAAATCTCACGAAGACATAGGTACGGATGTATCCCGGAAGCGATTCACTATCCCATGCGGAGGTGAAAACCTCACGAAGGCGTAGTTTCTCACTCCCACTTAAAAGGTGTGACCAACGGTCATGCAATGGAATGTGCAGAAATATACACCTAAACTCTAAACAAAGCAGTAATTATAAACAAATAATAAAAGCCAAAATAAAGGCAAAAAGCAAGTTTTCAATTTTTGACACAAAGACAAAAAGCAATCAACTCGTGGCTTGACTCTCTTATTTAAAGTCCCCAGTGGAGTCGCCAAGCTGTTGACACCATTTTTTTTGATGAAAACGGGGTCGACTTGGATTTAAAAAAGAATGAAAACGGGAGTCGCCACCAATCCTTTTTTGACGAGGTGTGATCGGGTCACCTCAAAAAGTGGTTGTTTTTAATAAATGATTTAATTTTATTAAAACAACGATTTTGGTCTACGAAATTCAGAAAAATGAGTTCGGGAGCCGGTTACGCACGAGGAAGGATTAGCACCCTCGATACGCCCAAAATTGGTACCTAGTTGATTAATTAGTGTCTTAGTGTCGAAAATTGAAAATTTGAAGAGTTTTAAAAAATGCGATCCTTAAAAGAAAATCTGATATCGTGAATTGAAACATAAGATTCTCTTGCTCCGAAGGAATATCACATCCAGCACGTTAGGACACGATACTCTAACCATCGAAACCAAGATCACCTTATAGTTTAATGAAACCATACTTTGAAGCTTTAAGAGGATATTTGGCTATTTAGTCAAACGAGAAATCGAAACCCAGCACGTTAGGGCACGTTTTCTCGAGTTTCCAAACGCGAAATATTGCCTTATTTAGAAAAATTTTCCTTTTGGTGTTTAGTGTCGATGCTTGACAAAACAATAACGAATACAACAAGGTGAGCAAAGTAAAATGAGTAACAACAATGCAATAGGCAAAATGAAATGACGAGGCGATTACATAAACAAAGCATACAACTAAATAAATAGAACTAACATTTTAGAAAAAAGCACTAGTGTACATGGATAAATAAACATACACCAAATAACAATGATGACAATAAATACAATTATGTAAAAAATATATATATATATGCATGTATAATTTAAAGCCATAAAATAAGAAATATATAAATTACAGAATATGAAAACATAGATAAGTATGTACATATATATAAAATCGGTAAACATTATAAAAAATGTAAATGTGTATTTATATATTTACAAATCGTGATTATATAAAATATATGTATGTGAATTATAAAATATGTGAAATATACGAAAAGCATTTTTAAGAGTATAAAATATATAAGTATGTATATGATGTAAAATATGCATAAATATATGTAAGTATATAAGAATTATGAAATGTGAAAAAATATATTTAAGTATGTATAAGTACGTATATATACATATTATAAATATATAAATATATGACAAAGCATAAACTAATAATAATAATAATAATAATAATAACATTGGAATATAAAAGAAACGTACATAAAATTAATAAAATATTAAAATAAAGTGAAATGAAAAATATTAAATACAAAAAAAATATATGTGTATACACATACGTAATAAAAATATACACTAGCACATAATTATAATAATAGTAATACTAATAATACTAATAATATTAAAATAATAAGGGTATTTGATAAAGATACAAAAATAAACGAAAAAAAGGATTAAAATCGAATTAAAAACAAAGTTGTAGGGCCAATTTAAAATGAAAACAAAGGAAAGGGACTTAATTGTAACGCGCGTGCAACTTGGAGGGTCAAAAGCGCAATAAACCCAAGTATTAAAACGCTGCGCAGCATGGGGGCCAGAATGAATTCGGGGCGAAACCATGGAGCCAAATTAAAAATAAAGAAAAAGCTTGATTGTAAACTCCCGAAAAAGAGGAAGGGCTAAAAGCGCAATTAGCCATTTCAAAGAAAAACACGCGGATCCTCCCTGGTGCGGGTCGGGTCGACCCGACCCGCGTTCAAAACGACGTCGTTTTATTTGTTTAAACTGGGGGTCCAAAACGGTGCGTTTTGACCCCCTATAAAAGTCAAAAAAATTTCAAAAAAAAAAACATTTGTAGAGCTGAAAGGAAAAAAAAAAGAAAAGGGAGAGAGGAGAGGGGAGCTCGGAGCGATTTCCGGCCAAGGGGGGGTCACCGGACGGCCACCGGAGGCTCGCCGGCGCCGGCGCCGGCCACCGCGGAAAGGTAAAATTTTTTATATTTTTTTGTTATTTATTCTTGGTCTTAAAATGTATAGATCTTAGGTTTATATTAATAGAAAGGTATAGATATGTTTATAGAAATCGAAAGAAAATGTATGAAAAAAGATAACCTTTTCGTTTGCCTTTCCTTTTTCCCGAATGCTTGCTATCTCAGTACTGAGATCTATGTTTTTTTTAGTTCTAGCTTCTGTTTTCTAAAATACCCGAAAACAAACACAAAAAAAAACCCCGTTTCCCGTTCTTCATTTCGGGTTTTATAACCCATTTTTACATCCTTTTTCTATTATTCTATCCTGTTTTTTGTCTTGATCTTGCAGGGTATGGAGGTGCTGGTAGTGGAGGAGGAGCAGGTGGCCGACATGGTGGCATGGAGAGCTGGGCGTGGCAGACGAGGAGGCCACGCGAGGCATGCGGCGCTAGGGTTTGGGGGCATCTTTCTGCCGAAAATGTTAATGCTGTCCGGGCTGGGTTTTAATTTTTGTTTCGGGCCATGGGCTACATTGGGCTTGTTATTTTCCTTTGTAATTGGACTGTTGTTTATATTGTTTTAATATTCGGGCCTGGGCATAAAATTAGGCCTTACATTCATATTTCAAGATTGATAACTAATTTTGCATGATTTGTATTCTATGTTGTTTCTTTAATAATTAATTGCCCTAAACACTAAGCATTGATTTCAATTTAGTTGTTATTGTAAAGGCTAATTACATGTGTGTGCGCGCACGTGCATGTGTAAATTGAATTGAAATTGAGCCTAGAATCTATCTAATATCTTCTTGAGGTGAAATCCTAGGTGAAATTTAGTCGAATGAATGATTTATGCTATCTTTGGATCGTTTGAACCTTTAAAGCCAACCTTATGTATGAATATCTCTAGGACCCATGATTTGAGCTTGTATAAGCCTTCTCTTTATTTATTCACCAATGTGCTTATTTAAGTCTTAGTGCTTAACCCTTCTCAGTCCCATTTTGATTTATGGCCTTACCAAAATTAAGTCTTAGTGCTTAACCCTTCTCAGTCCCATTTTGATTACTTTTCAAGTATTTGGTGCTTAATGGATATATCTTTGTGGCTTGAAGTATCTACTATGGTGAGCATTTTCGGTGAATGAGAATATAAAGCATGAAGGTTAGTTCTTTGTAGATGTTGTTATTTTATTTCCCTTTTAGCTGGCCAGTTTATAAATGTTCAAATAGGAGCTTGGATAATGCGAGGGCAAAAGTATGTGGTAGGGTCAAAATGGAATGAGATACAGCATAAAGCTACAAAAATTGAATGGAATAGATTGTTATGGTTCCCGTTTCACATACCAAAACACTCTCCTATCGAGTGGTTAGCTATCCATAGCAAATCATCCACTGAATATTAACAAGCAAAAGAGTGGAAGACTTTTATTTTCATCTTATGGAGAATAAGATAGAATGCTCATATTATTATTGTTTTGCTAGGACATAAGAATTTATTTTAAAAAATTAATAAAACCACCCAATAGTGGATTACAAAAGGGAGTCATCACCAAAAAGAAACCCACCTATTCAAAACATATACAAAACAAAAGAAATACAATCCCTCAAAGACGAATATTATCCAAAATAGGCCACAAGACAATGGTAAACCAAGTAGAGGCGAAACTAGAAAATTTGAATTGTGGGGTCAATTTTTTTAAAAAAATTAAAACATCTATAAAAGCCATATAATCTAATGTGTAAGATTTTTTTTCTTGTTGTTCTTCTTCTACTTCACGAGTAGACTTTCTTTTAAAATATTTTCTAGAACAAATAAATCTAATCCTTAAACGCACCAAAGTGTTTACAAAGCCTTTTTGGTGCCATGCGAATGTAAGATATTATTTTTGTTCAAATATAAGATTCACAATAATCACACTTGCAACAATAATTTCTAAATAAAAATGTTAAATTTCTAATCAATATTTAAAAATTTCAATATTATAAATACGATCAAACCTAATTTCCTCAAGGATTTGTACTGATCAACCTCTAAAAATTATTACCCAATCATGATGTTAGGAATCTTATATAAAATTAATGTGCCAAAATCATTTAATAAATAAAAAATTAAATCTTACATAAAAATCTTAATCTATCACAAGAAAAGCTCCAAATCATAATTTTTTTAAAAGAATATAATCAATAAAGCTTAAAAAATACATAGTTATTACGGAATTAGGAAGTCCCATTTGAAAGTATTAAAATATTCAACACCTATATTGAGAGTGTGAGAGAATAAGAGAAATTTGAGAAAAAAAAGTGATGTATTGAAAAAAATAAAAAAAATAGGGATTTTTAAATAGAGAGATTTAATTATTTTTATATAAAATAATTATTTTCAAATGTTTTGCGAAATCAACTTTTTTATAAAACAATTTTCAAATATTTTGTAAAATCAATATAAAATTTTTTAGAAAAAAGTTATAAATAATTTACTTTTTCTTTGTGGGGTCAACATTCCATGTGGCTCCGCTGACACTAAGATGAATATGATTCATCACTTTCCATCACCAAGATGAAAATGATTCACTTAAAACATAAAACACCCCCTAATTGCTTCAAAGAGTCTTGCTCATATCTACTTGATTTGGAGGGAAGGCAGGAATAGAGGCAATAGTTAGAAAGAGATTAGGGGGTGCAGATATAAGGATTAGTGTATAGACTTTGTAGCTAGAAACTGTAATTTTCTTGTTTCTTTTTGGATAAAAAAAAGAAGGGCATCTCCTTCACCATCGTGTGAAGAAGGGGATTAAAAATGTCAGATTCCATGTTCATCTTCTTTCCTAAAAAGTTGGAACATTATTTGGATTATCAGCAGAGGGGCCCATAGTATTAGTTAAGAAACGTGCTTGTTTTAACGAAACTTAGGCTGCTCATCCACAAGTTGTCTGTTGGAAAGTAATCCCATGAATAGCAAAAGATGATAACTGATTAATTACCGCTACCTAATTTACAGCCTCCTTCCTTGGACACTTGTACAGAAAAGGGAAAGCAGCTCTCTCTGTCATTTTTACAGTAGTAGTATTTGCTATCAATAATATGAACAAAAGAAAAGAAAAAAGCAGAGCCGCATGATAGTTAAGACAAAAATGCTATATTTCCATACCATAAGCCAAGAGTTTCATCGTCATTGGTCTTGGATTTGTTGAGAGTTTCAATCAATAATGAAGATGATTGTGAATGCTGTCTTTTTTTCTAAATTAATTTTTTTAGGGAAAATGGCCTATATGTACAAAGCAAACATATAGTCTGACTCTTAGTTCTAACCTCTTTAGTGATGTCTTGTACAGATTGATTGAGATCCTCCCTCCCAATGCGCTACTATTAATTAATTTGTAAAGAATTTCAGTACAGACAGCAAGTGAAATCTGATGATTATATCTGTAAACTGTCACCAGAAATATACTGCATGCCTCAAGTAATTAACGTTGTGAATTTTCTTTTTTGGAGAAAGACATTTTGGAATCCGAAGCTATTATTTTACGAGAATTCACGTCTTGGGAAAAAGAGATGAGTAAGGTTAAAGCTTTTATCATATACTAGCACAACATAACGTATCTTCATTCTTCTTTGCTTCTCTGACCATAGTTCATGAACAGGCGGACAGGTTAAAGGCACACTAATAGTTAATTCGCACAAGATATATAGTAGTAATACAGATAGATAATTAACTATGCAGTAACAAATGAAGATTAAAAACCTCAAACTCGAGGGACACGACCAAGACAAGGTTATCAAGGGTTCACTTCCCTACTACTATTTTTTGGGGGGGTCTTTGATTCTCATGTTTTCGCTCTTCTTAGTTCCTCATTTTCGAGGGCACAATGTCACTGGTGTGATAGGCATAATTTACGTCTGGGGCGAACATTAACACTCAAAGGATTAGCCATCTCACAAGATAGTCTTAAAACTTCGGATAAGTCAACGGGATTTTGATCTGAGGGTAGCCATTCAAAGTCGTGCAGAAGGGTTGCCACCCAAAAGCTGACGGTGGTCAACCCCAAGTTCTTTCCCGGGCATGTTCGCCTGCCCGACCCGAATGGAGCCAGCCTAAGGTCTGAACCAAGCACAGAAAACTCCACCTCACCTTCTCCAGTCACAAATCTATCGGGCATAAATTCAAGTGGATTTGGCCACTCTTGAGGGTCCCTCGTAATAGCCCACATGTTCACCATTGCTGTAGTCCCCTTGGGCACGTGATACCCATCAATAGTGGCATCAGTGATAGCTAGACGGGCCCAGGAAAGCAGGGGGCCCGGTGGATGAAGCCTCAGAACCTCCTTGATCACAGCCGGAAGATAAATCATTTTGGCTACATCAGACTCGTCCACAGCACGTGATCTGCCAACAACCTTGTCGAGCTCATCATGGACCCTTGATTGAACCTCAGGATGAAGCACAATCCTTGCTAGTATCCACTCAATCAGCACCGCCACAGTATCAGTTCCCCTGAATACCATTTCCTATACAAAAAGCCACGTGACAGTATTTTATTTAGTACAATCAAACTCAGTACCAGAAATAGTATTGATTTGATTTGTCTTATTTCTTCAACACCTTTCTTAAACAAACTACATTTTTTAACATGGAAAACGTTAATCAAATGATATGAGCTCTAGTAATTTTTTTATTCTTTTTACAATAAGAAATATAAATTGGATGGCTTACCCACAGAATGGCAATCATGTCGGAGTCTGATAATTTATCGGTACCTTGGAGAGAGAGTAAAACATCGACGAAATCTCGAATTTTAGAGTTTGTTGGAACCCTACCTCTGTGTTGGACTATAATCCGGCTGACAAAGCGGTTTACTTTAGGGACAAGGTTTGAGCATCTAAGTCTGAGTTTCTGAAGATCAAAATCTACCAACCAAGGGAGATGGTCAGAACAATTAAATGTGCCCAGTAAATCGTAGCCTTCATCAACTAGATCTCCAAGTTGTTCAACTTCAGTATTGATGGAATCTAACTTATATTTTCGTCCGAATATCGAAGCCATCATGTTGTTTAGAGAAGCTCGTTTGAGGACTTGGCGTACGCGAAAGCTTTGGTTAGAGGTGTGAGCAAATAAAGTGACCATTTCAGAGGCAATCACGCGCCTCTGATCCTCTGCACCTTTAATTTGCTTAGGACAGAAAAGGTGCGTAGACGCGATTCTCCTCAGGGTTCGCCAGTAAACTCCATAAGGAGCGAACCCGATTGCTCTATTGAACATCAAGCTATACGCCGCCTCTTTCACTGGACGATCAGCAAATACAGAGCTGTTAAGAATCTCTCTTGCTACATCCGAGTTGCAGGTGACAATAACACGAGTATCTCCGAGGCTAAAGGCCATGAGCCTCTTAGCCTTGCATGTCTCAGCAGCGGATGCAATCCGGTGGTGAGGCAGGGAGCTGGCCATAAGGTTCATGCTGCCAAATAGAGGCAACCCTCTAGGCCCTGGAATTGGCTTGTTAGCGTGAGAAGAAAGAGAGGAACAAATTTTGAACCTATATTTTCCCCAAGCTGGACCACCGGGGTGAGCCCAGTAGAGTAAGATCATAAGTAGCCAGGCAAGAGCGATGATCAAAATTGACCATGCAATACTTTCCCGTGAAAAAGCTCGGCATTTGGATGCAAGGGCGAAGACCCAGACACACTCTATATCACTGCTCATAACTATGATGATATTACAACACCAAAGCACAGGGCAAGATGGGTTTTCGATTTTGAGGCGTAAAAGAACCGAGTTTGGCTGCTATTTATATAGAAGCCGAAGAGCTTAGAAACCTACAAAATTAATAACCGTTGGAAATATCAAAAATGATGCCAATTTTTCTGGCATATTAGTCATGCCCCCGCTGTGTAGGAAATTTTAAAGGCCAAACAGTTGTGATCGTACTGATAACAATTTCTCTCCTCTTATAGAAATGATGCCAACATTTTAAGAAGTTGGTTTAATTTTTTTATTCTTTTGTGTATTTGCTGTATTGGAAGCACCTAAGAAAAATGACTATTTAAGCAGTATTATTATTCATTATTATTTCTACCATTTTTTTTATTTTCCCCGAAATTAAATAAAGCAGTCAAAACCCAAATATTTAATCATATATATTTTATGTGATTTAATTGCTGAAGTGACTTAACATGTCTAGTTATTATTAAATTTGCGACTGACTCATTTCAAACCCAATGATCTATGGCCTTTTAAAGCAGCTCATGTTATCAACAATTCCCATTCGCTTCAACTTTTACGCATTCGAACCTACGTCATCTTATATCAGCAACAATACTCATACTAATCGAGTTAAGATTCAATTGGATTAGGGTCCATTTAGATGGGTGATGTATTTCCCTTCTGTTAGTGTAAAAGTAACGATAGCAATGAGATTAAATATTGTAACCTGAAATAAAAAGAAAACTAAACGTACCACACTGAGATAAATACCTATCCAAAAGAACCCTTGGAGTGAACAATTAATCAGACAATAAGTAATTACGAGATTTTATTATAATTAAGGTCAACATTACAGCCACTAACTTAATTAAGAGATTCCCTGTTCTTACATAACCCTATCTAATATAATAGTAATTTATTACTAACTAAAAAGTTGCTTATCTAATAGCATTCACAATATATTGTTATTGTTATTGTGCTACCAATGTTACTGTATTCTCCAGGAAGTGAGTTATGACGTATATACCATGTAAAAATATATACCAGCTAAGTTTAATGATCAACTGTATTATCACTTTCTGTAATTTTTCTTTTATATTTTAAACTAAATAAACAAGTTTAACCTGCCCTCTCCTATCCTACTATATAGCACTTAAACAGGGAAAGGTTTTACGTGGTCCTAAAGATTTTGGCCTCTTTTAGGGACAGGGATAGGGTCTGGGTCAGGCTCTCCCATTAGAATAGGCATATATTGAAGACTACTAACTGGTTTATGATACTCAGTGAAAAATAAATTATGTAAAAAAGTATATTTATAAAAAAATTTATATTAACATCAAAATTTATGTATTGCATGCATATTCAAATTTTATAATATTATTAGTTGACTAAAACATGAATTAACATCAACTTAATTTAAGGTTTAATATATGTAAAGACGAGACATTAAATTATTGTCTATCCAATCTTTTTTTGTCAACTCAAGAAATGTTATGGAGATTTAAAAAGGAAGAGGAAAATATGCAACCAACACGAGATTACAGAACTTGTTTTAAAAACGTTAGTGGATTAGATAGGAAGAAGGGGTACAAACATTGGCTGTCAAGGGAATTAAAAAAGACAAGACCCACAGTCTACGCCTCTGCTTGGAACAGAGGAATGCTACCATTTGTATTAAACACCAATACTGCAAAAAAGGCTGCCCATCCACAACTTCTCTCATCGAAATCAATCGCAGGAATAGCGAAAGATGATGACTGACTAATTTACAACTCTTGTCTTCTTTTAAATGTATTTGGAAAAAAAGAGATGATGGCATGTGATGGAAGAATACTGAAAGCAGAGAGGCGCACAAAAGTTAAAAATGGTACAAACGCTAAAAGTTTCATCACTCACGACTTTGTGTTGCTCTTTGATTTGTTCAGAGTTTGAAAAAACAATGATGATGATTGTTGTGATTAGAGGGTATTGTCTTTTTCCTTTTTTTAAATATATTAGTATTATGTTACACGGAAATGGCCTGTACGTACAAACCAATCATATGGTCTTCAATTTTCCTCTTCCGCTTTTGCAAATAATATTATAAAATTAATTAATTATAAAAATAGGTCCACAACAAATTAATTATAAAAATAAAATATTTTTTACTCATCTAACATATTTGGTACACCAATAATTAAAAATAAAAAAAATATTTTTTAAATTGATGCCACCAATCCGACCACATTAAATAAAAAACACTATTGTTTCAGGGATTAAATCAAGGGAAAAATCATTAAGACATTAGATGAGTGCATTAAATTCAAAGGAAAATGCTATTATCTAGTGTTGGATCATAAACCAATATATATATATATTTTATTGTTGTTAGATTTTTTTTTTCAAATTTACCGGTGCAATCAATGTGTCAAGCAACGTTGCAATTTTTTTTTTCACTTTTTCAACTTGTTTTTTCCTATCAAATTTTATTTAAAAACATTCACCAGTGCCACTAATGTGTCAGTCGGCATCTAAAGTTATTGTAGCAAACACCTCATATTTGTAATTAATTTATTCCCCACTTTATTTTTGTAGTTAATTAATTTTTAATAATATTTTTATAAAAAGACCACATTCTCTTGGCTTAAAGGTGTAAAAAGCTCTCAAGCTTTAAAAAAAAGTCCCTACTCTTTTTTTTCACTCATTTGGGTACTTGAACTTCCAAAATGTATCAAAAAGATCCTCAAACTTTTAAAAAGAGAAGCAATTAAGTTCTTTTTTACTCAATTGGATACTTGAACTGCCAAAGTGCATCAAAAAAATTCTTTGGCCGTTAAAGTTAACTTAACTGATCCTAAAGTTTTTTAGTTAAAGCTACCACGTGTCACAACCACAGCATGACATGCTGAAAAAATGATAGAAATAAAAATAAATAAAAGTTATAAAAATCATGTTGATAATAATGAAAGGTTAAAGATATCGACTACCTGGTAAATAGAGAAAAAAAATTTACGTTGATTACACTGAAAATCTTTCGTTTTCCCCTATGATTATGACTTCAATCTTATGTATGGTATATATAAGACATCATTTGCGGGTATCAAAAAATTTAAACTCATGATCGCATAACGACCATCAACTGACCATCAGTTATACTCAAACTTGTGACTGCATCACGATTGCCGACTGGACCTCTACATAGACTTCGACCCGTGACCGTATCAAGCATTGTCACCCCAAAACCTGACTTCCATAGGATGAGTTTATGAGGTAATGATCCTATCTTGACATGACATGTGAAATGTATGTGTTTGGAGACACGCTATTACATTCTTGGCCCTTCAAACCTACATATAAACTTTCACAGTTTCACTCTTAAAATAAAAAATACTAAACCCTAATTTCTAATTAAAAAACCATAACCCTAAACTTATATTTTTAAAAGTGTCATGAGGAGAGAGAATATGAAAACACATCCAATTGAAGTACTTTTCACGCACTCTCTCCAAAATCAATTTATTTCTCTAAATTTAAAGAAAACTTAAAAAATCAATTAAAAATTAAAATCAACATATACCTCTAATTTAGCCGAAATACAATACGCAATGGTAATAATAAACCGAATCTACATAGTTTTAACGTTGAGAGCGGGGAAGGCTATAAATTTTCTTTTATCTCTTTAAGTGTAAAAAAGTTTCAGGTTTCCTGAGAATGAGACGAGGGAGGTGTGTGGAGGGATGTTGTCATGTCAGGTGGCTTAACAACGGTTGCACGTGAGACCTATGCACCTATGCATGGCTTTAAGTACGCCCTTGTCTTCACTAATAAACAAAAACCATATATATGAACCCCACTGCCCTAACAACAACAAAATTATATGACCCCTTCACCCAAAAGAAACGAACCACACTGCCACCCTACTCTCCCTACACGTGTTCGTTTCATGCACAGGATGTGACTACTCCTGCTACTCTCCTACCCAGGTCTCACATGTGGCCTATAGCCCGATTGTAAATGATTTTTCAAGTTTCAGCTTGGGTTTGGCCCGCCTGCCCCATTTTACTATTAATATACTTATAATAAATATAAAAATATTAATATTAGCTTCGAGATTTACAAAATTAAAGTAGAACCTGAATCGACATAACTCTCGTATCATATTAGTACAAGCTCCACATCCAGCCATGAACGCCTTTGCACTCTGGGGTTAAACACAAACGCTCTCTTTTTCTTTTCGACATAACTCATATCATATTCTCAAGCTTTTGATAAGCTATTTTTCTAGCGAAGCTTATGGTAGATTTCCCCTTCATCCTAAAGTATCCATGCTTTATTTGCAGTAATGATATCTACGTGGCAAAAGTATCTGGGACATAATCGTCAAATAAAATTTAGACCATCACAATTCACACCAAATGTGACCCCGGGATGGAAAATTAATTAAAAAGGGATCCACACCTGTAAACGTGTTTCTGCTTGTTGGCAATCTTTGAATGGCGTGGACCGTGAAGTTTCCATATAAACAACCCGACCATTTAAATTTCAGGCATATATTATAAATAAATTAGTTAAGATTCAATAAAAATAAAAATATGATTTTATCAAATTTAAAAATATTCAATTTCATTGAAATTCTAGTTTCTCGATATTCTTCCCAACTTTCATTCTTTAGCCACACTGCATGTGCTTGCTGCAAAGCAACATTTGTTTGTATTGCAGTAAGATGTGTATAACTGCGGCAGATAACAGCTTCTTTGGGCGTGGGCAAAGAAACAACATAGGTTTCAAGACATCCATTGTTGTCGTCTTCATTAAGTTTGATTGTCTTCCGTTCCAACTATTTTAGTCCAATGGAAGCAGGGATTCTGCCATAACTTGCTTAGAAGGGTAAAAGCACTGGATGAGTAGGGAAAAGGGGTTCGATTAAAAAAAAAAATCATGCCATAAAACCTTATTTATTAATTGTAAGAACCAAGATCAAACCTTGGTCGGTATCAGTGTGACTCATTTATTATTATTATTATTCCAAAACAATAGGCGAGGATTGAAGATTACAACAAGTCAACACACACACACAAAAGGGATTAGTCTATAGAAGTTTAAAATTTTAATGCCTTCATTATTATTGTGAATTGAGCGCATTGGATATTTGCAGCTCAATTTATATATAATTAGGAGTTAGTAGTGTGAACTTTTTTAAAGATCGCCTTCTGGTTATTTACGAGTAAGACTATGTTGCAACAACTTCTTTTTGGGGGTTGTTCATGTACCTACAATTTAGCCATTAAAAGAAAGCTGGATTAATGTGGCCTTTGCTTAAATTATAAAATCATACTTAAACTATATATTTTTTAATGGGTATCTAATTTTTTAAATTATATTTCTTACCAAAGTGGTATCTAATTTATGTTTTGTTACTTAAATTATAAAAAATAATGAAATTAAAAGTTTTTAATTTTTTAGCACTCTCTCCTTCTTATCATTACATTAGGATGATCCTAAATATTAAGGTTTTTAGGCACCAATACAATTTTGCCACATTTTCAAATTTCAAAGACATAAAAATTATTATTATGCACTCATCTATAGAGAAAATATTTTATGGACCCTTCCCACCATATTACACATAGTCCCTTTCCAATTATTCAATGACATTTCAACAATTTTTTTCTATGTCATTGACACATAATTTTTGTATTTTTTTTATCCCGAATCTAAAACCCTAGCCCCTGAATCTAAAACCCCAAACCCTAAGCATGAACCTCAAACTCGTAACTCCAAACTCGAACTATAACATCCCGTTTTTAGTAGTGTCGGGAACAATGGTTTCGAAACCACAATTCCGACAAGTAAGTTAATGTTTTATTGATTATTTAATTTTTATAGGAAATTTATGATATAGTAATCGAGTTTGATTAAGAAATTTTAGTGTTCAGTTAGGAAACTAAGTAAAAAGGACTAAATAATAAAACTTGCAAAAGCTAGTGGTTATTACATAAAAGTAGTAAATAGCTTAAAATACTTGAATTGTTGGCCTTATATGGTAATTAGACCATTCTAAATTGTAGTGGACGGTGATGGTTGTTAATTTATGAATTTTTGGTTAATTTTTTAGGGGAAAAAGGTAATTAAATTGAAAGTAAATGAAACAAAAGAAAGAAGCTATCATCTTTCTCTTGTTAGTGCCGAATTTTGAAGGAGAAAGAATCACCAGCTTGGTTCGGCTAGGCTTTCTTCAATGCATGGTAGGTTTTTCTACTTTGTTTTTAGTGATTTTTACATTTTTGAGATCGTTATATTTAGATCTTGTTAACTCAAGTATTAATTCATTAAATTATTAAATGTTTTGACTTGTGCCATTGTTGAATTTATGAGATTTTTGAAGTTTTATAATGGTTTTGTGAGCTTGATTTTTTAAACAATATTAATTTGTAAAGTGGTTGTTGGTGATTTTGATGATTAGGAATTTAAATGTTAAATTTGTAAAAGTTCATGAAATTTTGTGAAATTGTGAATATTATGAGTTGCTACAGAATTATAGGAATTTTGGTTAAATGGGAATTTGACTTAAGGATGTTAAGAAAGGATTAAATTGTATAGAAGTTAATTGTTGAGGGTAAACAAGTAAAAATAAAATTAAAGGGTGAAAGGGTTGAATTCAAGTAATGTATGGAGTTTGAATTAGTTAATTAAATTATTTTATTATGTTTAGATCAAGAAACGAGTGGATCGGTTGTTAATCGTGGGAAAGAGAAGGTTGTTGAATAATCGTCTTCGGTTCTTGGTAGCTATCGCAATTCGGTAAGTTTCTACGGTTACTTTGGTTATAATTCATTATTAGATATTGTTATTGATGCTTATATATTTTTGAAATTTCTGAATCAAATTGATCTATGCTAATTATACTGAATTTCTGAAATAATTTTGATGGATCAAGTAAAAGTTTCTTGCATGAGATATTTGACTGAATTTCTGATCTGGACCGAGTTCCTGCATGTGTTGCGGACTCGGATGTGCGTGTGACTCAGATTTAGCCTAGACTGGTATTCTGTTGTTGTTTTACATGTATACCTAGCCCTGACCAGGCTAATATATTTGTGTTGTCATTGGTTTAACCTAGACGGGTAACCTAACATATTTAATCTGTATCTGATTAGCTCTTACGAGCATTATTTGTTTCCGGACTCATGTATGTGAATACTTTTACAAAGATCCATCGGAAGAATAAAAGTTAATTTATACGAAATTATTCTAATGAAATAAGTGTATTACGAATTCTGATTATCCGTACAGTTAAATGTTATTGACATGAAATTGTTGGGCTGTGTTGTGATAAAGTTGAGGTTATTTGCTATAAGCAAATATCATTTAAATGGGTTTGGTAAGTTGTATGTTAAATTGTGGAAACTTACTAAGTAATTCACATACTTACTTTGTTATTATTTTCTACAGATTTTGAACTTTTGAGGCGTGTTGATCGGATCGTTGGAGCTCACACATATCATCGATTATCATCGATCGATTCTGAAGACTTGATTGGTGGTTATATGTGGCATGTATATAGGATGTTTATTTTGTGTTTGTTTGAACATTTGTGTACTTAAGATGCAAATGCTTGTTTATGTATAGCTGATATATGTTTTACAAGTTTGGTTCTTTTGGGAGTGTTTGGTATAAGTTATGTTGAATAAGGTTGATATACGGTATGAAGTTGTAAGGATAATGTTGAAGGCTCTTGATGTTTGAATGGATGGAATGTATGAATTTGTTAAGGTTGATTACAAATTTATTTGGTAATTGAATTGTAGTGTCAATGAGGGCACATTGGTTAGACACATAGGTTGTATGTTTTTGACATATTTTAAACTTGTTTGAAGGTGTTTTGATAGCACATAAGGGTTGATTTTAGGTTTGGCTTGGTACCCAAGTGATGCATGAAATTTGCCTTGTTTTAGAAGCAATTTTTGGTACAGACGACCTGGGACACGAGCTGTCATACGACCATGTGCCACACATGGCCTCCTCATGCGACCATGTGTCATTTTAAATTTTTAGTGCAAGATTGTTCACATGAGCACAGAGAGTTACACAACCTGACGACACGATCGTGCGACCATACTTTGAATGCACATACGGTCTAGCACACGGCCTGCGACAAGGCCGTGTGACCTTATTTCGAATACCCACATGGGTGGACACGGTTGTGTGTCCCATACTTCAAATTGTACACGGTTGGTCACACTGTTGTGTCTTCGAGCCACACAGTCTGAACTTTTTCACACGGTCATGTGACCCCTGTTTCCAAAATTTTTCATTGTTTCTAAAATTTTCTGTTTTGTTTCAAATTAGCCCTTGAATGTTTCCAAACTATTTTTAGGGCCCCGTAGGCTCGGTTTAAAGCTCGTAAGTGCATTTAGGCTATAAATGGAATATGTATTTGAATATTATTATTTATTTTAAATAATTATTTCTGTTTGAAGTTAAATTATTTAAATTATACTGTAATACTAACCCTAATTTGGCGACGGAGACGAATTAGAGGTGTTACACGAACCTTGAATCCCAAACTCATAACTCGTAACTTCGAACCCCAAATATGTAACCCCAAATCCTTAAACCTTAAACTTAAACCTTGTACCCTGAACCCTAAACTTTAAATCCTAAACCCAAACCTTGAACCATTGGGTTTGGGGTTTAAGGTTTAAGGTTTAAGGTTTAAGATTCGAGTTCAAGGTTCGAGGTAAAATAATTACTAAAATCATGTGTCAATGACATGAAAAATTTGCACAAAATTTATTATTATTTAATTTGGTTGCACAAAATATATGAACTTATGGAAAAAAAAACAAAATGATTAAAAATTGTAAAAGAAGAAAATATGTTTGTTTATAATTTAAAAAATGCAATTTAATTAAAGTTAAATTAAGTTGGAGTGTATAATAATATTTTGTTATCTTCAAAATTTAATGATGTGACACTATTTTATTAGTGCCTAAAAACTATGTTTTTTAAGAGGGTCATAATATAATTTATTATTATTTTAATTATTACATAACTTTTGTTTGCAATCCTCTTATCATTTTTTCTACTAAACTTCTTCCCTGTATTTAGATTTCATCTTTATCTAGATTTTGCTTTTCATTATAGAGGTTCACCAGCATTAACTATTTTATGCAAAGTATACATAAAAAAAAGAAGAAGAAAGTTCTTTTTAAACAATACATAGGTTTTGAGTAAGGGTGAGAAAGGAATCAAAATCAAGATTTAAAAATAGAAAAGAGCTCATCGGAATTTAGATTTTGTCACCAAAAACTAGGTTTGGATAAGTTTTTCAATAGGTTCTTAAAATTTCCATCACTGGAGTTTTTAGGTGAAGAACAAAATAGATGAATATGTTTGTAAGAATTTTTTTTCAAAAAAAGCTTAGAGAAATAATATCCAATTTTCTTTATAATATTTTAGTTAAAAATTGTCATGTGTCACAAAATGAGTGGCTAATAAATTTTTTTAATTCTTGGGGTAATTTAGGTAACGGAGTATACTTTAAGTATCACTTTGAGTAACAATATATTATTTAGGTACCACTTATAATGGTGATAAGTAGGAAAACTTGTGGAGCTTAAAAATAGTGAGAGAGTAACAAGTAATTTACCTATGAATAATGCAAAAGTTGATATATCATTAATTCATTTGAATATAAGTATTGAGTACTACAGTCTTCCAAAAGTTGGAGCAAAATAAGTGAAGCACCATGATCAAGGAATCTTGTTTCATTTTAACAATATAGACAAGTATTTTATAAAAATATAATGTAATATTAAAAGAAGCACATAATAGTGTTTAAAATTGTTTATAAAATAAAAAGATATACTCATAAAAATCAAGGAAATTCAGAGTCTCATATTTTGGAGGACCCAATGATTATACAAGTCATGTTCACCATCAATTTATCTCGTCGACGGTGGTAAAGAATTAATGGACTAAGAATGAAGTTTTAGTACTTTCAATTCTGATTCGATTTTTCCATTTATGAGTAATTATACACCTTCAAAAAGTTGGTTTAAGTTGAAAACTATATAGACAAATAGAAACTAAAGAACCTTAATCAAGGAAATATATATAATATTAATAGTAAGAGGAGTATTAAGGCTAAGTCCAAATCTAAATCAGAAAAAGGAAGCTTCATATCTCCAATTAAAGCTACTTTGAATATATTAAAGTGAGGACCATCAAACAAATCATATATACCTATTCTTCTTGTTGCCCATGGAAGAAAGATTAAGGTCTTTTTTTTATTTATACAAAATTATTAATTTTTACTTTTAAAATAGAATTTTTAATTTGGACCAAAAAGTCAAATTTAAATGTTATATAAAGGCGAAAATTTAAATTTGTTTTTATATAGATAATAAGATTTTGACAAAATCGATAAAGGTGGAAATCTTGGATCTTCAATATTTAGGTTGGAGACTTGTCATGCAATTTAATATGTTGGTCTTCAAATTTCAGTATGAGCTGTTGTCATGTGTGGATTTTAATTTGGTTAGTTCCTAGTTTGGATTATTCTAGTGTAATTAGTTTAATATTCTTTATTTTAATTCTTAATCCATTTATACCGTGATAGTTTAATTCTACACTTATGCTTACTGGAACATGTATTTGTATTTGTACTTTAATTTTTGAAAACTGTTTCAATTTTTTTTTTCAATCCAAACAAAACTAACCAATCAAACAAAGCTTCCCCATAGGTCTTTTGCTTCTCATTTGTTTTGCTTGGCGGCGGTGATAGCCTTTGGGTTGGCTACTGCTTGCTTTTTTCTCTTTCCCGTTAACTCTCATTTTATTTATTCTCCTCATTCACTCCATGTACCTTCTCTTTTTTCTATTTATAGATATTTTTTGTGGGTATCTTTGTTATTTCATAAGTTGTGATGGACAGATGACGGTGCTTGTTGTCACTGAAACTCTATCGACCAATAGTAGGTTCTCTTGAAAAATGGGTGGTTCTTTATTGCCTTCTTAATCTATTTATGTTTTGAGGGCATTTTAGAATAATAAATAATTTCACGAGTTGATTTTGGACCCGTGTTGTCTTAAGTTATATATATACTTGTTTTTTTCTTTTGTTTAATAAATCTTCATTTTTAGAAGTTTTTATTTGCTCTTGTAGCATATTTTTAGTCTTGCTTATGCACGTAGTTTTGTTTTTGTAAGTGATTTTAGAGATGGTTTTATCGCTGTCCTATCTAGTTTAGTGAATGCTTGGTTTTTTTTGTTGATTTTTGCCCGCCTCTTTGAATCATCTGAGGCTGATTTTCTTATTGTATTAAGTGCTTGCAATCACTTCAGATATGTTGTGTTGATGGAGCTTGTCCTTCATTACTTATGACGGATGTTTCTTTTCTTTTTCTCGAATTATATGATTCTATTCTTAAAATAAATTAATGAATTTTTCTTTCAAAAAAAATCTAAATTTCTCAGCAGGTAGTCACCCTAAAAAAAGTTCAATATTTAGTTGCTGCCGAAAACTTTAGAAAACAATACCATTAACATATTATATATACTTATTTAATGTGTGGTGGACAAATGAAGCATAGTTGGAATCTTGACAGTGTGGCGGGAGAGAGACTGACAAATTAAAGTGGCAGCTGATTGGATTCAACATTTGCTTATTAGATACTAATTAACTTCATAAGATTCGCAGGAAATATAAGGTTTGTGTAGGGAGGTTTGAACTTTGAATCTCCCTTTTTTTGTTTATTTTCCAATTGCAAATATCCCTTACCGACAAACTGTTGCCATACGAAGAAACTTCCTCTGCGATATTAATTCTTTTTGTGATGTAATTAGAGCAGGAGGGCATGAAGTGGGTGAGGGTTGGAGGAATACATTGATCTCTCTCTTGGTTTTCCACTAAAATGAAAGGATAAGAATGAAAAGTTAAAAGGGAATCAACTGCTCTATCTCTCAATTAATATAACCAAACTTGACAATCTAGTGTTAAACCATTCCTTATCAGAGAATCAAATAATTGGTTTGTTGATCACTGCATTCCATATATTCCTTTTAGCTTAAAAGTTGAAACAGATCATGCAAACTATGGCTATTTATAGTAGGAGACCAAAAATCATCAAAATTACTTGCATATATAAAAATACCCTAATTTTAAAACTCTTAACAAAACTTGATTTATAATTGAATTTAGATATGAAAGAGAGGTATACCAACTTAATTTTATATTTATCAAAAGCAAGTGTACTTAAACTAGGTACATATTGAACTGAATACCAACCTGTTTAGCTCAATATAATATAATGCAATAATGTGAGCATACTAATCCCTCAACACCACAATTTAATATTAACAATTTGCTTAGTGCGATAGCTGAGGCCTACCCACTATGGCTTAAATAGCTCAACCATGATTGGATTTGATGCCTTTCCCATGTTGAGCTTCAACTTTAATTTACTTAACAACGTTTCAAAATCCTCCCTAACATTATAATATTTAATAATGATGAAAAAAATACTAACATCTAATCATGTGTGGCTGTAATTAATAACAAAAAATAATTAAATTTTAGAATAGCATTTTAAAGCGCTTGCAAATGTTTTAATTTTACACAATGATATTAAATGTCATTGCAATATTTGGAAAAATGTCAAGTTAGATCCAAATTGAATCAATTGGTTCGACTAATTAGATCAAAAATCGACTGAAGTGTTAGTCTGAAGAATGATATTGAATCGATTGGATTGAAAAATAATGCAATTTGGTTTAATTGATTTTTTTAAAAAAAATTTAAAATTTTAATGATTTTTCAATCTAATCGATCAGACTAGTGAATCACTGACTTAACCCTAATCGGTTTAACCACTAATTTGATTCTTGAAATCTATTTTCTCTTTCTTTCTCCATGCTTGAATATTTGAAAGATGAAGGAACATGTTGAGGTTGGAATGGATGATCCTTTCGGGAGCCATTTTTGGTTTCCTCGGCCATAATCATGTACAATTGTTGATGGATCACATTGCCATTGCTATGCTTTTGACTGAGAAAAGTTGAACGCAGGAGGGTTTGGGAAGTAAATTTGGGTCCTACACCTACGATTTGCTTCCGCTGAAATATCCTTTTAAAAAAATCCCAACTTACTCTCCCTCATTTTATATTCCTAAATTGTGGAAATTTTGTCCTTTGAATGTCAACTTCCCTGCCCAACTACAAGGGAACAATCTCAAGTAAAAGCGGCTCAGGGCTTCACTTAATCTCAAAGCAGCCACACTATAATATTCATAGTCAACCCAAGAAATCGCATGTTTATTTCTAGGATTTGACCACTATTAATTGAATATTTAAATTATTCATCAGTGTAAAATAATTAATTAAATAAGTTGATTACAAATTGGGTGATTTGAATTTCATTTTGATTGAAAATTCTGTGAGAGAAGTTTTAATGTTTACTAAACTAACTATAATTACGACAAAAGTAATTGTACCTATCGAACAATAGATCCACGAGGACTAAAAGTACTAGTAATTACTGTTTTTCTATTATTTAACCGATAAATTGAAATGATTGTTTTTTTTATCTAAATTTACTAATTTAATTTAACTACGAACGCAACAGAGAATGAAATATGAAAATAATCGAAGGTAACTAATGAGAAAGACAATACCCAAGAAAGAATCTACCTAGACTTCATCTATTATTCTAAATCTGAATTAAATGATTTATTTACTTGTGTCTTGATCCGTAGAAATCCCTAAATTATATTAATGTCTATTTCGAGAGTAAAAACAACTGACTCTGGGTATCTAGGAAATTTAGTTCATATATCTGAATGAAAACATCTCAAAGTAAAAAAAACAAGACATAAAGAAATTCAATAAAACTTTGAAAGAAGTTAAAAGGAAATCTTCAATTTTGAAGGAGATCCGCTTCTAATTTGGCTCTGATGGTGTTCTTCAAGTGATTTCTTCAATCTTCTCTCAGTGCTCCCTTTTTTCTTCTTCTGATTGATATTTATAGATTTTAGAATGCTCAGAAAACCTAAAAATTGAATACTTCCATGTGTTTGGGAAACAGGATGCGATATCAACACGGGTTAGCACATGGGCGTGTGGCTAGCCCCTATGGAAATGCCCAAGCCATGGGGACCCTGGAAACAACTTTATTTATCCGATTTTGGCTTGCTTTTCTCTCATTTTGCTCCCAAATGCTCTCCTTGTTGGGTATGGGTCCCACTATGTGGGAAACCCATAGTTTCTGCCATAATGTTTTGTCAAAAGCCATTTTGGGGTTTTTTAACGGGTATTGGGCAGAAAATTTGGTAGAGAGCAAAAAAAAAAATATCTCAAGTTAAAACAGAGAGAAAGAGAGAAGAAAATTTCAGTTTTTCAAGTTTGGTGCAGCAGTGATCAACTCTTCGATCGAAGGTTCATCTGTGGTTCGATTGAGCTGATTTTTGGACAGCAGCTAGGCGATAAGGTGTTCTTGACTTTGTACGGTCGGATTTTTCATCCGAGTCTTGTAGCGTCGGAAATACCCATTTTTCAGCAGCTACATTTTTGGTGATGTTCTCTCATTTTTCTCTCTTTTGCTAAAGATTACATATTGTTAGCCTTGTCGGAGTTGAATGCTTGTTGTAGGCTTGATATTGTGATCTTGTAGTCGAACATTTGATGATAGTAGAGCTCTTTATCGGACTCTAAAGTCCCGTGGTTTTTTACCCTTGATTTAAAGGGGTTTTCCACGTAAAAATATCGGTGTCTCTATTTATTTTTGTTGTGGTTGCATTAGTTGATTTGTGGTTGATTAAGGTTGCTAGAGAACATATCTTGTGCTATTGTGCTTGCCATAATTTTTACAGGAGTTATAAGGAGAGAAAGAACACCGGTTGTGCTTTCGCTTTGTTTCGGTTGTTCGGTTTCTTCCCAACAAACTGGTATCAGAGCTTGGTTATTGTGTCAGATAATTATGGAAATTAATACGAGCAAGATGATTATGTTGAATGGCACAAATTATCAACTTTGGCGGAATAAAATGAAGGACTTGTTGTTTGTGAAGGCTTTGCATCTTCCGGTCTTTACTACTCAAAAACCCGATTCGAAAAGTGATGAAGAATGGGAATTTGAGCATCAACAAGTGTGTGGCTTTATTCGGCAATTTGTTGAAGAAAATGTTTACAATCACATTGATCAGGAGACACATGCTCGAACATTGTGGGAGAAGCTTGAAAGCTTGTATGCTTCGAGGTCGGGCAATAACAAGTTATTTTTGCTGAAGAAAATGATGGCGCTGAAATATAAAGAAGGAATGTCTATAGCTGACCATGTTAGTGAATTTCAGAGTATGATGAATCAGTTGCTTGGTATGGGTGTCAAATTTGATGACGAGATTTTAGGACTTTGGTTGCTTGCTACTCTACCAGACTCTTGGGAGACCTTTCGAGTTTCACTCATTAATTCTGCCCCACAGGGTATTATTACTTTGGATTTGGCTAAGAGTGGTGTGTTGAATGAAGAGGTTAGAAGAAGATCTCAGGGTTCTACATCACAGTCCGAGGTGTTGGTTATCGAGAACAGGGGGAGAAACAGAGACAAAGATGGAAAGGGTAGAGATAAAAGCCGAAGCAAGTCAAGATCGAGATACAAGAATCTTGAGTGTCATCATTGTGGTAAGAAAGGCCATATCAAGAAATATTGCTTCAAGTGGAAGAAAGAGAACAAAAGTGGTGGTGATAAACACGACCGGAATGACGATGAAAAATTCGAGCGTGTTGCTACTGTTACTCGTGAAGATTTGTTAGTTATTTGTGATCAGAATTTGGTCAACCTAGCATGCGACGAGACTAGTTGGGTGATTGATACTGGTGCATCACTTCATGTCACGTCGAGGAAGGAATTCTTCACATCTTATACTCCTGGTGATTTTGGGGTATTGAAGATGGGTAATGATGGTTTGGTTTCGGTTATTGGTATGGGAGATGTTAGCTTGGTAAGTAACAATGGAACAAAGTTAACTCTCAAGGATGTCAGACATGCACCGGATGTCCGTTTGAATTTGATTTCTGCAGGAAAACTTGATGATGAGGGATTCTGTAACACCTTCAGTGAAGGGCAGTGGAAGCTGACTAAAGGCTCCTTGGTTGTGGCTCGAGGAAAGAAGAGCTCAAATTTGTACTTGATGCAAGCTTTGACTTCTCGAGAGACGGTGAATGTGACACTGAATGACAACTCAACTGAGTTGTGGCATAAACGACTCAGTTACATGAGTGAGAAGGGGCTCAGTTGTTTAGCGAAGAAGAATCAACTTTCGGGTTTAAAGAATGCTACACTGAAGAATTGTGCTCATTGTCTAGCAGGAAAGCAGAAAAGAGTTTCATTTAGAAGCCATCCTCCTCATAGGAAATCAGAGTTGCTAGAGTTGGTCCATTCAGATGTTTGTGGTCCGATAAAAGTAAGATCACATGGTGGTGCACTTTACTTTGTGACTTTCATTGATGATTGTTCAAGAAAGCTATGGGTTTACACTTTGAAGTCTAAAAATCAAGTCTTTGAGGTGTTTAAACAGTTTCAAGCATCAGTTGAAAGGGAAACTGGGAAGAAGTTGAAGTGCATTCGTACTGATAATGGTGGCGAGTACACAGGGTCGTTTCATGAGTATTGTCTGCGACAGGGAATCAGACATCAGAGAACACCACCAAAGACTCCACAGTTAAATGGGTTAGCTGAAAGAATGAACCGAACATTGATTGAGAGAGTCAGATGTTTGTTGTCAGATGCAAAGTTACCAAGATCGTTTTGGGCTGAAGCTTTGAATACAGTGACACATGTGATAAATCTGTCTCCTAGTGTTCCTTTGAAAGGTGATGTGCCAGATAGAGTTTGGTTTGGTAAAGACGTGTCATATGATCACCTACGTGTGTTCGGTTGTAAAGCATTTGTTCATGTTCCAAAGGATGAAAGATCCAAGTTGGATGCCAAGGCTCGACAATGCATTTTTATTGGTTATGGTCTAGATGGTGAGTTTGGTTATAGACTCTATGATCCAGTTCAGAAGAAACTCGTGAGAAGCAGAGATATTGTCTTCATTGAGGATCAGACCATTGATGACATTGATAAGACGGAGAAAGTGGATTCACAAGGTAGTGGTGACTTGATCGATGTGAATCCGGTTCCCCTAGACTCTTCACCAGATCCTATCCAGGATGATGTGCATGGTGATGTTAGTGGTGACCATCAGACTATAGGTGACTTTGATACTCCCATGGATGATGTTGTGAATGATCAACAACAAGCACCTATAGCTCCACCAGCAGTTCCACTTCGAAGGTCTTCCAGAGATCGACGATCTTCTGTCAGGTATTCTCCTGATGAATATGTTCTTTTGACTGACGGGGGAGAACCTGAATGTTATGAAGAGGCTATGGAGAGTGAATGCAAAGATCAGTGGGTTGAAGCGATGAAAGGCGAACTTCAATCATTGCATGAGAACCATACTTTTGAATTGGTGAAACTGCCTAAGGGCAAAAGAGCTTTGAAGAATCGGTGGGTTTACAGGTTGAAGCAAGAAGAGAAGTCTTCATCTCCACGATACAAAGCTAGATTGGTCGTCAAGGGTTATACTCAGAAAAAGGGGGTTAATTTTGAAGAAATATTTTCTCCGGTTGTGAAGATGTCCTCTATCAGAACTATACTGAGTTTGGCAGCTTGTTATGACCTAGAGGTTGAACAAATGGATGTGAAAACTGCTTTTCTTCATGGTGACTTGGAAGAAGAGCTTTACATGGAGCAGCCAGAGGGTTTTGTTGCACAAGAGAAAGAGGACTATGTGTGCAGATTGAAGAAGAGCTTGTATGGTTTGAAGCAAGCTCCAAGGCAATGGTACAAGAAGTTTGAGTCTGTTATGGGGGAGCAAGGCTACAAGAAGACTACTTCTGATCATTGTGTGTTTGTTAAGAGATTCTCTGGTGATGATTTTATTATTCTTTTGCTCTATGTTGATGATATGCTTATTGTTGGTCAGAATGCTTCTAGAATTGAGAAGTTGAAACAAGAGTTGAGTAAATCCTTTGCAATGAAGGATTTGGGGCCAGCAAAGCAAATTCTTGGCATAAGACTGACACGTGATAGAAAGGCCAAGAAATTATGGTTATCACAAGAGAGGTACATTGAGAAAGTACTTCAAAGGTTTAGTATGGACAAAGCTAAAGCGGTGAATACTCCATTTGCTATGCACTTTAGATTGAGTGTTAAGCATAGTCCTTCCACAGAAAAGGAGAAGGAAGAGATGCAGAAAATTCCTTACTCTTCAGCCGTGGGTAGTTTGATGTACGCAATGGTTTGCACGAGACCAGACTTGGCTTATGCCGTTGGTACAGTTAGTCGGTTTCTTTCTAATCCAGCCAGAGAGCATTGGAATGCAGTGAAGTGGATTATGAGATATCTTCGTGGCACTTCCAACATGAAACTTTGTTTCGGCAATGAGAAACCTGTTCTTGTTGGGTATACAGATTCAGACATGGCCGGAGACATTGACTCGAGGAGATCTACTTCAGGTTACTTAATCACTTATGCAGGGGGAGCTGTGGCATGGCAATCGAGACTGCAAAAGTGTGTTGCATTGTCCACCACCGAATCAGAGTTCATTGCAGCAACCGAAGCGTGTAAGGAGATGCTTTGGATGAAGAAGTTTGTGCATGAGCTTGGTTTTACTCAGGAGAAGTATGTCCTGTACTGTGATAGCCAGAGTGCTATTCATCTTGGTAAGAACTCAACTTTTCATGCTAGATCTAAGCATATTGATGTGAGGTACCATTGGATACGAGATGTTCTTGAAGCTAAGCTGTTAGAGCTTGAGAAGATACACACTAATGATAATGGTGCTGATATGTTGACGAAGGCCTTACCAAGAGGAAAGTTTGAAGCATGTTGTTTGACCTCCGGCATGGAGGCATTCCCCGCATAGTTGGAGGGGGAGATTTGTTGGGTATGGGTCCCACTATGTGGGAAACCCATAGTTTCTGCCATAATGTTTTGTCAAAAGCCATTTTGGGGTTTTTTAACGGGTATTGGGCAGAAAATTTGGTAGAGAGCAAAAAAAAAAAATATCTCAAATTAAAACAGAGAGAAAGAGAGAAGAAAATTTCAGTTTTTCAAGTTTGGTGCAGCAGTGATCAACTCTTCGATCGAAGGTTCATTTGTGGTTCGATTGAGCTGATTTTTGGACAGCAGCTAGGCGATAAGGTGTTCTTGACTTTGTACGGTCGGATTTTTCATCCGAGTCTTGTAGCGTCGGAAATACCCATTTTTCAGCAGCTACATTTTTGGTGATGTTCTCTCATTTTTCTCTCTTTTGCTAAAGATTACATATTGTTAGCCTTGTCGGAGTTGAATGCTTGTTGTAGGCTTGATATTGTGATCTTGTAGTCGAACATTTGATGATAGTAGAGCTCTTTATCGGACTCTAAAGTCCCGTGGTTTTTTACCCTTGATTTAAAGGGGTTTTCCACGTAAAAATATCGGTGTCTCTATTTATTTTTGTTGTGGTTGCATTAGTTGATTTGTGGTTGATTAAGGTTGCTAGAGAACATATCTTGTGCTATTGTGCTTGCCATAATTTTTACAGGAGTTATAAGGAGAGAAAGAACACCGGTTGTGCTTTCGCTTTGTTTCGGTTGTTCGGTTTCTTCCCAACACTCCTAAGTATAGAAATAAGAATTTAAAGGATTAGAAGCATCAAATTCACCAATTTACATAATTAATCATCCAAAAATGCATTAAGAATGAGATTAAAATATGTTACTATTACAGCTTATCAAGCTTCGTATGATAGAGGTAAGGCAATTTGCATGCGTTGTATTGGCAGCCCATGCACTGGATATAGACATCTTTTTATAATAATAACAACAATATTAAACTAAGAATAAGAAACAGGTTGTTGCTGAGCAACTCCATATGTGAACGCAGACACCGCATATGCCCATAATTCATTCAACATCTTCTTCTTCTTGTTTGATATGAAATAATAGATTAATACTGTATAATTAAGGATGAAATAATAATGGCTTCAATGAGGTGGGGACTTGAAGGGGTAGGAACTTAAAAGATGATCAAATCTTTAATTATTTGGCAATCCAATTGCCTATCTCTCCTAATAGATTTGAATCTTTCATACTTGTTATAATAATATATAGGAATCTCTCCCATATATCTTTTTTTTATATATATTATGCACATGCTATAGGTTTAGATGAACACTATTGTCCCTTCACGTCACTGTACAGCCTAATAGGGCCCAAATCAGTCCAAATCACTACCCAAACCCGTTACAAACCCAAGCCCAAAAGCAAAGAAAAAAACCTAAATCCCTAAGCAGTTTCTGAAACAAGCCTCAGCCTCCGCAGCAGAAGCCCGACTCCTCCTCCCAAGCGCACCTCCGCAAGTACGTCGCCCTCCACGTCACTGTACAGCCTCCCTACACCTGCAGAAAACCAACACACAAAGAGCGCAAGCAAACAAACAAACAAAAAAAGAGCAAAAAGAAAAAAGAACAGAAAAGAGGATGCATTTTTTTTTCTCTTTGATTTTTATTCTGTATTTTCGGCTTTATAAATCCATTAAACCGAATTTGTAAGGGGTTACGCATTCAGAATAGAAAAAATTGAAAACAATAAGGTGATTTACCAATTTTTTTTCTTCTTTTCCATTTTTGCTGGTTTCGCAGATATTGAACGCAAACAAGAATCAAAGAAAAATATTGAAAGGACTGAAGTTCTTTTTACTCTTTTTCGGTTTCTTTTCGGTTGTTTCTACAACTATTTTAATTCGGTATTCGAGTAGAAAAAGAATAAAAGAAAGAGATCGGGGAGGGAGAGTTACCTTGAGGCCGATCCTGGTTATCTCCGTCGTCATCGGAGTAGGGGCTGGGATCGGAGACCGTTCGGATGCTCTCAGAACGCAGAACGGCGCATAAGGAGGATAGTTTTTTTTAGGTTTTGATTTTGAACTGAAACTGATTAGGTTTTTTAGTTTATAGGCGGACAACAAACGGCGCCGTTTAATGGCCAGCGACCCGCGCGGTGACCTGATCCAGGGAAGGATCCGCGCACTTTGGGCGTTTGGTCTATTTGCGCATTTGGTCCTCCTTCCTTCGTGGCATTTTCATATCATTTTTTTCTTTATTTATGAACTTCACGTTTGATTTTGCTTTTGCTTCATTTTGGCCCAGGTTGTACGCCGCGTTTTGGAGGGACGGGATTATTTCCCATTTAGTCCCCCAAGTCATCCGTGTGCTACATTTGGCCCCATTTGCTTTATTTTATTTTCATTTATTCCTTTCAATTCCATCTTTATTTTAATTTAATCCATACTTGTTTAATTTAATGCACTTGATTTTCATTTTGTTTAAAATTTATTGTTCTGTTTTAAATATATATACACATGTTTAATTTTAAATCTAGCATTTTTAGTTTAAACTTAATCTTTTTGTGAATTTATCATCAATATCATTCTGATTTGTAATATATTATTACTTCAAATTTATCATTAACGTTGTTCAAAGTTATCATGTATTATTATTTAAATTTGACATAGTTATATATATTTTTATGTAAATTGGATATGTTTATATATATATATTTTTTATCTTTTTATCTTTTCTCATTAATTTTTTTATATAACATTAGTGTCATTAAATTATATTTAATCTATATATATTATGGATTTATTAATTATTAATGTTAAGTTTTCTTTTAAAAGTGTTCATATATTATTTTTATTAAGTTTTCCACTCCATATCTATTACTCTTTTAAATTAATAAGTATATTACGTTATACATTTTGATTTTCTTCTTATAATATTTATTTAAAAATGCATTTAAGTATTATTATTTTATGTAGTGTTTGTTCTTTTTCTCCATTTTTAATAATATTTCATGCTTATATACCTATATTGTTCATTTTTACAAATTCTTGTGCATATGATTTATTTATTATAATTTTCTTTTTAGTGTATCTTAAGAAAAATTTGATTAGTAATTCATTTACTTTTTTGAATGTTGTATGATCGAGATTATGGTTGCTATTCTTGTTTGAATTTATCCATCGCTCATTTATATTATTTGACGATCCATCATCCACTAGTGTATCGTAATTTACGAATTATTATTTTGAATTATGCACTATCATTCAATCGGATTACATTTTATTTAAATATCAAAAACATTTTTATTCAAAAAGCTTTCAAAATAACGCGACACTCGGGATTTGTGATCCTCGAAAAGATTGTGTCCTAACTCACTGGATTCCAATCTTCCTCAGGATCTAAGAGACCGAATATTCCTTTTAATTAACACACAAATAAAAAGCCCATTCTCGGGAATTCGACACATTGTGTCTTAACGCATTCGATGTGACGTGTCGTTTTCTCGAAATGAGAATTTTTCTAACAAATGAGAATAAAGACAATATTCGATATTTAGGAATTTTGTGAAATTGAACCCTAACTTATTGGGTTTTGACTTTCTCATTTGACCCGAATAATCAAATATCCTTCTCAAATGCATGGGTTTTTAAAGTTAAAAGATAAACTTAATTTTGAAGATTAAAAATGTTGCGCCCTAACTCATTGGGTATGACATTTTATTTCTTTAAAATAAGAGTGTTTTATTATTCAATTTATTCAAGTTAAAAGGATCGTATTTTTAAAATCTTTTCAAAATTTTGACATTAAGACATTAAACAATCAATCCGGTACCAATTTTAGGCGTTACGAGGGTGCTAACCCTTCCTCGTGCGTAACCGACTCCTGAACCTACTTTCTCAAAATTCGTAGACCAAAATCGTTTTTAAAGTGAGCCGATCACACCCCAATAAAGGATCGGTGACGACTCCTATTTTATTTTCAAAAGTCGATTCCTTGCATTTTTTAAAAAAATGGTTTCGACACCAAGTACTGGTTCGCGAACTAGTGCGGATTCATAGTATCGCTAGTTCCGATGGAGACACGTGTCAAGCTTCTTATGGGTGCTCTGTGAGGTTCACAAAGTTCGCTACACAAGGTATGCCAAAAATTATTAAAAAAAGTTCATAATTTTTTTTAAAAAAATGAAGTATAGGTGGATTGCCATGCAAACTAGATCCGTCCGTAAGCCCGTTCGGGTCAGGCCTTGCCAAAATTTTGAGCATGTTTTTTGGGCTCGACCCTAAAAATGGGTCTAAAATTTTGTCCAAGCTTGGCCCAGATAAAAATGAAAAAAACCCAAGCCTTGCCCACCCGAATTATTTTTTATATAATCTTTTTAAAAATATAATACATCAAAAACACTAAAACATTAAAATAAATATTTTCCAACAAACTAAAAATAAATTTTAAAAAATGTTTTTTCTTAAATAACACTAAGATAGGTATAACTTAACAAGCAAATGCCTATAAAATAGTAACAAAATTATCAATAAAATAATAGTTATACAATATCTAAACCATAACAACAAAATAATAGTAACATAATAGTGAAATGGTAGCAAAACAGCAAGAAAACAATAAGAAAATAGCAGCAAAACAAGAAGAAAATAACATTTTTTTTGTCTTTTTGCTAATTCGGGTCAGGCCCAAGCCAAAAAAGCCTTACTCAAGGCCTGACCCATTTTTTAAATGGGCTTATTTTTTACCTAAGTATATTTTTCGAGCCTATATTTTTGCCCAAACCCTCTCATTTTTCAGGCAGATCTTTAGCAGGGTCAGATGACCCAACCCATACACAGGTCTAATGTAGACTACTTACAATTTTAACATTTTAATTATGATATTTCTGTTAAAGAAAACAATTGTGAAATTCTACTCTTATTAAAAGATTAAAAGTTAAATTTAGGTAAGGAAAATGTTATGTCACACGTTAAAATGGAACTAAATTATTAAAAATATATTGAGGCACAATTAAGTTGATTGTTTGCTTATTAATGGGAAATTGTTAGTTAAGGGTCCGTGATTTTCACTGACATCTGAGGCCTTGAATTTTTTTCTTCGCAATTTTTATTTTTCATATATTACCCCCACAATTCCTCTTTGCTTTCATTGTTCAAACTGCAGCAGAAAATAGATATTCCCGTTGTTGTCATCTTCTTGAAGCTTCATTTCAATTGTTTTTGGTCCAATGAAAGTAGAGATTCCATTGTTTTGTTGTCATGTTTGTCAAACCTTTTTTTTAAAATTGATTTTTTTTAAACAAAGATGGAGTCGTCACCAATCCTTTTTATTAGGTGTTATCGGATTACCTCATAATTTGATCATTTTAATAAAAGGTTAGATTTACTAAAATGATGGTTTTCGGTCTACAAAATCTAGGAAATGGATTCGGGAGTCGGTTACGTACGAGGAAGGGTTAGCACCCTCGTGACTCCCAAAATTGGTACCTAGTTGATCAATTAATGTCTTAGTGCCGAGAATAGAAAATTTGACGAGAATTTAAACACGATCCCTGTAACAGCCCAATTTTGACCCTAATCGGAACAGTGGTTTCGGGACCACAAATCCGAATTAGAAAAAATATTTTAATATTATTTTGTGTGTTTATGATGTGTGAATTTAATTGTGTGAAATTTTCGTGTTTTAATTTTGTCGTTTGAGAGATTGATTAAAGAAAATGGCTTAATCGCATAAAATGAAAATTTAGGGGTTAAATCTAAAGGTACCAAATTGTTGTTGTCTTTATTAAATGGAGGATTTATGATGTAATAAGGCCAAAATATAGTTAGTGGGTGGCAAAGTACAAGTATAGCCTTATATATATGTATATATATATTTATATAAAGGTTAATCAAGTAAACTAATTATTAATGTTAGTGTATGTTTAATATATTAAAATTAAAGCATTATTTCTCCATCTTTTGGCCGAAACTAAGAACAAAGAAGATTGTTTAAAAGCTTTAATATATTCGGCACTTGCAAGCTTGATTGAGGTATGAATTTTGTTTTTTTTTTGATAATTTTTACGTTTTTGAGATCGTTGCTTTGAATACTTCAAAACCTATGTCTTAATTTTGTGAATTGTTGATGATTTTGAAATGTTCCATTGATGAATGTTTGATTTTCATGATGTTAGTTGATGAAATATGAAATATAATTGTTAGATTAACATGTTTTGCCTTTGAATTTTTGGTGAATTTTAGTAATTAGGGCTAAATTGGGAAAATAAATTTTTGAAAGACTATAATGTGAAATAAATGAAATGCAAGAGCTTGTATAGACACTAGGAATATTCGGCCCTTAAGGAGTGTAGTCAAAATTTGTGTATTTTGTGTTTTGAGCAAAAAGGATTAAATTGTAAAAAGTGTAAAATTTTAGGAGCAAAATTGTAATTTTCTCATTCATGTGTTTTTAGGGTAAATTGAATAGAATGGTGTTTAAATAAGCTTAATTTGAATATTTTTAGATCAAGAATTAAAGAAATTGAATTTGGATCGGGGAAAGACAAAAGTGGTCGAGTAGCCGATTTAGAAGTCGACGACATTCGAGGTAAGTCGATAAGCATTTAAATGTTGTTAAATTCAAGATTATATAAATGATAAGTGATAAATTAAATTATTTATTTGTTATATGTTTTGGCCGAAAATGATTATTAAGATAGGAATTTTCTTTCGAGTTCGATTTGATCAATAATCAATGCCTAAAAGCCCCGTACGAACCCTAGGAATAGATAGGATACTTATGTCATGACATAGGACTCCAATATGTGTTTTCGTGTAAGACCACGTTTGGGACGTCGGCATTGACTTGTGTTTTCGTGTAAGACCCTGTCTAGGACAGTGGCATCGGTATATGATTACATGTAAGACCACGTCTGGGACGTTGGCATTGTACTAGCTTTTTAATTATCCGTATATCCTTTTTAATTCCGAACGGTTCAACGGGCAATGTTAAGTGAAGACCGAATGTGAAATCGAAACAATAATAGTGTTCAAGTATGTATTTATATCATGCTATGAAATTAAGGTAAGTTGTATATTGAATTGATGATACAAAGTTATTTGATATATGAACAATATGTGAGCATGTTTGTGCTTATAAGTGATTGGTAGTTTGGCTTATTATTGTAGTTTTTAAATTATATTTTGATAAGTATACAATAATTGGAGTATTTGTGCATTAAGCTATTAAAGTTAAATGTTTATTTATATTTGATTTGGTTGGTTTAATATTAATGTTAAAATGAATAATGTTTGCTTATGACTTACTAAGCTTAAATAGCTTACTGTGTGTATGTTGTTCTTTGTTTTATAGATTTTGGAAGTTGGTTACGAGCTCGGGGATCGTCAGAGAAGATTATCACACTATCGACTCCTCTCGATATTTTGTAAATTTTGAATTCGATCTTATGGCATGTATAGCGTAGCTGAAATGATGGCTTAATTTTCTTGTTTGTGTTCGGTTTTGGGCTAAATTATAGTTTAAGCATAC
The DNA here is from genome assembly GCF_007990345.1 of Gossypium hirsutum. NCBI lineage: Eukaryota > Viridiplantae > Streptophyta > Magnoliopsida > Malvales > Malvaceae > Gossypium > Gossypium hirsutum. The sequence continues at coordinate 9,343,954 of NC_053447.1, read as the reverse complement.
TTTAATCATGGATTAGTATTTTATATGGTTAGTATTTATATGGTAATGCATATATATATGTGCATGGTGATTTCATTCAAGTGTTTCGGTAATTATGTGGTTGAAGTAATTAAGTTGTTATATTCATTAAGATAAGTAATGTTAAGTTAAGTGTCTAGGTTATGTATTATATATGAAATATATATGATTTGGTTGGATTTAGTAGTTAAGTGAATATAGGGGATGATTTATAAATTGAAGTATGCTTGTAAATGTTGGTGATTAATTACGTTTGGCTTATTGATAGAGTAAATGAATGTATATGCTATCAAATTTTGATGTACAAATGCAGTCCAATTATATATGCATATGCTGTCAAATTTTGATGTACAAATGCAGTCCAATTATATATGTATATGTCAAATTTTGATGTACAAATGCAGTCCAATTATATATGTATATGCTGTCAAATTTTGATGTATAAATGTAGTCCAATTATATATGTATATGCTGTCAAATTTTGATGTACAAATGCAGTCCAATTATTTATGTATATGCTGTCAAATTATATATGTATATGCTGTCAAATTTTGATGTATAAATGCAGTCCAAATTTTGTATATATGCTGTCCAAATTTTGGTGTGAAAATGCTATCTAGTTTGGTATATAAATGCTGTTCAAATTGATGTATAATAATTGTCCAAATAGGGTAGACCACCTATGTTGTAATATGTAGTATAGTTAGTAACTTGAAATGAAATATGTATACAAATAAATGTTTGGATATATGCTTGGATTTTGATATATAATCATATATGCTTGGAAATATTTTAAGAATTTGAATGATAATAAATTTTGATTAGGTAAATGATAATGATATGGTTGAAATTTTGAGACATGGTTAGTATATGTAATTTGATTTATGATGCATGTTTGATTTTAATTGGTTATGTGTTTATATATATATATGTATATATATGTGGAATGAAATTTCGTGGTTGAGTTAGTATAATCTATAAAAAAAATTGAGTTGGGTTTTGATCTGTAATGCCTCGTAACTCTAATCCGGCGACGTACTCGAGTTGGGGGTGTTACAATCCCACCTTGCATAATGATATTTTTTAGTCACTTAAATAAATTAAAACATATGTAAAAGGCTTTTTTTATCTCGAGTTAACCAAAATGAAAAGGTCATGTCCCGTAAGTTAGGACACGACGCCTCGAATCCTCGAAAATAAGCTTGTTCATTATTTAATTACTATTTAAATTTCATGTATTTTAGTTTTAAAAGGGATGTTTGGTTATCTAGGTTCAAAGAGAAAGTTGAACCCCGTAAGTTAGGGCACAACTTCCGAATCACCAAATAATGAACATTGCCTCGATTTTAAATATTTACTATGAATTATGTAAAACAAATATAACTTTTAAAACGATATACATTTATTTGAGCATAATGTAAAAACAGATAAATGTATTTTAACGGGACGGCACGATGATTAGTAAAATAAGGTAAAATAATAGAGGGTGAAGTATTGAAATAACGACATAAAAAAATAGACGAATAAAGAAAATAAATAATAGATAAAATAAAAATGTCATACTTGTGAGTAATAATAAAGCAGATATAATGAAACATCAATTTATAACAATGATATTATCATAACATGAATAATGAAATAATAATAATCATAATAATAAGGGCAAAAAAGAAAGAAAATAAATGCATAATGAAAAGGAAGTATAAATAATATCAAATTTAAATGTTTAAAAAGTAAAAGAATGACAAATAAATAAATAGATAAAACAAATTTAAATAATATCAAATTTAAATATTTTAAAAGTAAAAGAATAACAAATAAATAGATAAAACAAATATAAATAATATCGAATTTAAATTTTTAAAAAGTAAAAGAATAGCAAATAAATAAATAGATAAAACAACTCATAAAAGGTTGAAATTAATTGAATGAATGATTAAATTGAAATTTAAACGAAATTAAAAGTATAAATCGTAATAAATTAAATAATGAAATAAAATAAAGGACTAAAATTAAACGTGTGAAAAAGGGCAGGGACCAACTGGGAAATTATTCCCAAGACCAGTAAGCGCACCGTTTCAAGAGGGACCAAAACGGAAAAAGATAAAATTAAATGGTAAAATTTTAAAAAAGAAACAAGACTATATAAGTTAAAAATATAAGAGCGGAAGGACCAAAAGAATAAATAGAAGCCCATATCAAAAACACGCGGATCCTGTGCGGTTCGGGTTGGGTCGCAGGCTCCACTTCGAGACGACGTCGTTTTGGAGCATTTGGAGCCACTTCAAAACGACATCGTTTTGCTCAGTCTATATAAGTTTAAAATATAAAAGAAAAAAATTCATTTTAGACCGTTAAAAAAACAATTTCTTTCTATTTTTTTTCCTCTCACGTCGCTCCTTCATCCGGCCATAGGGACGGTGGTCCTCCGCTATGGCCACCGATCATCGGCGACGGAAACCGCCGCCTCCGGTGGCCAAAGTTTCCCAAAACCTCCCCTTTTGAAGCTCGTACCTGTAGAACCTAGATCCGAGATCGAAATTCCCAAAAATTCGATTAAACTCGACAAAAAAATTAAAAAAAAACGTTTCATTTTTCTCTCCCTTTCTGGCGCAGCCTTTAGACGAATCGCTAGGAATTTGGTGGCCATCTAAGCCGACGGGGACCACCCACGGTGGTGGTGCAACAAAATAGGTAAAAACTAACCCTTTATTATATATTTTTTTATACTTCAAAATAAAAAGTAGCTACCTTCTTTTAGATTTGTTGTTCTTCTTTTTCGTATTCTATTTGAAATCTCTTTTTTGAACCTTATAAAAATTCAGCCTTTATAGCCGTTTTCAAATTACAATATTTTTCTTCTTTTTTTTCTTTTCTTTTTATCTCTGCTTGGCTACTGTTTCTTGTGTGTTGTGGCTTTTGTCCTTGCTTTTTTCTTTTGCAGGTGTCTCTGGAGTCAACGACGGGGCAAGAAGCCTGCCCTTGTCATTTTGGTGAAACGGCGGCAGGGGCAAACATCGGGACGAGAGGCCTCAGGCGGCGTGCCTGCGAAGGGGGTGCGGCGCCAGGACTAGGGTTTTTTTTGTTTTTTTCTAAAAACTTAGTTTAGGTTGTGAGCCACTGGACCATTAGAGTTTTCATTGATTTGGGGCATTTGGGTTTATAAATTTGAGTCTAATATTTGTAAATGGACTATTTTCTGTATCTTATTTGGGCCGGATAAAATTGACCCGTTACAATGCTAATAATAGAAAAGAAAGAAAAAAAGGATTAATGGAGGAGAAGTAGTGTGCGTCATTCCAAACGAACTTAGAGACCGTGAGGATGGTAAAGCTTTAGTTAATGAAATAATGAAGATGAATAATCCGAGACAATAAAACAAAAAGCAGAAGGATTAAGAAAAAGTAGAAAAGGGAATTGGCGGGACATGAAACCCGGATTACTGTGCCATTATTAATTATCGGTGCCAAGACAATCAAACAACCAACAATATACTAAATCCAAAGTAGGGAAAATTACAAAACAGAATTACTCGGTTCCATATTTCACATACATTAATTCATATTATAAAACAAAGTAAAATTAAAATAATAAACATTCAATTATTTAAGAAGAAACATTGGGAACATTAACTTTTAGCAGATTAGGTCATCCATTATAATTCAAACCTCAGCAATATCTGCAACAACAACAACAACATGATCAAATGTCAACAAATTCTTCTCCAAAACCAAAAAAATTGAAGAAGAAAAGAAAGATGTACATACAATGCTGATTACTTGGTCAAAAAAATTGATACTAATAATGAAGGATAATGGGAAATCGACCCCGCCAGACATTACGACAGGGCGACGAGATTATCATGGGCCCAGATTGAAGGACAACGGTGTTTGGGACGGTTTCCTTATTGGTTTTATACTTTTGTAGTGTTATTTTTGAAAAAGTGTCCCCCCTTTTTCCCTATCCATGGACCATGGAAAATGACAGTGAGGACGGGTTAAACTTGTATTTTGACCTAAGCATGCAGGATTGGAGTACGCACAACAAGAATCGGCTGCTTCTTCACGAGAAAGGATTCTATTAAATTGGAATAACTTATCATTTATATCCCTTTCCAATAAAAATATATCACTTCAGTATTTCCATCCTAATATGATTCTCCACATATAATACAACAACCAAACAGATTGACAAATATTGTACGTCTCGTTATTTTGCTTAAGCTAAAAAGAAAATGTTGGAAAAATATACCTAGCGATTGAAGCAAGGAAACAGATTCATTGGCTTGGAGTGTGCTGCTAGCAACAGCATCAATCACGCTTGCCTTGCACCGTCCCTCCAATTTATTACCCTTGCCTTCAAGCTCTGGATGGATCTTCCTTTTCAACATCCTCCTCATCATCTAATAACCCAAACAAATTAATTTCTTCAATGCTCAAATTTCGGCTGTCAACTTTTTATTTAAATCAAATCGTCATTTCATAACCACCTTTTAATTTTTACATATACATTTGTTGAATTAAAATTTGATTTGTCCTTTTTTTCATTTTGTACTTTTAGTCTTTGTCCTACAAGTTACTCACTTCACAAACTAATATTAAATCTCTGTTGTAGTGGATTTATAATATTCTAATAGTGAATTTTTCTTTACTACCCAAAGCTTTAGTTTTACATCATAACCCAACTTTAACCTTGGTTGAAAATATTTAAAAAAGAAAAAAGAAAAAAAAAAGAAAAGAGAATGGTGTTTGGATAGGAAAAGAGGCATGGGTTTAACTTAAACAACACGATCACCTGGTGTAGCATTTTGATGGGACGTGAATCCTCGCCAACTCCAACTTGAGGAATGAGTTTCTTGGCAAAAGAAAGGCCGTTTTTGGCAGGAAGAGAAGATGACTTTTTGCAAGAATCAGTGTCCAAATGGAGAGGAGAGCTGGGCTTCTTTTTTATGTCAGTGTCCTCAGAGAAGAGGTCGGCCAGTGTAGTTCTTCTTCTCAGCTTTCCAGAATGGTCCTCGGTGGCATCCAAGTTAAACTTGATTTCATGATCAGTAGACCCATCAACCATCATCATCACCTCCTTTTTTCTGTATTTCGAGTTATCGACATTTGAATCAACGTCTTCCAAACTCGGCTCGAAACTGCTCAACATCAGCGGGTTCACTTCTTCTTCTTCGTCATCATCATCGCCATCAACATCTTCGTCATCGTTGTTATCAGAGTACCGTTCTTCGTCGTCGTCTTCGTAGCTCCCCGAAGCTAGGTAGTCATTTTGTTCTTCAGCCAAGGATTTCAAAGGATCGAAACCGAAGGTGCCAATTGTTAAAACGCCATCTCGCCAACCATCCAGCATGTCAACCAGTGCCACTTGTTCCAGTAAAGCTTTTGTATTGGAGTCAATTGCAATGGAATCAGTCTTCTTAACATTTCGTGCAAGCCCATCTGCACATAAAGCACAAGTCTTTTCATGATATCAATTGTAAAATACATATATATTTTTTTAAAATCTTCAATGAAGAACACTGTTCTAGAGAGAATGTAAGATGCACATATATGTATATATTCACAAACTTGGACCGTAATGATACATCAACTGTCAGGAATTAGAATGCATGAGATTGGGTGCACCATACAATAGGAATCTGTCACCAGAAGAAGAAAAACTATCAAACCTTTGAGGACGTTATGATGGAACCTCCTTTGCACCCAGTTGAAGATCTATTAAATAAATTAACGTCAGAAAATCCAGACACTGGAATTGATTCATTAGAAAGGGAAATCAAAGTTTTACATAATTTTCAAGTGGAAAAAATTAAGTAGAAACAAATTTATGGGTACGTCGTAGTTACCTTCATTTTCTCAGCCAAGCTTTAGTTTGGTGAGAAGGGAAAAAGAAAGAAAAAGGGAAATGGAAGTCAAGGCGAATGTAGGGAGGGAGGGCTTGGGAATGTTTTATGATGGAAACGGAAGAAGTGAAGAAATTAGCAAGGAGAAGGCAAAAGAGTTAGGCGGCGCGACGTGGCAAAAAGGAGTAGGGCCAAGAAAATAGGCACTGTCTTAAGGGGTGCATGGCCTGTTGGTATATACGTGTTGGGTCTATCTGGCTTGATCGATGTGGTGAATTCTCCAAATGATATTATTATATGCACCTCTTTCTCTCTCTCTTTTAGTTTTCCATCACTCTTAGCTTAGGCATTACTAGCTCTCCCTAGCATTTTTCCCACTTTCTTTCTTTCTTTCTTTTATATAGTAAAATGCTCCAAATCCTTCTAATTTCCTCACCTTTCATCTAACTCCTACCTAATCTTTTGCATTTTATGCTCAAGTACAGCTATATGTGGTACCATTGTTCTTTAAATGAGATGAGCAAAGCCCTTAATGGAACTGACCCTCTTTTAATTTTTAGCCCAAAATTTTCAATTAATTGCAACCCATAATCAAGGAAAAAGTCCACCAAGCCATCCATGAGCCGAAAGATAATGTGCTATGGAGCCTTATTAGTTCCAAGAAAAAAAATGCACCCAATAAAGGTTGACGTGATCTCCAACATCTGCTTTTCTCAACCTCCTTTGGCACCTTTTTACCATATTTGATGTACATAAAAAAGTGAATGGTTGAAGTTATTAACTAATTTTAAATCCATGCAATGCAGAAATACGTAATTTATTTTACTAGAGCACACACACACACATATATATATATTAATTATTATAAAACTAAAACAATTATTGGTTATATATTTTAATGGTAATCGGAAACTGACAATACATATATAATAAAATTTGATAATTCATACGTAGCGGTAATAATTTATTTCAGAAATACAAACAAAATTCTAATAATATCTTTAATCCCAATTAATTGAAATAAATAAAATTATCATGGAAGTCTCTATACATTAAATTAAACCGCAAACTAATCTTTCTGTTAATTATTTCATCCACTTCTACTGTTAAGTGATGACGTGGTTGGCAGGGGCCTAGACCCCCCTAAAATGGAAACTTTTTCATTTAGGCCCTTTAAAATTTTTAAAATTTTAAATTATTAAAGGTAAAGTTGTACTTTGACCCCCCTAAAAATTAAAATTTTTTGATTTAATCCTTTAAAAATTATAAAAATATAAACTATTAAAATGGTGAAATTATAAAAATATAAACTATTGTAAAAATTATAATTTAATTTCGCTCCCTAAAAAAATATTTTGACTTCGCCCCTGGTGGTTGGCAAAACAACTAGGCAACAATTTGTGGTGTGTAAAATGTACCACATGTTAATGTCACATTTTACCACGTTAGTAAATATTTAAAAAAATTTAAAAAATCCCCAAAAATATATAAAAGCCTTTTAATAATTATTTAAAACTATAAGAAATTATAAAATTATTGTAATTATAAAAAATTAAAAAAATATAAGAAACTAATAAAATAAGACTCGATTTAGAAGATACATATGTGTGTTTATATATGTATTTAAATTCTTTAAACACACACTATATATATACATAGTTTTTATAATTTTTAATATTTTTAAAAATTATTATTAAATTAGTACAATATCCTTTAACTTCTAATCAAAACAAAAAGAAGCAAATCTCTAAACATCAACTTTGGAGATCCTTAATATTTGATTTCATTTTATAATTTTATCATATTTTATTTAACTCATCAGAAATATTATAAATAGTCGAAGATTTGTATTATTAGGAGTATATTACCTAACGTATATACTCACCTACTTTGGGCACTGAATACTTTTTTTATTTTATAGTAAGCGTTATCGATCGCAGATCAAAGTTTGTGATATATGTTTGTATAGCGCCTCATGAAAGTCAATTGATTAAATGGGCTCATTCGACCCACTTGAATTGGCTTGATTTGTGAAACATGTGGAGAAACTCATCTACCTAAAGCATTGGTGACCAGTGAGTAAAATTAGGGTTACCATGGTAAATATGGAAAGTAATCATAGAATATTTGTAATTTTAGAAGATTTTATTTTAAAATCGTAGAGTATCATGCAAATCTCTTAAGAATCTCAAATTGTGGATTAGCTTCGATCTCATCTGTCGATATAAATTAAATTGTACCATTGGATTTAGGGGAACTCAACTATTTTTGGTAAACCTTTGGAAGATGGTATTTATACCCTCTAATTTATTTCCAACCGTTATGGTTGTTGTAGAAGTGAATGCAGCCGTTGAGGATGAAATATCAGGTTATTAACTTTACCTGCAGCAACGAGAATTGATACTTATTAAAAGATTATCGATTTTTTTGTAATTAATGCTGATTTCAATGGCTGTTGGAGCATAAATATCGATACCTTAGGAAATATATCAATACCTTAAGAAAAGTATTGACACTGGATCAATACCTACCAGGGTTTGAAAATGGCAGAATGTCAATTTGGTATCGATTATCAAAGGAGTATCGATATCTTGTAAGATATCGATACTTAGACAAAAAGTATCAATACTTTTTGTCCTGGAGCAATTCTAACTAGTTTGAAAATAGTTAAAACATATTTGAAAATATTTGACTCAATTGAAACCATTTTAACTTGAGTTTATGAAATTGCTCAACTTTACTTTTATTCAAAAACACATTAATTTGTTATATCAAAACATATTAACCAACAAGGCTTAGCTTAACAATAAACTTACATTTATTATTTTTATTAGGGATAGGAATGTGGTTGCTTAGGATCTAACCAGTGGTGAAACTAGTGGGGCTGGCAGGGGCCCCGACCCCCCTAAAATGATTTTTTTATATGCCCCTTCAAATTTTTTAAAATTTTAAATTAATATAGGTAAAATTACACTTTAGCCCCGTTAAAAATATAAAAATTTGATTTAATCTTTTAAAAATTATAAAGATATAGTCTATTAAAAATGTGAAATTGCATTTTTTTATCACAAAAATTAAAAATTAATTTCGGCTACCCCTAACTCTCATGTCCCAAAACTTAATTCTCTTTATGTTTGTTAAAAAATGAAATATTCAAATAATTAAATTTCACTTTTATTTAAAGCTTTTTAAAATAATATAAAAATATTATATTAATAATAGTAAAAATATGAAATAAAGAATTTTCAGAAAAATATAATTTACTATTATTGCACAGTGAAATTATATTTTGTATTTAATTTACTCCTATATAGCTAACATTTTAATTGTAATAAAAAATAATTTTAAATCAAATATAAGGTAATGTTTACTGCAACAAGCAACAAGCAACAAGCAACAGGCAACAGGCAACCCATAAAAACATACAAGGATTATCCGAATCATTTATAAAATAATTAATTTGTAAACCCATTGAACATTATTTCTATTTGAAGAAGAATAATAATTAGAGCTTGTTCAGTCTAGGTAGGCTTTGGCATTCATATGATGACACTTGGATGAGTTAGAAGCTAGCTAGGGATCCCAGAGGGCAAATCAGACATTGAGAAGCTAAAAGTTGTTCGAAAATGAAAGCTACTTAAGCTGGAAAGAAATGGCAGGGAGAAAAAACAGAAACATGTTGAAGTGGTGGAATTCATGGTGACTACTGTCATTTGACCGTTTGCAGCTTGTCTGCTTATGTCCTAACCTAAAAGCCTTTCCACAATTTCAATGGTGGTGACCCTGGAATGGATTGTAATGCTTTCTGGGTCTTTGTTGCTGCCTTACACCAACTACACAATCCAACCCGTTCTTTCTTTCACCTCCAACACCCTACGCTTTGGATTCTCCTTAAAGCATTCTAGTTCAAATTTGTAGGGACTATCTCATATGCCTCTTTTTCAGCCTGATAGGTGGTGGGGGAAGCACAAATTTATCACAACATCCACATATACAGCTTCATTTCTACTCATCATAATTATTTCCTACAAATTAAGTTTATTCCTCTTGGGTTTCAAAATCTCAACATTGGCAATTAAAACAACACTAGGAAAAGCTTACAGTGACATGCAATAATTTTCTCCAAATGGAGTGAAAAGAGATTTTTTTTTATTAAAAAAAATTAAAAGCATGGCCAAGTGCCCAGCGGCATCAACTTTTCAGATATTGAAGAAGTTCATTTCCAGGAGGAAAAAAATTGAGTCCATTTTATCTGGCTGTGAATGAATATTCTTATTATTGGATATCAAATGGCAAAATCCTGTCTGGTCGACTGGTCGCCTTTATTTTACTCTGTTCCTCCAGAATCGTTTGCTTTATTATTATAGGTCGCCGTGCAGTGTTGAGAATGAACGAGGACCAGAAGTTCTTGAGAGCTTACACTGTCAACAGATATCATACAGTATCTATTATCTTAACGCACATGCACTCAAACCCTCAAAGACCCACTTTAAAGATTAACTGGCTGAATTAGCTCCATTGGCCAAATCTGGTGGATCAAACATGCATCCTATTGGCTCATTTTTTTGCTAACGGAATTTAGTAGGATCCACATGACATATTCCAACACAAAATGGACATCCCGAGGAGACATTGTGTGGAGTGTTTTATTTGGGGCAGCATTGCCCATCTCCCTATCTCATGAATCACTAACTATTCCAACTCATGATTTAATCAGCAAGGATAACAAAAGCTAGCTAGGGGTTATTTTTAACAAAACTAGAGATACCACACTTACCCGCATCACCTTTATATCCCATGCTTTATGTTCTTCATTGCCATAGATTTCCATCACTTGTCCCTTCTTCAATAGCATGGTTCTCCCATTACAGCAACTTGAGAGGCTCTCTCTAAAAATTCAAGAGATTAAACTTTTAGGTTATTGGAATATATGATTATTTAATATATTATCAATTAGGTTACATTATTCGGTTCAATTCATTTGGTTTAAACATAATATTTTGATGTTTGGTAAAGCATAATTTATTAAATTATCCTTTTATAAAATTTGTTTTTTTTAAACAATTTTAGTTCTTGTAATATTTTTAATTTTAAATTTTCCATAAAATTATGATAACTTATGAAATTCCTTTTTATTACACATTAATTTTAGCATCTGAATAAATTTTGAACTTTTTCTTTGTCGTTGTTGAACAGTTAAACTTAATTATGATAGCTTATTCAATAGGCATAGTAACTTAGTTGGCCCTTTAACTTTACAAAAAAAAAATGGTTATATTAGTTCTCCATTCAATTTTCACATCTTTTAGCTCTTAAACTTGTATTGTTTATTAAATCACTCCAAAATAGGAGTAAAAGTTAATGTCTAATCACTTTGTTTAAGTGACATATATGTGGATTGCAGCGTTAGCAATTAATTAATTTTTTAGTTATAAAAATTATTTAAAATTTAAAATTATTAAAAAGGTATAAAAATTATATAATTTTTTTACTATTTTAAAAAAAATTAATTAATTGCTAATGTAGCATACAAGTGGATATTACGTCAGCTAAGTAAAAAAAACATTAACTTTTCAATCTGTTTTAAGGTGATTTGACAAACAATGTAATAAGGTCAATGGCTAAAAGAGACAAAATTAAACGAAAAGATAAAATAACTCTTTTATAAAATTGAAGAGCCAAATAAATTATTATGTCTTTTTAATATGACTTTTGTCTTATTACGAGGAGAGAAGTGGAACTAAAATCTTAAAAAAAATTGTTATATGTATACATATATGTATTAAAACTTGCTATATCCTCTTATACTAATAAATTTTGATTTTGCAAAAAAAATAAAAATATGAAATTGATTAAAATAACAAAATTGATGGGTAAATTTGTTTAAAATTTTAGATTCCAAACGAATTATAAAACTATTTAAGAAAGGAGTGGTATTGAGATTATCCCTATATTTCGAAACTGTTAACACTATCGAATATATAAAATTACTATTCCAAACAATCAGAATGTTACATAAAATTGTAAGATTTAATGTAAATCTTATGGTTTTTATTTTTTAGTCAGCAATCTTGATATCCTTGCGCATTGAGGAAGTAATTTAGATTTAGTTGGTGCTGCTAAAGATAAGCCACACCATTCCAATGTATGCTTAGGATTGGGACTGGGTGGAGTTCATATGGTTATTTCCCACGTGGTTGGTTCAGGATCGAACTACCCTGTCGATGATTTTCAAATCATTGAAATCCACATAATTGCCTCCATTGACGATGAATCATAGTGGATTAGGAGTCCTTCAGGGAGACACCAATTATACGCTGCTTCTCTAATAATTAATTAATTATCTTATCTCCTAATATCTTAAATCACACATTTTAGTCAGTTTTAGCAACCTTTTATCTACCCCATCAAATGAGTTTATTGGTTTTAATTATTTAAAAAGTGAATTTTTTTATACCATTTATGGGCGAACAAAATTCGATTCGATTCGAAAAAATCAAAAAGAAATTTAAATTTCGAGTTAATCAAATAGAGTTATTCGAGTTATTCGAATTATTCGAGTCAAATCGAATAAGAAATACCGTTTTGGTTTCTGTCAATTTTGAAAATGAGCAAATTGATCTCTCTTAACAAAATTTTTTTTAAAAAAAACAAAGATAATTTTCAAACTTCAAAAATAATTTTTTAAAATTCAAAATATTTATAAAAATTCTAAAATTTATATATATTTTTAAAAATATATAAAAAAAATTTATAAAATAATAATTTTAGAATCTAAATAAGTGGTTAGTGATTCAAGTTTATCATACTAAAATATCTTATTTTTTATTATTTTGCTTTAAAAAAATTTTCAAATATATATTGTTTCAAATTTATACATTCTAACATGGAAATAGTTGCATTGTACTAGATTTTAATTTAACATTATTAATTTTTCTAATTTAACTCGAACGGTTTCACTTGATTCGATCAAACGCTCATCCCTAATTTGAGTTATCCGAAAATTCGAATAAGAAAAGGCAAAATTACGTTATTTTGATAAATGTTTACATTTTCTAAAGTTAAAAGTCAAAATTATCAAGTTAGAAGATAAAACTACGTTGTTTTGATAAATGTTTACCCATTAGTCATACTTTTCTTCCCGAATTGTCCCCCTCTCCTTTTTTTCCTTTACTCAAAATTAATCTAAAAGTTTGTACTTCATCTACTAGTAAAATAATCGGTCCATATAAACGGAACATTAGTATAAATAATAAGATTCGTTAATTCGACTTGATTTGACTCAAAAAAATTTTGACTCGATTTGACTTGATTCGAAAAAAATTTCAAATTGAGTTCGGTTCCTAAAATAGGATTCGTCAACTCGACTAACTTGAAATTTTTTGATTCGATTCAACTTGACTCAATCGAATACTCACCCCTAATGTCATTAAATAAAATTTGTTTTATAATTTATATTGTGTTGGTATATTATAAAAACCTTAAAATTTGCCCTAGTTTTTTTTTTATTTTGGAATTTAGTCTTTGTAATTTTATTTTTAGGAATAGAGTTTTTTTTTTTTTAGTTTTCAAATTTTAAAATTAGGTCCAGTTGTTAATTGTTATTATTTTGTTATGAAATTTTGAAATAAAAAAAATACTTACTTGATAGTCGTGTAATTAAAAAATGATGTTTTAATCAACATGAATTTAATAGTGTTAACAATTAGACTTGAATTTTTAAATATAAAAAATAGAGAGACTAAATTCTTAAAAATAAAAACACATCACCTAAATTCCAAAATTTCAAAAAATATAGGGACTTGTAATATTTTAACCTTAAAAAATATAGATAAAATAAATTAGTAGAGTCTATTGGATTATTAATTTTAAAAATGGGTAACTGATAAACAATTTTCCGAAAATATTAATACCAAAAGAAATTAACCAAATTGGATCAGCTTTGGTTGATAAATCCGTTCTAACCGATTAATAAGCTTCCCTAATCCATACCTGTTAGACTCTATCTGGGAATTTTTTTTTCTTTCTTTCTTATTATTATCCTCTTGATAGTTAATGGAGTAAATTTTAAAAATTAGATTGTGTCTGTTGACAGTAGCTTCCAAATTTGTTTTCATTCTGCTCGTAATAATAATAATTATCTTTACTACAAATTTTATCCATGTGAAATTAAAATAAAAAATGATATAAATTTTGAGTAAAATACATCAAATTAAAAATACTAAATGCACTCAAATTATTTATTGCTGTATTATCAAACAACGTGGTTGAAACAATTTGTATAAAGAAAACCAAAATAATGCTTTTGTCTAAATGGTAAAGAAAATATTTTATAAATGTTGGTGGCATGAGTTCAAATTTATCTTTCAGGTTTTATTAAAAATATGAAAGAGCAAAAGTACCCTCATGATAATATGATTTATTTATACATAGAAGGATATTTTTATAAGTCTCTTCATCGAATTGTACTAAACAAATAACTTTTGGCTAAAATGAGTGGCTTTTTAAAATCAATTTTATTCGGAAGCTAAAATTTTTAGCTTTTCTTGAGCCAAAAAGCATTATCACCTTTGCAACCCTCCATTTTTCGTTCACTTCAAATTGCAAATGCTAATATAAAATTTGTAATACTTATATTTGGTATATAAATATTACCCCCTTTTGAAACTTTAATTCAAATACATGTAATATTTTAATTTGTTAAGTTTATGTTTTCTATGTTATGTTAATATCTAATATGTTTATATTCAAATCATATTTTAAAATAAAATAATTGATTAAAAATAAAAAACATTTATTAAAATAATACATATATGTTAATATCTAATTACAAATATTTAATGGTTATATTTGAATATTTAAAATATAATTTATATATTCTAATTAAATTTTATAAATAACTAATATTAATTTCTTAAAAATATTTAAAATTTATATTTCATATATTGAAATATTAACAACAAGTTATAATAAATTATTTTTTATATTCTTACTAAAATATCATAATATTAACTAATTTGAACATTATTTAAATGCATATTTGTTGCTTTATAATATCATGTCTAAATTGAACATTTTATTTCTCAAAAGCACTTTTTGACAGAAATACTAAACACTTAAATCTTAAACCAAAATTTTCAAAAGAACTTTTTCACGGCACTTTTCAAAAACAATACTAAACTAGCTCTAAGAGTGACAGAAACTCAATCAAAAATTTAAATAATAGTATAAATTGAAATTTTTAGATTTGGAGATAAGTTGGAGCAAATATAAAAGGTTAAATTTTGCTATTAGTCCTTGTGCTTTGCAAGAGAGGTGGATTTAATCCTCATGCTTTTATTTCGATCAATTTTAATCCTTGTACTTTTTTAATCCAAAAAAATTAGTCTCTATACTTTTTGAATTTTAAAATTTTAGTCTTAATCTAAACAAAAACAATTAAATTTGTTTGGTTAAATTCAATTACTAGCCCTAGCATAAAATTGTAAATTTAGTCTATATTCTCCAATTGGACCATTGTAAGTCTCAATACTTTTTCAAAACTTGAAATTTGAAATTAACTGGATTCTTAGTGAGTAACATGTAGAAATAACAAGCTAACATGGTAATATACATAATAAGATGTTTGTCGCATTAGATTTTAGGAAAAACAGAACTTAATAAATTTAGCAATTACCATTTTGATGAAGATTAAAATTTGAAAGGTATGGAAACTAAATCCACAACTTTCATAAAATACGACTTTAACCAATATAAAAATAAAATATTTGGGGTGAGGTTAGACAGATGATGTTAAAGTCTGATACATGAACAATCATTTTATAAACATTTTTCACCACGTCATTCATAATCTCATCCAATTAAAAGATGACATATCATCATCTTCTTCTTCTTTTCGCATCATATGTTTAAACAGAAACAGAACTATTGGAATGGATTTTGAAGCCCAAAACTACTTACTTTGGGCTCCATGATTAACATCCTTTTTCATTATTGGTTAAAACAAAATTATAAAAAATGTATAAACTCCTCTGTATTAGATAAAATATTAAAACTCAAATAAAAAAATTACACAAAAGAATTCAAAACGATTTGATACTTTGTCAATGGAATTAAAAAATTCTAGAGTGGAAGTCTTAAAAGGAATGTTCTAAACATTAAAAATAAATTAAAATAGACACATATTACGTAGAAAACCATAAATTAAAAAAAATCCACTAATAGTTTGACAAAATACTATATATTTAATAGTTCTAGTTTTATTTTAACCATTTTTTTATTAAAAATATTTTAAACCATTTGACTTGTAGTGGCTAATCCGGTAAGCCTCAAATCTCCACCTTATCTCTCAATCTCATGTCTAAGTCCGAACACCCACTAACCAACAAGCCTTCAACCTTTGGCTCTCTTCTCAATCCTCACGCCATTTTGCTTGCATTTGCTGTGCAAGTATCATTTGCATCTTCTATCTTATTGAGGAGCCTAAAATCTATCAATCTTTGAAATATTTGAAACTTCATGTAATTGAATTGTGGGAGTTTGCTGTGGAGATTTAGGGTGCCATATGATATTTTGTAATTACAGCTAAGAGGTTGTTTTTTTTTTTTGGTTTGGGCCAATAATTACAGATATGCTTTTAATTTAATAATTTTTCAATAAGAAAAAAATATGTGTTAGCTAAGCCAGATCATATTTGGATACAAAAACATTGGTCATAATTCGGGTCTAAGTGGACACAACAAAAGCACTTTCATTCACCCAACTCCAACCAGGCCTAACCCACAGACGTGTATACTCTGTTTCATCCAATGATTTACTTGGGGACTAGAAATATTGGGATGCACACGCACAGTCTGTTTCATACAATTGGAAGAAGGGTGTAACCGAAGGCATAAAAAACAAGAAGCCCTCCCCTAGAAATGCATGCATGCATGCATGCCTATGGAACTTATTCATTTTGGTATTGGGTTTAATAATGGATGGAATATGGTAAGTTGGTGGTTGACAAAAAGTTTAGAATGAGGCCAATTGGTGAATTGCAAACACAATGTTTTAAATGCTCCACTTTTATTACACTCGGAATTTAGCATACTTCTCAATATTAAAAAGGCCTGGACATGGAGCTTCTTCAATCAGGCACCACGAATGGTAATGAAGAATCCGAATCCATGTGCCCTTTAGCCATCACTCAGATTACAGATATTATTGTTTATTCTCAAAAACACAAGTACTGTAGCCTAAATTAATTAAAATAAACCAAGGTAATTAAATCCCACTTGATGTCTTGCTCTTTTTCTTTCTTTCTTTAGCTGTTGTAGCCATTGGTGCGCTCCTTGACATGGAATCCGCCAGCGGTTGGTTTTCGGTGGAGGGAAAGGTGAACACCAGGGTCATGGTGAGTGCATGAAGAATTGTAGACAATTGAGTTATTAACGCCTTGCACATTGCTGTTCATAAATGCACTCATAGGCATTGTGTTTGATCCGTTGCTCTTGGCCTTCATCTTCCCATCCCCATCCTCGCTGCTGCTGTAGCTATGGTAGTCAGTGCCGTCGCTTCCAATCCTAGAAGAATTCGCCAACCGATGAGGACTGCCCTGAAAACCATTTTTATGGGGTGATTTGATCAACTCCATGAAAGCACCTTTGTTCTCACCAGCAATTGTTATGACCCTCATACCGGCATCCTCTGAATCCGAAGGGAACTTCTTCCCATTACCCTTCTCCTTCGTGTCACCATACTTGGACGGTTCTTTCTTTCCATGAATGCTGGGGTCGCGAGTGTCACCAACTTCCTTTTGAGGGGCACCAAAAAGCCCCCTGGGCTTTTCAATCATCTTTTGAACGAGCACAGTCTTTTGCTCTGCCTCAACAGGGATCTTGGGTTCAAGCTCAGCTTGACCTCTCAACTGGGGAGGTGGGAGAGTCAAAGGTGAAGGTGGTGGAGCAGTTGGCGCTTTGATCTTTGTCGATTGAACTGGAGACTGCATGGCAGGTTTGACTGTTGGTATTGTTGACGCTTTGGGGCTGGCCACACGATTCGTAGTCGTCATAGAGGGGGCAGGTTTTGGGGTTGTGGAATTTGTCACCGATGTTGTAGTTGGGGCTGTCTTGGCTGGAGAAGAAGTTGGTGCAGAGACAGCAGTTGCAACTGTCCTGGCTGGAGAAGTTGGAACAGAGGCCGTAGTTGCCACGGACTTGGCTGGGGAAGATGGAACAGCGGCAGTAGTTGCCACTGGCTTGGCTGAAGAAGAAGGCAATGACGCAGGTGTGGTTTGTTTCGGTGGAGAAGTTGTTGGCCTCGCTGCAGTTGGCGAGGTTTTCACCGGGGAATTAGGCACTGAAGCAGTTTTGGGACTAGCTTCTTTTCTATCAGAAGGGGAAGACGGCTGAGATGTTCTACCAACAGAAACAGGTGATGTTGGAACAGAAGAAGCACCACCCACAGGTCTGAATGCAGGTCGAATAGTGGCAGATCGTTGCGGGGCTGAAGCGGCCGCGGGTTCAGGTGTTGGAGTAGGTGCTTGAGGTGCTGGCCTTGAAATGGATGCTAAACGGAACCATGGACGAGTTGGTTGGTTCGACATAATTGGGAGAGTTTCGAAAAGATTTTAAGGTCAAAGCCTGAAAAACTATAAGAACTAGAAATGATGAAAGAATGGAGACATACACAAATGGCTACCACAAATGTGCTTATATAGTAATCCAGGTTCAACTATAAACAGGAATTTGGGGGAAAGGAAAAAATAAAAATAAAAAAAAGGAAAATATATCACGAGAAAACGTCCCGAGCCGTAAACCCATACCATAGAGCAAAAGAAAGGCATCCGACAATAGCAACTAATACTATACATAACAGCTGAGCTGACAAAAGTTAATATCTTACGGTAGGTATCAAATGGAGTAGTTTACAAGATTTTCTTTTTCTCAAGGCAGAATCTATTGCCTGCTGGGGGATTCATCCACTTCAAAACCTTCATTTCTGCAGACTCCTCTGCCGACTCCCTGCTCCAATCATATCTACCCCTTTAATCTCAATGTTAACAACTTGCAGTTAGAATTTTTTTGCAGTCATTTTAACCACGGCCCATAGAAAATGAATTTTCTTTTTGAAAGATGTCCTTTCAAGTTTGGAATCCCATTGGTAACTGATCTTATTGGACTGGACCATTTTCAATTGCTCATCCAACAAGGCAATTTTAATTCCATTCCTTGCAGATATGGAAATTATTCTTAAATCAGGGCCGTGGAATTCATGAAAGATTATTGATCAGTTTCAGTAACATTTTTAAGGAAAAAAGAAATCCTTTATCATACATTGCATGACCTTTCTTTTTTTTCTTTTTGAACGAAATACATTGCATGATTAATTTTGTACAATGTTCATTTTCTTATGCATTTGCTGAAGCCGCAGCCCTTCTACTTTCTCCTTTTTGCGTAAATGAGCTGGGTGGCATATATTTGCTCTTGCACTTACCATATATATATTCTTAACGATTCACATTGCAAACACTTGTTCAACGATTCTTTATGTCCCACTTAGAATTCAGACAGCTAATTCTTAACTAAGATTCTTGCAATTGCAGCAGAAAATTTGATGCTTCCTTCTGACTTTGCTTGCGGATATTGGTTAAGAACACACACCTTGGTCGTTTTCATGATCCTCCGGGACAGGGTTTTTTAATATTACTGTATGTACCCAGTTGTTTGACTTGAGTAACTAAGAAAATTAGAGGGTGTTTAGCCTTGTCGCAAAAGAGAAGAAACGAATTCTTATGGTGGGACCTGGGAATATTTCTTTTTAATAAACCCTATAATTAAATTCTAGCATGAGGTCATATCATATTAGATTCGTGCAGCTTGGGCGTAAAACACCACAAGCTTTACAAAGTTGAGTCCTTCATCTTTTAAACAATGATATCTTATTAAAAAAGTTGATCAAGTAGTGGCGCAGTATACTTGACGAATAAATATGTCAAAACCCATATCGCCATATGCTCTGCAGGTTAATTGTCAATTCTCTATTCTATTTCCATTGAGCCTCCAAATGCACATAATAACAAGCTTCCGCAATATAGTTTCTTCGTATACAAATTCTCTGATATCGACTTGTTCTATTTCTCAATTCATTCCAGCACTTGAATCATGTGATCTAAGTACCGAATTAGCATACCGGTATTCATTCCTTGAAACGCCAAGGCCATCAATAAAACATCGCAATCATTTTCAAACGCAACATCATTTGCAATTTAAACAATAAGATCTCCTCAACTTTACACAACAATTGGATTTAGTCTTTAGATTTGATCTTGAAGGAATTTAATGACAAAATCTCCGTTAAATAGACACTTTATTGAAAAATTTTTGGTCTCCACTCTAGTGAAATTAAAGATTGATATTGATTGTAATTGTACAAGTCTTATATGCATATATAAATCGGTGATTTATTTAGGTTAATTAGGATGAGAAAGTGAGATCACTTTATTTGTTCAATCCATAACAATTTGTGAGTGCAAAAATTATAAGCAAAACTGAATTGTGTTCATCAATCTACCTCTAAGTTTTCAGGTCTAGTTCAAAGTATAGGAATAAGTAGCAACTTAATTAGTGTATCATAGTCTAACAACTCAATTTTTAGACGGTTTCGAAAAATGAGATTTCGGAGTCCAATCCCGTAAACCAAGTTAGTAAAATTATGAATAGAAAGGTTTGGGAAGTCGGTATCAATGAACAATTGAGTAATTAAATCGAGAAAATTATTAATTATAGTACAGGATTAAATTGTAAAGTTCAACCGCTATTAAATTTTAATTTAAAAAATGCTTGAGAACTTAATTAATAATTAACCAATGACCTAAATGGTTATTAAATCTTTGTTTGTATGTGGTTGTGCATCCACTTAGTTTCATTACGTAAGGTTATGTCACACTCAAACTTTTGGATCATGCTTAAGTGATGTTGATAACAAGTATAAGGGTTACAACTACACCGAACGGTTTTAGAGAAAATTTGTTTGTATTTCAATAGTTGAACTTACTAGTTTCTTGTCTCCTAAATTTCAGGTATCATTCTGCACTCAGATTTATGGGAGGGACGCAACCAGATTCCGGGCCAATTTCTTTTAGTGAGCCTATTTTGTTGTTTTGTAATGTGTTCATATCGGGGTAGTATAGGTTCGATTACTGGCTGATTTAAGTGGTTTCTCGTTTTAAATTTTGTATATGGCGGACCATGGTGTATAGCTATTACAATGGAATTTAATATTTTGTACATGACCTGAATGAGCTTAAACTAAGCATGGTATGAATTAGTTTCAAATGGTCACTTTTGGTAAAACTCCTAGCAAGTATTGATACTTTGTTAATAAGTATTGGTATTTCATTAAGTGCTTTATGTTTTAGATTTGGTAGAATGTCAAAACGATATCGATACCGTACTTTTCCTTCAATATCGGTATCTTTCTAAAAAATTTGAAAAGTTAGTTTCAGCTTAGTCCCTTAATCGTGATCGAGTTAACTCAAGGGTTTTCGTAAGCCTGAGTTAGACTCGGTTCTTTATTTTAATTCATATTATTCAAGGACTTAAGTCACGGTTTGTATTTGTCTATAGCGAGCACTCTCTAAGGCTTTGCAGACATAGAAAGTTTCCGAACTGAACAAACAATTTGTTTTTGGTGTTCATTTCTTTTTTACTACAAGTAATTACATCATTCAGTTGAAACTGAACAAATATTTAACAGACAAAAATCAATCAATTTCAATAAAGATTGTAGCACAAGAAACATAACTGCTTTGACTTAATTCATCATACGCCTGATTGGCAAGTTTTGATGATACATACCCCTAAGCACATAAAATTTACAAAGTCGCAGGCAAGAGAGGTAATTCTTGCAAGTTCTGTAGTTCAAGATCAAGGCCAGTTAGTGAACTGAAAAACTTTGAAAACTATATCTATACCTGTGGGGATTTGCCAAATAAAAAGTATAACATTAACTGCATTCAAGGCAATGTGAAGGCTCCTGGCAGTCTCACTCCCTTTCTGCATAGCAGGTACTAGGCCCGCGGCTGCAGCCCACAACACTGTAATGGCTGCAAAACAAACACCAAGACAGCAAGGTGGAGTCATTTCCTACACTTCAAATCTTGAGTTCAGCTACATAAATTTTTTATTTCCTATTTTGCATTACATATTTTGTGAGAGCGAACCCAGAATCGAAACGTGTACCTGCTCCAGCAAATAAATGGGGACCTGGGAAAAGCTTTCCTGTCCTAAACCATGTGTTGACACCTCCACCAACAGCCTCAAGAACCCCAAACCCTAGCAGTATTGATCCAGCATTGAAGTGTCTATCCCTGTAAGACCCTTTTAGCAACTCCTTCCTCTCCTGAAAAATCACAAATGAAAAGATAGTTTCACACGTACAAGGCATAGCTATGATGCATTGTCTCCCACAGATTCGCACATTAGCAAAGTCAAAAGTTTGTTGATGACCTTGTATTCAAATTGAGCATGTCTACTACTTATTGCCAATTAGATTTACCCTTTGAGGTTTTAAGCTTTATAATCTCATTGTGTCAAATGTTAGAAAATTAGAGATCTAAACAAGAAAGACCAAAACAAGGTTAAGAAAATAAGAGGGCTTGAGGCATTTAGAGAACTTGCACTAAGAAGCCCTCGACACACCAAGTAGAACTAGTTAAAATGACATAATGTGTAAGATGAATTTTTTTTTCTTTGAGGGTGAGAAAAACAAAGATTTCATTTATTTAAAGATGAATAGCATCAGTCATTACAAAAAGGTGAATAGGATTCGGGTACTATTCAAGCTAGTATCTATCATCCTCTATGTTCCTACATAACTTAGCAAGGTCATGATCTTCTCGGTTAGCTTTTACATATAATGTAAGAACTGTGTAAGAGTTGTGCTGTGTCATATAGCAACTTTTACACGCAATGTAAGAAATGTGACCCCAAAAGACAACTTTCATAATATAAGACTTGTGTCTAGTCTTTAACTTTCCTATAGGATGTGAGATTTAGTGACAGCCACGACCCTTATAAACTACTAACATCAACTGCATTGACGGAGAAATCAGCGAATATCACACAGCATTTGCTTTAGAATTCTGTGACAGAAATTGGGATGGGATACGCTAGTTAAAACTACATAAAAGTTTGGCTGCAAATGAAGCAAACCTCAGAGAGTTTCTGAATTTCGAGTTCCACGGGAGATGGAGCTGCTTCCACTGGTTTCCCTTCAGGGGTAACAGGAGTGGGCTTCACTTGTTTCTTGAGTTCATTAATCTCATTCTGGATGGTCCTCACTCGCCTCCATTGCCAACCCAAATACCCAGCCCACAAAGTGTAAAAGAAGAGACCACCCATGACAATGGGGTGTACAAGTGCAAAACTTCTACCCTCCAAAATCCCAAACTCTCCACCAACAGCAAGAGCATCCTGTTATTCCATGCAAAATCACATTAAAAATTCAAAAAAGAAAACGGCTCATTATCCAAAACAAAGAAAGTGAAGAAGAGTTGCATACCTCGGCGTCAAATAAGAAGGGAAATGCGAGTGTTGTAAGGGGAAGAGAAGCTGATTTTAGGTGATGAACAGTCTCAGCGAAGAGTTTTGGAGGGTTAAAAGACTCATTGCAGATAAATTGCTTTGTGGGGTTAGAAAGGAGGGGGAGTTTAGATTGTAGAAGGTGAGGCTTTTGGGGTAATAACGGGGATTTCAGGAGGCTGAGTGTGGCTGCCATGCTCTCTGATTCTTGTCTTCAAGGAGGGACAGGCAGAGAAACGGGAGAAAAAGGTATGCATACCAACAATGTCCTATAGGAAAAGATAAGAAACAAGAGATTGAAGACGTATTCTGCCTTGCTGACGTTGTGTGTTCTGATTTGCCTTCCCTTCTAAAATGGGCCCCACCAATGTACCTTTTAGGTCAGTGAGAGACACCACAACCCTTTTACCACTTGGGCTGTATTCGGCTTCACGTTACTGATGCCGTCTTCACCGTTTACTTTTAAAAGCATTTTAATATTTTTTAAAGTGTTTTTCTGAAATAAAATATTTATTTAGATATATAATTTTATATATTTAAAATAAATTTTAATAAAAAATAATTATATACTTAATATAAATATTACATAAAATATAGTAAATAAAAGTTAAAAATATCATTTTATTTCCAAAAGTGCTTTTCATATTGTCGATGACTTTAAAAATACTTTTAAAAAATAATGAGAAATAAAACCTTAAAAAATATTAAATAGATTTTTTTTCAAAAAAATTATTTTAAAATTCAAATGTAAACTTTTGTATTTGAAAAACACTCTTTTGAGTTGAAATCATATTTATAATTTAATATATCATTTAATATTTATATGGGAGATATATAATTATATTTTAATATTAAAATATGATTTATATATTGAAATTAAATTTTATAAATAAATTATAATAGTTGTCTAAAAAGGTATTTAAATTTTATATTTGTATATCAGATTATTAATAATTATTTACAATTTAAGTTGATTATATCATAAGACCAATGAATTCGAGTATGTATTTTTTATTTAATAATATATATAATAAAAAAATTATTCTTGAGAACGTTTAAATAGAAAAGGACATTTTCAAATATTCTAGTAAAGGAATGCTAAATTAAACCCGAAAACCGCTAGAAGCGTCCTTGGGGACATTCTACAGGAAGATTCTAGCATGATGAATCCACGCCAGCATTTTCTTGCCAAAAGCATTAGATTCTTCAAAACTTTGGCAAAGGCCCAATACGTGGGTTTACAATAGGAGTAAGGGTTGCGGATTTGTTTTCTCAATCAGGCCCAGAAGCCAATAATCCAACCTTTTCTTCTTCCTTTTCCTCTCTTCATTTTATATTTGGAGTCTGTTTGTTTAGATGTAAAATGTTTTACGGAAGATATTTTCTGTATTTTCCTATGGTTGTTTCATAAAAAATAGCTTAGTCAACAGAAAATGACTTATAGGTCAACGTAAAATAAGTCATTTTTCCTGTAAAATAACTTACCCTTCAAAAAGCGTAACTCCTCCATAACTAATTTTATTTTTATATAAAAATTAATTTAAATCAAATTTAATATTATTATATTAATAATAAATTTTATTTTTATTTTTAAAATATTTAAAATATTAATATAAAATATTATATTTTTCAATATTATTAAACATACATATTTAATTATTTATATTTACTCATATAATAAATTATTAATATAATTTACTATTTTAATAAATTATTTAATATTTCAATTTTAAATAATATTCTTCACATGTTATTTAAAATATTCAATATTAATATTCTAATAATAAATATTTATTACAATTATAAGTATATTAATAATAAATATTTTGTAGTATAAATGTTAAAATAGGTAATAAGTCTAAGTACTCTTCACAAATTTGTAATTTAGTCTCTGTACTTTTATTTTCAAGAATTTAGTCTCTCTATTTTTTAGATTTAAAAATCAAGTCTAATTATTGACGTTGTTAAATTTTTTTGTCAATTTTGTTGATGTCACATTTTTAAATAAAAAATACTCACTTGGTAGTCATGTAATTAAAAATGAAATGACCTAAATTTAACAAAATATTTTTAATATATGTAAAAAAAATATAAAATATAAATTTATAGATATAAAATAAACTCAATTAAATAATAAAAGATAAGAAAATCTCAATTGTATGTTTATTTAATTGAAAACAACTTTTATAAAATATTTTTAGAAAATTTATCAAACAATATAAAGTATTTTACATAAATTCATCTAAACACTATAAAATATTAATTTTTTATAAAAATAAGTCATATTTAAAAATTATTTTCTAAAAACTATTTTCAACAAAACAAATGTGCTTTTAATGGAAGTCCGCAGTGTAGTACTGTACAAAAAAACACCTACACCCATATATTTTCACCAGCCGCCTTCCCTTTGATCATTTTTAGATTTGAAGTAATTTATTTATATTTTTTTTCTAAATATTAGGCTGAAAATAAATATGAGTTTTGGGTCCGCTAATTTCTAATGTGAAAAAGGCTACATGATGTTCATCTTTCCTACTTGGTTTCTCTTACCGATTAAAATCTCAAATAACAGGAGCGGAGCGGTAAAAAGAGTTTATATTTTTATAGGGTTTAATTATTAATTCAAGCTTAAATTTGATAATTTTTCTTATTTTAAAATATTTTAAAATTTAAACTTTGAATTTGAGAATTATTTTTGACAATTATTTTCATATTGGGGCTTGAACTATTTTTTTTTATCTAAGCTAATCCTTAAAATTGGTAATTATTTCCACATTGAAGCATAAACTTTAGAGATTTCAAGAATTAACTTAGACAAAAAAAAAAGGTCAAACTTCAACATGGGAACAATTACTAAATTCAAGACCTAACTTGAATAAAAAAAATTTTAAACCCCAATGTAAAAAAAATTATCAAGTTTAAACCCAAAAAAATAATTTAATCTTTTTTTATATCATTTAGGTTAAGGTTAAAAATCCCAAGTCTTTTAACTAATAATATTCTATTGAATTAGTCATCATGATGCTAATATGGCAATCCACATCATCAAAAATAAGAAATTCAAAAAATATATATTTAAAAAATTAAGTCTAAAATGAATTTAAACAAATGAATGTCCAAGTTCATTTGAACCTGGACATACATTTTATGGAGATTCGTTCTAGATTGAATTTTTTTAAATTTATAAAGCATTTTAAAATTCCTAAAATATTTAAAATATATTTAAAATTGTTAAATTATAAAAATAATAAATTTTTCATTTGTCACATCAGCATCATGATAGATGACTCAGCTATCGTTAATGACTACATCAACACAATAACAATGAATAATGAAAACAAATCGTCAAAAAGCGTAATTGATACATTTTTAATCACTAATATCACATTTTGTAGGAGTATTGTTTTTTCACATGTTTTAGTGTAGGAGTTAGCAATAAACTAATTTAATTGGTAATATTTAATCACTCTCGTGACTTACTTTTAGCAAGGAGAATGAAAAAATTTAGCTTATTTTGAAGAGAGATTATTTTTTACTAAAATTATTACAATCTTTCTAATTTCAAGTTTAAATATGTACTAACTATTCTTTATTTTATGCCTAACTATTGTAATACATACGTAATAAATAAACTTTTTCATCATGTTGTTATATTAGTAGCGAAACGAATTAATTAAATACGATATTTTTTGAGTAATTTTTTTAAGTTAAGGAGCTGTTTTTAATCCTTAAAACACCAACTCAGTTTCCCCAATTTGGTTGCATCGAAATTTCAATACAAAATATGTTCTGGAAAGAAAATGGTTACCGACCATATCATGTATTGATGGGGGCGCCGTGATAGATATTATTTTGTCTCAAATCTAGTTAATTGGTGGATCCATCCATGATATTATTGTAAGGCAAAGTTTGTAGCCACAACCATCTGAAATCTCAAAATTTCCCAATCTCCTCATATTTCACTTTCAGCATTACAATATCTCACATCACATATACCCTCCTCTACCAGGAACAATAACAGGGTAGGAGGAAACTGGAAAACAGGGTGTTGTGGGATCAAAAGTAAAGCTGAACCCATAAAACCCATGAGTGGACTGCATGAAATAGAGATGAGGTGGGAAAAGAGCCAAGCAACCTATGGACGGGGATCCATCGATATGTAACGACTGCTCACTGCTCCATCTTACGTCACATGTTTCACAGATTTCAGTCCAGAGGTTGTGGGATCCTTTGAATTGCCATACTCGTTGTTGACACCATTTTTTTGAAAAACGGGGTCGACTTGGATTTTGAAAATAAAAATGAAAACGGGAGTCGCCACCAATCCTTTTTGATGAGGTGTGATCGGATCACCTTGAAAAGTGGTTGTTTTTAATAAACGATTTAATTTTATTAAAACAACAAGTTTGGTCCACGAATTCAGAAAAATGGGTTCGGGAGTCGATTACGTACGAGGAAGGATTAGCACCCTCGTAACGCCCAAAATTGGTACCTAGTTGATTACTTAATGTCTTGGTGTCGAAAATTGAGAACTTTAAAGAATTTAAAAATACGATCCTTCTTTATGTGTGTTATTTTTAAAATTACTTGAATAAATCAAAATGGAAAATGCATCCTTATCTCGAAGTAACAAGAAGTCCCACCCAGTAAGTTAGGACCCGACATCTCATATTTTGAGAGTAAGTTTGCATTTCACTTTTTATTTAAACCTCATTTATTTTAATTTTTAATGGATATTCAGTTATTTAGAATTAACGAGAAAAATCGAAGCCCAGTAAGTTGGGGAACGATTTCTCGAATTTTCTAAATATAGAATACTGCCCTTATTTTCAAAATTTCATGTGTTTGGAAATTTAAAAGGATATTTTGCTATTTTGGTCGAATAAGAAATCGTAACCCAGCACGTTAGGACACGTTTTCTCGATTTTCCAAACGCAAAACATTGCCTTATTTAGGAAAAAAAAATTTGAATGATAATGAGTAGGATAATCGAAGTAAGCATTTATCTTATTTAGAAAAAAAGATGATAAAGCAATCTAAGTTGGATAACCATGTTGGGGTTTAATTTACAATATGATGACGTGAAATAACAATATAATAATAAACATGGAATAATGATACATGGATAATTACACAAATGTATGACAATAATATGAAAATACGAGTAAACTAATTATGGTACACACAATGACAATACACACTCAAACACATTATTTGAATACTAGTATTAAAAGACGAATGAATTAAGGAGCATATAACAATTTCAACATGAATAGCATAAGACAAATTAGAACAAATAAAATGTAGGACAGTCCTTAAAACATAATAAATAAAATTTGAACAAGTAATGTGACAAAAGAAATATATAAAATATATATATATATACAAAATAATTTTAAAATACTACGTATGGTAAAATTTTAAAATAAGTAACATGTATGTACATATAGAAGCGTGAAATAAGAAAAATTTAAAAATGGATAATAGGCAAAACATAAAAACAAATAGCATAGTTGAAAAGGTACAAAATAATTTTAGAATAATTAGTATATATAATGCATTCTAATATATATAAGATAAAATAATATATTATGCACTAGAGATAAATAGCTAAAAAAATTTATATCATATAAAAGCTTAAAATAAGTACGTAAAAAAAAAGGGAAGAGAAATTTTTTTTAAAAAAAACAAAACAGTGAACTAAAGTAAATAATGTGCATATATATATATTTGAAATAAATAAAATATAAAATTTGAGATGAATACCAATTGATTTTAAAATAATTTGAATGTATATAAAAATTCTAAATAATAAAAGAAACAGTTTTAAAGAATATATATATATAAAAAAAAGCTAAAAGGTCAAGGGCATGATTGAAACCAGAAATAAAATAAAGGGGATAATTAAAAAATAAAAGATGGGACGAGGGACTGATTCGCAACGTGCTAAAAACATCAGGGAGTGAAGGAGAAAATATCCCAAGACCCTTGTGCGCAGCGTTTCAGTGCAAAGGGGCACACATGGTCAAAGGACCCGATTGAAGCAGACACAGAATTCGCAGTCCAAATCGAAAAAAAATAAAAAGGTCAGGTTGCACTTCAGCGTAATATGAAGGGACCAAATGCGAAAATTACCCATTAGGGCAAGAATGTGCAGATCCCCTTTCGTTAAACGGCGCCGTTTTACAATCACCCTAAAAGCTACAAATTTTGCCCCTTTTTTTGCTGTTTGTTTTCTTTTCTTTTTTCAAAAACTTAAAATCACTTTCTTTCTCTGCTAGGGTTTCAACCCAGCTTTAGTGCCGCCGTCAGTCCCTCGCATCTCCACCATGGCTTCACCGCAGATGGTGGCCGGAGTTGCGCAACACGTGGCTTTTAGCCCCGCTTCTCGCGTTTTGAGGGCCTAACATCCTCACTCTCGAAAAATGGAAAGAAAATAATAAAAAAGGTCTCCCCTCGTCCCTTTATACTCAGTTCCGGCGACGGAGAATAGGTCTCCGACACCGAGACCGTGATACGACCCAGGTAAGTCTTCCCTCTCTCTCTATTTTATATTTATTGTTTAAAAAAACTATTTGTAAAAGAAAATGAACCGAAAGAGAAGAAAAATAAAATAAAAAAAGAAAAAAGAAAACTGCAAACAGAGAAACAAAAGAAAAAGAAAACGAATAGATTTTTCAACCTCTTTCAATCTGAGTTGTGATTTTTGATTAACTTATGTGCGTTTTTTACAAAGAGAATCGAAAACCGAACTACAAGGGTCCGATTTTGGCTTTTATAGCCAAATACAACTGTTCATATCTATTGTTTATGTTGTTTTTTTTTTTGATTTTATTTTCTCTCTGCTGCGTGTTTATTGCTCTTGCAGGGCATGGCCGGTGTTGGTGGTGGGAGTGTCAGACGGTATGGGCGTCGTGGGGGCGAGGGCGCGCATGCGATGCTGGGGGGCAGACGAGGCTGAGCGGCGCACATGGGCATAGGGCTGCTTCTGCCGAAAACGTTAAAGTCATATGGGCTAGGGTTTTTTAATTTTGGGCCCATTTGTGATTGGGTTATTAAAAGAATAAGTAACAGAAAATAGAATATACAATTTTTTTCTTAAATATATTTTTAATATTGGCCAAAACAAATTAAATGATGTGATTTAAATCATGTAGAAAAACTTACCAAGCGGTAATACTGTAAATTTTTTAAGAATGAAACGTTTTATTTTCATATTTTTGGAAACATAAAATTTTCAAATATTATTTATTTAAAACTGATATGATAAATATAATAATTGAACTAAATGTGATTGTCAAAAGTAATACAACTTTTAAGCTAATTACCAAATTAATACAAATTGTATTTGCAGACTGATTTTGTGTTATTAGTAGATATCCATCTTTCATCTTATGGATTGCAATCAAGAAATTAAAAATCATGATTATGCGGTAATTTGGGGGAAGAGAAATGGTGTTCTGCATCAAATTAGAGGTAAAGGTAATTGACAACAAACATTAAAATCGGAAGAAAGATGAGGAAATAATGAAATTCTTTTATCATTATACCATCAACTTTGTCGAATTATATAATATTGAACCAAAACTAACTGTTATATCCTTATAATCTTCTCTCTTGAAAATAGCTTAAATTTTGGGTGTCACTGCAGCAATAGGTGTTGTTCCAATAGGGTCGTAAGCGTGTAAATTATTGTACTAAAAAATCACACAAAGTTCAATTCCCAGGGAAGAGAGGTGGATCACATGGATCTCTTAAATACCAAGTCTTTCCTTAGTCAGAATATCCCTTCTATAGTAATTTAATAGCACAATTAAATACTACTATTATACCCTCAAATATTGAAAGAAAAATAGGACAAAAAGAACATAAGAGTTTTAACGAGGTTCGGTAAATTATACCTACGTCCTCGGGCACTAACACCAGATGATAACTTTACTATCTCCAAAATATTACAAACAAATAGAATTCCTTAAGAATTCTCAAATGGGAGAAGAGAGAAAACTAAGAGAGAAAGATTGGTTGGGATAAATTGAAATGAGAAATGAGAAGGCCTATTTATAGTTGAGGTTTAAGGACCAAACAATAAATAGCCCATTATCTCAAGGACCAAAAAAAAATTATCCTTTGCCACTTTTCCAAAGTTGGTGGTTGTCATTATTGATTGTCTCCCATTAATGTTAATGGCAACCATTATTAATTGTCTTCCATTAATGTTAACAATCTCCACCTTGAAGATTTGATTAGGATAATCACATCTTCACACACTTCCTTCAACTCCCCAAATTCGATAAAGCTATCTTTTGATTAACTTATGTGCGTTTTTTACAAAGAGAATCGAAACCGAACTACAAGGGTCCGATTTTGGCTTTTATAGCCAAATACAACTGTTCATATCTATTGTTTATGTTGTTTTTTTTTATTTTATTTTCTCTCTGCTGCGTGTTTATTGCTCTTGCAGGGCATGGCCGGTGTTGGTGGTGGGAGTGTCAGACGGTATAGGCGTCGTGGGGGCGAGGGCGCGCATGCGATGCTGGGGGGGCAGACGAGGCTGAGCGGCGCACATGGGCATAGGGCTGCTTCTGCCGAAAACGTTAAAGTCATATGGGCTAGGGTTTTTTAATTTTGGGCCCATTTGTGATTGGGTTATTATTTGTATTTTATGGACTATTTGTGTTTGGAATTTTTTGGGCTTCCGAGTTTTGGGCCCCGGGCAAAATTGGGTTTCTACAGCTGCCCCTCTTTGCTCATTTTCGTGTAACGAGAATAGAGCAAAGACCAAGAAAGACCAAATTTGCCCGGGCTTGCCGAGCCTTGGCTTCTTTTGGTGCTTTTCTTCTTCAAGTAGCCTCGTTCTGTTCTGCTGTGTCTCGTTGCTTCAATCCACTTCACTGCGCTCCAGAGAAACAATGACTTAAATCTATTTTGCTGTAACTCCATGGGGATGAGATTTGTTGTTTTCTTCGTCTGCTCCACTACTGCTTAGGGAGATACGATTTGTGCTCTTCACTCTATTCCACTGTTGAATGCAGGGAGATAGAGTTATTGGCTTCAATGTACTCCACTGTAGTCAGGGAGGTAAAATCCGCCATTGTCGATCTGCTTTCTTCGATCTACTTCACCACCAGTATGGGAAGACAAGATCTGTGCAAAATTGGGCCCCGGGCAAAATTGGGTTTCTACAGCTCAGTCAGGGAGTTTTGGGCCCCGGGCAAAATTGGGTTTCTACTGCTTGCATTGTGTACATAAATAGCATTATATTCTTATACAATGATTCATTGGAATCTAATTCTGTTAATATATTTGATCCTTTGTTAAACATTGTTGCTGTAAACTGTTTATGTACTTTGGAAGGACTCAATGAAAGTCCACTTTTTGACCAACTTAGGGGTATGTATTGCTTGTTCAGGCTTTTTTTGTTTTGGGTTATTTGTATGTACAATCAACGATGAGTCGTCTGCAGAAATGGGTGAAAAAGATTTGGTGTGAGAAAGGGGACGTAGGACAGCCCTTTCGGAGTTGACCCAAGGCCTATCTTATTATTATTATTATTATTAGTTTCTCTCTGTTTGGGTGTTTCCCCTGTTTTAGCGCCAAACCTCCTAGTTTTGCTGCTGTATATGGCTACCCATTTTCTTAGCTTTTCTTCACTCATTATCGGCCATGATGTGATTGAACTACCAATGCCTTTTTGGCCGGGTTTGTCTCTACTTCTCGTCCGAATCAGCACAAATGGCAAATATTATTTCATGCCGATTAGTGAAATTTTCAAATCCTTATGAACCATAATTAGAAACTCCACCTTGATAATTAGATAAAACTTACCTATACCTAATTTACATTTACGAGCTGGCCCTAATTAAATTGTAAAGGAAAAGGATTTGGTCCATTCAAAATGTCAAACCTTCCTCGCTAAAATCTAGCATTCATTGTTGAAAAGCACATTGTTAAGATAAGAAAGTTGTTTGATTCCCACGTATTGATCATATACATCATCTTCTTAGAATAATTTCAGCAGGGTACCAATTGTAGCCTTTCTTTATCATTTCACTGTCCACATTTAAAAAAAAAATCCGTGTTTTGGATTCGGCAATTCCGCTTTTTAATTTCTTGTTTTTGTGCTATATATTATCTCCCCCTTAGATATCTTTTATAATCATGGAAGGTAGGAAGAAGCCAGCTAATTATGTTAATTAGGGTGTTGGATGCAGAATTGCCGGTTGCTAAATCGTTGGAGCAGTGGAGGCTTGTACCAAACTGGCTAATCGTTTGAAAAATGCTAACTGCGTTTGCCACCCGAGTAATGTCCCCACTATATGTACCACGCAGCTGTTGCCTATGCCTTCCATCATTAATTTGCCTCAATAATGAGCATGCATGCCCACGTTCAGTAGTAATTACACCATCACAAATCGTATTTCCAGCTCAACTACGCAGATAACTAAATTATATGTATAGCTCAGTTGCTCGTATCATATAGTAGTATTTTTGCAACATCTTCTTTTTCCTTTTAAAGATGCCTCTAAAATCTAAATTTTTTGGTTTAGTTGCTCTTTCCTATATATAACTAATTTATATGATGTTATAACACTTGGTAGCTGGGTTGGCCTTTGGGGTAGAACCAACAAACTCGTTATACATATACAAGGAAGCATATCAAATACAAGCAATAAGGAAATTAATATATGTATATTTTTTGGAGTTACTAAAAAAAGCCATTAATTTCACTTGGGTTCTTCTATATAGTGATGTATAAATATTTGGTTCAATTCTTATATTTATTGCATGTTTTAAATTAGAGGTGTATTGGATTAGAGGTGTATTGGATTAGAGGTGTATTGGGATTAGAGGTGTATTGGATTAGAGGTGTATTGGATTAGAGGTGTAATAGCTAATCCACTGTTTAGTTGAATGTAATGGAATAGAGGCGTAATAGTAATCTTGTGTTTGGTTGAATGGAATAGAGGTGTAATAGCATAATGGAAAAAACTAAAATGACTAGAATACCCTTAGCATAAAATTGTTTTGGTAAATGATTATTGTTATTGTTATTTAAATTTTAATAAGATTATTATTATCAGTAATAAATAATTTAATCATATTTTAACATAATTATTATTAAATATATTTTAATTAAAATATATAATTTATAATAAAATTCTTAATAATCAATATTCTTATATGAATTTACTCAAATCATAATATATGATACTATAAAATATAATTTGAAATAATTAATATTAAATATATTTTAATTAAAATATATGATTTAATAAAATTCTTAATATTAAATATTCTTATATGAATTTTCTAAAATCATAATATATAATACTATAAAATATAATTTAACATAATTATTATTAAATATAAGTTAATAAAAATATATAATTTATCATCATACTATAGATAAATATTGAAATTTGTCACTGTACTTTATTTTTATTTATATTTGCCGTTATTTTTTTAAAAAATGAGTAAATTTGTAACTTAATTTTTATGTTATTGAATTTTACCACTAAAATTTAAATTTTATTAATTTTTGCCACTAACTCTTATTTTTTAGTTAAACTCTTATTTTAAATTTATATTGAATTTTTATTTTTTTAAATTACAAATATCTTCATTTAACTTAACGAGTAAATATAATTCTTGACTTTCCTTTCTCATCATCTAAACAAAAGCACAATAAACAAATTGTCAAAAAGAAACCCAAATCCAATAGTTGGGAGATTCAAAAGCTTTCTCCAATAATGTGTTTCTTCTATAAGAAACAATGCTTATAAGCAGCTTGTCAAAGCTCAAAATCTATTTAGTCCTATGTCATACATCCAATGTCATTTGTATATATGCTCCCTCACATCAGCACAAAACACAAGACTCAATATGAAGCATACATGAGAAGAAAACAGTTGGATTGAGTTAATGAAGTACATGCATCTTATGTGTTTTTCTTTCTCAGGGAAAACCTTTCGAGAAAAAAGAAAGTAGAAAAGGAATTAAAAAAATGTTGGTGAAACATTTGAGGAACATGCAAACAAGGTATCCTACAGCTAGTAGTGGTGATGAAATACTCTGCAACAAAATCAGCGCATCTTATAGAATTGAACTCTCGAAACCACACATCGTCGTCCGCTCAATGAATATTTAACCATTATATCAACGTCTCGGGGATTCTTCTTGTTTGGTGCAACAGTCATGCTCCCAATTATTGTCTCCCCTTTACAGATGGTTAACACATCCTCTAGATATAGGACTGTTTGCTTCCAATGGGTAGCTCGCGATCTTGGTCCTGCATTTTGTATTTGCCATTAGCCAAGGCAAAGTTCTTCTAGGCTGGCTTGCTGATTTCTATTCTTAGATAAAATGGAAAGGACAAAGGATGGAGAATTTTGATGTAGATACAAACCTGTAGAAAAACCCATCAATTTGTGGCATTTGGTAAACGAAACATCAAAATATGCAACGAAAGCATGGATGTAATCATCACGCTCTGCAATAAGCTTGAAAGGTGCAGTGAAAGAAGCATCCCCAAGAACCATCTTAGAAATATCCATTGTCTGAAACCAGAAAACCAAAATAAATAATTCAGTTGTACTCCAAACACATTATTTTGTAAAATAATTTCCAATAAGTGTTCATATATATAGATACCCAATGATATATACATACATACAGGAATATGCTTGTGTATTTTCTCACCTTGAGAAGGTGGCAATTTGTTACAATTTGTTTCTGGTCAACCGTGTCAACAAGAGGTTCCATCATAGCTTGCTTTTTTATACAACTCATGTCAAAGCCATAAACATTATTCCAAACTGTAGCAAGATGATGCCATGTAGAAAAGATGGGGTATATATAAGAATACAAAAAGTTGAATTGCAATGAAACACAATAGAAAAACTCGTTGAAAGTTATACAAATACATATGAACATGAATACCTAGATTTATATCAATTTAGCAGTCTGTTATACTCACATTCGATCTTGTCGTCTTTGTACTCGGCATCCTCAATTGCTGTCAAGTAAAGAGAAGCTTCATCTGGTAGCACAACTCCATCATCAACCTGACACGGGTGAAGGAATAAGAACTTTGATTGTAAAGAATGTAGCTTATAAGAACCCAACAAAAGTTTTGCTTTGATGAGCAAGAGTAAAAATAAATTTAAAAGGCCCAGCCCGTTCACCACACGAAATAATAAGGAAGTAAACTGCTCAAGAGAGCTTGACATGATGATGGAGTTAAAATCTCAATCAATTAACAGTTATAGCAGGGATCTAAGCTACTTTCTGCAAATCATAGCATGCAACAGAGAATTTAACTAACAAAGTAGCTAGCTGCCCCCAACCACACGAAGCAATACAAGAAGACACAACAATTTTAAAAACTTCACCATCAGGCAAGCCATTTGTTTCAACAACTTGTTTAGCCATGTCAGCCATATGGGAGCATTCAACCTAGGAAAGGGAAAAATATGAACAGCATTTGACAAATAAGAGATAGACGCCAGGAGTGTAAGAATTTAGAACAAACAGAATCCGGCAAACATTTCACTCGGAACTGATTGATGATATAATTGAATTATTGAATCCAATCACAGAGAACTATTTACCTAATGAACTAATCCTACTACAGCTGCTAGCTTAACTACTCTTGAACAATAAACACCAAACAGGTCCAAACCCCAGCATTAACAAGCACAAAAAAAATATTATAGAGGGAACAAATGCCCATGGAAAGGGTAAAGAAACCTCATAAATTCATCAAGCAAACAACTCGCAACAAGAACCATTAATAAATGGTACAAATTAACTACCAAAATTGAACAACATTTTCCCAGATATTTACTCAAGCCCACATTTATTTAGACCAAACAATATAACTTTATATAGGACGCAATAGAGATGGAGAGAACCTGAAGGTTATGGGATTTGATATAGCTCCAGATATGCTTAACAGCATCGGAACGGGAAGCCTCTGGGGCTCCAAGGAATCGAGCCAAAGTAGGAGAAACAGGGGTAAGTTTAAAAATCCCAGAGGGTCGAGTGGTAGTTCGAGGAGTAGCTGGTTTTTCAGTCTTGGGTTTTGAAGCAATTTACATTGCTAATTAAAACAGAGAAAACGAGACAATTTACATTGCAATCGAGTTCCAATTTCCACCAGCAACAAAAACCTTTAAGAAATAGAAATCTACTCGGAACTTAAGCTAATTAAAATACAGGAATCCATATAAATTTGAGAGCAAAAGAGAGTTAGAAATATGAATTTACCTTTCCAGTTGCAGTAAACTCCGAAAATAAAAGGTTGAGAAGGCCAAGCGTCGATTCTATTGTAATCTTCAGCAAAAGAAAGACAGAAGGAAGAAACAGAAGACGGAAAGGGGAAGCAGGAGGGTAAAACAGGGTCTAAAACTCAAGCAGCACCTAATCTGAGAAAGAGGAACGTAATAGAAATCGGTGGATTTTGGGGATTAGGGGTGTAATGTAATAGACGGATATTAGCCAATACCCTGAACCAAACAGAGGATTGAAGTGGGATTAAATGGGGCCCACCGATTAGGGGTGTATTGGCATAACCAATACACCCAACCAAACATGGTGTAAGTCTCTTCAATTTTACTGCTTGCATTGTGTACATAAATAGCATTATATTCTTATACAATGATTCATTGGAATCTAATTCTGTTAATATATTTGATCCTTTGTTAAACATTGTTGCTGTAAACTGTTTATGTACTTTGGAAGGACTCAATGAAAGTCCACTTTTTGACCAACTTAGGGGTATGTATTGCTTGTTCAGGCTTTTTTTGTTTTGGGTTATTTGTATGTACAATCAACGATGAGTCGTCTGCAGAAATGGGTGAAAAAGATTTGGTGTGAGAAAGGGGACGTAGGACAGCCCTTTCGGAGTTGACCCAAGGCCTATCTTATTATTATTATTATTATTAGTTTCTCTCTGTTTGGGTGTTTCCCCTGTTTTAGCGCCAAACCTCCTAGTTTTGCTGCTGTATATGGCTACCCATTTTCTTAGCTTTTCTTCACTCATTATCGGCCATGATGTGATTGAACTACCAATGCCTTTTTGGCCGGGTTTGTCTCTACTTCTCGTCCGAATCAGCACAAATGGCAAATATTATTTCATGCCGATTAGTGAAATTTTCAAATCCTTATGAACCATAATTAGAAACTCCACCTTGATAATTAGATAAAACTTACCTATACCTAATTTACATTTACGAGCTGGCCCTAATTAAATTGTAAAGGAAAAGGATTTGGTCCATTCAAAATGTCAAACCTTCCTCGCTAAAATCTAGCATTCATTGTTGAAAAGCACATTGTTAAGATAAGAAAGTTGTTTGATTCCCACGTATTGATCATATACATCATCTTCTTAGAATAATTTCAGCAGGGTACCAATTGTAGCCTTTCTTTATCATTTCACTGTCCACATTTAAAAAAAAAATCCGTGTTTTGGATTCGGCAATTCCGCTTTTTAATTTCTTGTTTTTGTGCTATATATTATCTCCCCCTTAGATATCTTTTATAATCATGGAAGGTAGGAAGAAGCCAGCTAATTATGTTAATTAGGGTGTTGGATGCAGAATTGCCGGTTGCTAAATCGTTGGAGCAGTGCAGGCTTGTACCAAACTGGCTAATCGTTTGAAAAATGCTAACTGCGTTTGCCACCCGAGTAATGTCCCCACTATATGTACCACGCAGCTGTTGCCTATGCCTTCCATCATTAATTTGCCTCAATAATGAGCATGCATGCCCACGTTCAGTAGTAATTACACCATCACAAATCGTATTTCCAGCTCAACTACGCAGATAACTAAATTATATGTATAGCTCAGTTGCTCGTATCATATAGTAGTATTTTTGCAACATCTTCTTTTTCCTTTTAAAGATGCCTCTAAAATCTAAATTTTTTGGTTTAGTTGCTCTTTCCTATATATAACTAATTTATATGATGTTATAACACTTGGTAGCTGGGTTGGCCTTTGGGGTAGAACCAACAAACTCGTTATACATATACAAGGAAGCATATCAAATACAAGCAATAAGGAAATTAATATATGTATATTTTTTGGAGTTACTAAAAAAAGCCATTAATTTCACTTGGGTTCTTCTATATAGTGATGTATAAATATTTGGTTCAATTCTTATATTTATTGCATGTTTTAAATTATTAGCTCCCCCCTAAATTGGTATAAACTATAAAGTAAAAATAAATGGAAAAGTAAGGTTATGTTTGATAAAATGAAAAATCAAGTGTTGAAAAAATAAATATAAAAAAATTGAGTGTTTATTTAAATTATAAAATCTATTTGGTATGAATATAATTAGATTTTTTAATATATAATCTTAAATGAAATAGAATAGAATAAAATAAAAATAATAAAAATTATTCTATTTATCATTTTTCACATTTTTTTAAAAATAGTTCTATCCTATTAAAAAATTAAATTGTTAAAAATATTAATTTTTAATTGATTGGTCAATATAAATTTAATTATCTTATTCCGTGTAGACTTGTACCTCAAAGATTTTTTAGTAGCATTTCATCTCTTTTTCGTTTCTTTTTCCTCTTAAATTGCTTTGCATTTTCTTTCTCCAAAAAAAAAAAAAAGCAGTAAAGTTGCTTTGTATTTTTGTTGTATGGAATCATTGAAAATTAAACACACCATACAGATGGGCTGTTAGATATACCTTTTTTTTTTTAAATATTCCTAGAAAAGAAGCAAAGTTTGCACATCCTAGCTGTCTATAATAATAATATCACATTAAAAGATAAATTAAGTTGCAAAATAATACTTAATTTCATCAGTCGGAGTTTTTATTTTCTAAGTCAAGTTTTATTAATCAAAGTGAAACATACTCATAGTAACAAAAGCTAGGAAAGTAACGGTCAACACACCTAAAAATCTCCTCCCATACAACCCGAGTCACAAAAAACACCTAAAGCAAATTGCAATCACCCTATATACATGATCAACAGCTCCACGTCCACGATAAACTCAAATCCCTCAGTCGACAGAAACCCAAGTCAAATAGATATAGTTCTTTTAAAATAAAGCATTTGTCCAGAGTGAGGAAGCCGTGCATCAACTACGACATCACAAGAACTCAATCTCAAGATTCCAATAAGACTTCTCAAACATCAGCATCTAATGATTCACAGGATGATAGACTGAATTCTTTTAAAATTAAATTTCTTAACGTCTGCTTTAGAGGAGTATGAACGGGCTGTTATTCTTGGCTAGAGAAGCCGATGGGTATGTAAGACAATAAACATACTATGAGAGTGCCGGAACCGATGTTTAAGTTAATGAAGGTGAAAGACCTTTTCGGAAAAGACTTCAAGCAGAGTAATAGTAGCTAGAGTTAAGTAAGGATGTCCTTGAAGTGGGTATATACCTAGTTATTTATATCTCGGGCTCCTTGGTATCGTTAGACTAGGACCAAGACATTCCTCCTATGTGATTTGGCTAAGATTGTTGACCTTTTTCCTATGGGATTGTCAAGCTCATTTGTTAATCCCACTCCTTGACCTATGACAGTCCTCCACTTCATTTGTTGATCCTACTCCTGGATCTATGATAATGGTTGTTTATAGTCTGACATATCGTGGGAGGCTTGATCTTCTTGAGTATATAGATATATATTGGTTTGATGCTTATTCTCTTGAACCTTAAATTTATTTTCTTGAGTTGATATAATACAACTTTAAGGTTATAATGATAAAAACAAAAACACATATTCAAATAAAAAATGAAAATTTAACTTAATTATTCAATATTTTAAGTGGAAAAAATATTTGGACCCAAATACAAATTCAAGTTTGGACCAATTTTTGACCACTCACATTTCTACCAAACATGAAAAACAAAAACATTAAAAACTTAGCTGAACTAGTCCAACAGCTTTGTACCTCAATTAAAGTTTCAGTTATAATTTCATTACAATGAAGAATAAGCAAGAACAATCAGGCATGGAGCCTGGCGCAGGTCTGCACCCCAGCAACTAGAACTGGCCATATCAAACCAAAAAAAGAGGACTCAAAGACAGTATCCCTAAACCATAACTATTTCCCTATATTTATATTCATAAATATAATATGCCATATGATTTAAATGTAAAACAACCCAAGAGCACAAAAGAAAATATAAAATAAAATAAGGTTAATAAAGCAAACATTACCTTAAATGAAAAGAAGATCAGCAAGAGCAGGTAGATAATTTTTTCATCTCACTTATTTCTAAATCAGGACCAGCGATGACCTCAATCTTAGATCCTTTCAACGCGGTGGCGTGATCAGCACCGTTGAGTTTTCCATTCCCACATTCCAAGGATTTTTTACAAAGCACACCGTAAATCTCACCCAGCAGCTTGAAAAAAGCTTTATCCACATTGTCACCGCTAAGAGCGGACGTCTCGGCGAAGAATAGGCCCTGATCCTCTGCGAACTCAACAGCGTCTTCAGTTGGAACGGCTCTGAGGTCCACTAGATCAGCTTTGTTCCCAATGAGCATGATGGCGATGGAACTGTCGGCGTGGGCACGTAGTTCTTCCACCCATCTGGCCACGTGATCGAAGCTCTGCCGCTTGGTGATGTCGTACACTAGCATTGCCCCCAAGGCACCTCTATAATACGCACTTGTAACTGCTCGGTACCTGCCCGCCCACACCCAATTGCGAAATGCAAAAACATTGGCTTCAAAAATAACTGGATAGTTTCACACTTTTTCGTTTATGGATTTTAGATTTTAGCCAGCATTGGTAAATTATGCGATTGTAGCAGTGCAGTGGATAAGTTGTTGGGTTAGCTGATATTTTAATATTAATTTTAACTATTTTATTTTATAACTACAAGTGTGGTAAGAATTAGAATAGTTAGTTTAATGATTAGA
Organism: Gossypium hirsutum; assembly: GCF_007990345.1. Taxonomy (NCBI): domain Eukaryota; kingdom Viridiplantae; phylum Streptophyta; class Magnoliopsida; order Malvales; family Malvaceae; genus Gossypium; species Gossypium hirsutum. The sequence goes on along the minus strand of NC_053447.1, from coordinate 9,301,619 downwards.
TGGCTAATCCACCGACCGCAATAACTTCTTCTGCTCCTTTGCATGTAATGTAGTGAACTACATTTTAATTTTGATAAGAAGCTATATTCAAAGGAATCCAGCTAGTTTTGGACTGAAATTAAGCTTTGTTTTTCACTGGTCAAAAGCAGCCCAAGATTCCTAGTGGTGTGGCCAGTGGCGGGCCAAACCACCGAAATCAACGAGATTATGAATTGAATTAATTCCTAGTAGTGTAGAGTAGGTAATCTGATGACCTCACTTGGCCATCAATTTCCCTTGAATTAAATATCCGATCCACATTCTCATTGAGAATGCAAGGATAATCCTGCTAAAAGTGATCCAATTAGCCTTCATATTTTTCACCATGATGCAACCACATATCTTTTTGCCCTTTGTTTGTTTACTTGAAAAAGAGACAAAATTAGTGAATCACACCATTCCCGTTAAAATATTCAACTATATGAGATTACAGCAATCTAAAATTCGGGGCAAGTGCGGTCCCAAATGTAAAATTTCATCCCAAGATAAATTATGTTTTCTTGCAGGCTGTAGCATTTGAAAATGCCATCTCTGAACTCACCAGATTGATTATTATATGTATTAACTTAAAGAAATCTGTGTTACAGAATCTCAAAGTCAGAGATCCTACACTACAGGTACAGGGAAAAAGGAGGAAAGAAGCTAACCTTTCTTGGCCAGCGGTATCCCAGATCTGTGCTTTGATGACTTTGCTCTTAATGGTAACCGTCCTGGTCTGGAACTCAACCCCAATGGTGGACTTGGAATCAAAGCAAAACTCGTTCTTGGTAAACCTGGACAGAATCTGAGTCTTGCCAACAGCCGAGTCACCGATCACCACCACTTTGAACACGTAATCTATTTTCTCAGGCGCATGTTCTTGATGATTCTCAACCTCAACACCATTCATCTCTTCATTCATTTTCACTCCTCACTTCTTACTACCTATCAACCACTACAGCCAACAAAAAAACTGACACAGACCCCTTCTCTTGCTAGTGATGCTAGTGTTTATAATTAAATAGGAAGCTTCAATTTGGCATTGTTCTTGGCCTCTAGTGGTGGAGGGTCAGTGGGAGTAAGTAAAGAGACAGAGGCAGGGCAAAAGATGTATCAGACAAGACTGGTATGCAAGGGTTGTAGTCACACCACTCACTGATAAAAAAGAAAGTTATGGCAATACGGTCCTGTCCTTATCTCTCTATTAATGGCTTATAGTGAGTGTACGATCGTTGTTTTTATTATTAATTTACTTAAGAGAATGATGGAGGGAGCATAAGCTAACCATTCGGCAGAAAAGCCATATTTATATTAATCTTTATTTTTGCTTAATGGGGGCATTGGGATCTTTTAAACTGGACACACTCAACAATGATCTCGTAATTCCCGGCATCATCTCCGGATGAAAGCTAACTGTTCTCACTTAGTTAAAGTGCTTTGGCAAAAGTTAATTGATGCAAAAGGTGTTTGCCTTGTTCCTTGAAAACCTAATCAATGAAATTTTTTTAAACCTTGGTTTAGGGTAACTAGTAGCTTAATTCCCAAGCATCCTTGTCATTTCATAACTACGGCTCATCTCATGTTGTGTAGATGATTAAGAGTGCCTGAGATGATCAAAGCAAATATGGGGGTCTAGCTGAAAAAACCAGGCCATGTAAGCAAGTTAGCATTGAAGGAGAGGGTAGGGCCAATAGCAGATCAACCAACCATTTTCTTGATCCCAATTTAATACATTCGAGGTACCAAAAAAAAATATGGGAGGGGTTGTTGTTCCTTTTCTCAGTTTAATAATTTAATAGGCTTCAAATCTTCAAGTCTTGAATTATTTTGCTGAGATCCTGTCATGGTCCATCTGATAGCATTGCGATTTTATACAACTAAATTTGGGTGCTAAATTATTATTCCATGTGTACATAGTTAAAGCATGGCAATAAGCAACGTAAAGGAAGTGAAGGTTCTAAAAACTTTGGCCTTTGTAGACCTTCCAATGTTTTGCACCGACAAAGCTTCAGCACAGTAGATTCCCAAGAACAAATGATGAAAGAAAAGACCCCTCTCTTCCTGTTGCCCACTGACAGAAATTCTCTTGCATCAATTACTAAAATTAAATGGATGTGCATTTATCATCTAAAAGATTCCGACCCAAAACAGTTCATTACATTATTATTATTTGTGCAAAGCTTATCAGCTATAATTGCAGTTGTTAGTACTATTAAAACGACATTGTTATGGTCGCATTGTAAGAAATGAAGGTACAGGAAAAAGAAGAGATCTTGATCCTCCTGAAACAATGAACGAGGGGCCACCAGTTATATGCAGTCCAAATAATGTTGCTTCTTTAGGATCCCAATTGAAGCTTTTGGAGCTGGGTCCGGTCAGGAGATACCTCAAACAATGGACAAAAGGCAGACTACAATTGGTGGATTTTGTAAAAATGTATGCTCTTGATTTTGATCTCATCGTTTTGGGCTACCCATATACCTTTTAGGGGTTTTATAGGCCTAAATGAGAAAGAAAGAGGTGTACTGAAACGGACCTGATTCACGAGCTTTGGTAACCAAGAGATGTGTTTGCCTTCAGCAGAATTTAAGTATCTGAACTATATCTATCTTTTTCTCTTATAGTATCTATTTTTTTTTTGTCCAACTATATATTTGAAATATTATTTTCATCCTGGTTTATTCTAATAAAAGTTACTAATAAGAACATGGCACATTCTTGATAACATGGGTAATTTTTGAAGTGAAATGAGACAAAAATGTTAATTTAAATACCAAAATTCGAAGACAAAATATGATTTAAGCCTTTTAGCTTCAACCCAAACTCTGAATTATGAAGACATGAAACCAAAATCGCAACAGTGGGTTGTTTGATTCAGTTCTTACCTCGTATTCAAGTTATTTCAATGTTATTCAAGGTTGAAACTTTTGAGGGTATCAGCTATCTAGCACCATAGTATGTATTAAACTAGACAAATAATTAAGATAAGCATTAGTCATACATGGAATCCAGTGTAATTGCAACATATGGAACTAACATATTCAACAGTAGGAGCCCAATGTTCTCCAGGTTGTCCAAAAATACAACTTGAAAGGAAGACTAGTTAGGGGAGTTAAACTGCATCATTTTGTTAATGTTAACGAATAAACTTTACTACTGCGTTTCTTTTAGATGCTAAAACATCGGCCAAAAAGAAATGAGCTAAGAATACAATTTAACATGGTACCAGTATTTCCCTTACATCTTTCAGTATAGCCTTTGGTAAATCTCTTCACCAAATTGTAACCTGATGCTGCTTTATGCTGTTTTCTCCTTTACTCTGTATCTTTGACTCCTTCCAACAAATTTAAGAATCTCATCAATAAGTATTACGGGTACTGAGACCAGAATCACCAAGAACCATTCATTCAAACTCAATGGAGCAACAGCGAATATATCTGCCAAGAATGGAACGTAGAGTATAAGGCAATGGAGTCCAAATGAGACTGACATGGCCACCAAAAGCCAAGGGTTCCTCCAAGGTGGCAACATAAGCAGGCTGCTGTCTTCAGAAAGCGCGTTCAGGGAATTGAACATTTCAATAGCTACTAACACCGACAATGACAGAGTCATTGCCTTCACTTTACCAGCGGTGAAGTAGTCACATGGGTTTGAGAAAGTGATCAGTTGGCCTCCACCAACCATATATGGAGCCACAGTGAAATTTGACCATGTGGAGCACTCTCCCCAGTTATGAAGCTGAGACAGTTCAACTAGTGTGTGCCCATCACTCACAAGGTTGATACCCATAAAAGAAGCCCGAGTGTACCACAAGATGAAGATGCCAACAGTTGCTATGCCCACATATGAACCTATTATCTGCAATTGAACAAGATGCAAAACAGTAGTCAATTTCAGGGTTACTGGTTTCCTAATAAAAAAACATAGGTTCGTGGATAAATGCATCCATCTTTGAATTGAGATAGCACAAGTAGTTAATAGCCTCTATTACTCTTGACAATGTCAAAAAAAAAACACTAAGACTATCAGCACTACTGCAATGGATGCTTGCTGACTGGTAAATGACATGAGAACACTGTTCCAAGAAGGAAAGGAAATTGGGACGCATTAAAACTATTGTGATGCCATCAAAGAGAGAGGGATTATTGGAAAACAATATTCAATATACAAGATAAAAGATAATATTATGTCAAGAAGGATGGTTCTCCTTAACCATTTAACCGTTTAAGATTTCTTAACTTTTCTTGCCTACCTTTTAGTAGGCTTAAAGATATCATAATATTACCCAGAGAAGTCCAAGAGGAAGGATCAATACTAACCAAGTAACGGAAGAGGACCCAAGAGTTAATGAGAGCATCATCACTTCTGCGTGGTGGCTTGTGCATTATCCCAATATCTGGAGGATTAAACCCAAGAGCTGTTGCAGGAGGACCATCAGTAACCAAATTCACCCATAAAAGTTGCACAGGTATCATACATTCTGGTAACCCCAAAGCAGCAGTCAAGAATATGGATATTACTTCTCCAACATTGGATGATATCATGTACCTGTGAATTTTTAAATGAATAAATAAGGCATTTCTTAATTGTTCAAGGGAAATCAGTAGAGCTAATCAACATGCCTTATGAAAGCTTTCATATTGTTATAAATTGAGCGACCCTCAGCAACAGCTGAAACAATGGTGCTAAAGTTGTCATCCGCCAAAACCATATCAGAAGCTTCTTTGGCGACCTGGAGCATTGAACAATGAGCATGTTTAATCTAAAAGTCTACAAGAATCAAGATTCCAATTCCAAGCATAAGAAACAAGGTAATATATTAACCTCTGTTCCAGTTATGCCCATTGCAATTCCAATGTCAGCCAGTTTGAGAGCAGGTGCATCATTCACACCATCTCCAGTCATTGCGACGATTTCCCCCATCTCTTTTAGCATCCTAACAATTTCTTGCTTATGCCTAGGCTCAGCACGAGAGAATACCTTCCCCCCTGGCTTTGACAAAGTTTCGATTTGTTGGGAAGGGGAAAGAGCCATGAACTCTTTACCAGTAAAACTTTTCCCTCTAAGATCCTCTCCGTCAGAAAATAATTTAATTTCACGACAGATAGCCTCAGCTGTGGATTTATTATCTCCAGTTATCACCATAACTCTAATCCCCGCTCCTTTACAATCTTCAATTGCTTTGTGAACTTCATCTCGTGGAGGATCCTATAAAATGGATATGGCAAATGACATCTCCAGAAATCATTAAGTTGAAATTTTATTAACTAAAATGAGAAACAAAAGCTGTTATAATATGCTTACCCTCAGACCAACAACCCCTACAAAAACCAAGTCATTTTCAATGGAACAGTAGCAAGCTGGATCAAGTAACTTCTTATGAGCAGGATGATTCTCAGAATAGTAGTCTGAAAATTCTCCCAGGTCCTCTTTATATGCCAATCCTAAGCATCGCAATCCCTTTGAACTCATCTCTGTTTGTCTTGAAAGCAATAGTTGCCTACAAGGTTCATCCATAGGAGCAAGAGATCCATCTGCAAGTTGCACATGTGTGCTACGCTCCAGTAAACTCTCAACTGCGCCCTACAGGCAATGAGCATTGATTTAAAATCAAAGAAAGGGCATAACAAATCATTTATAATATTAAAAATGTGAAAACTTAAATAATGGTTGATAGCCGCGGGTGCTCTCCAAAGAGGTAAATGGTTGGCCATGAAATGTGGTCCATTCCCATGGGTGCGAATTGAACCCCCAACCTCATGATTAAGGGATGAGGTGAGCAACCACCACACCACGGTTTATAATTCCTTTTTTTTAATTAATTATTTGGGAGAGTTATGTGATTCAAAACTATATTGACTTTAAGAACTGTCCAGAGCAGAAAACAAACAGCAGAAAAGTCAGTTCTTTTAAGTTTTAACTCAAGCAGCAACTCATCAACAAACACCAGAAAACAAGCAGTTGCTGTTTTGTGAGTTCTGCCAACACTGAATGAAAAAAATACGACAGTCACCTTGGCAAGTAGTCGGTTTTGCCCAGCAGCCTCTCTGACAATAATGCTACTAGACTTTCGTACACGATCAAACTCCAATGTTGCAACCCTTTTTGACCTTTTGATCCACCACTCACAGCAACCTATATTTCACTATATATCATAAATCAAAGTGCAATAGAATGCCTGACAAGTAACATACAAAGAACTAGAAAGCTTTCAGCTCACCTAGTTTAACTGTGCTTCGGTCAATCAAATAGTTTGCAACAAGTTCTGAGTCCCGGATTTTGCTTCTCATCTTGGCATCTGGGACTCCCATCTTCTCAGCCAAAACCTTCAAAGCTGCTTCTGTTGGCAAACCTGTAGCTCGGAAGAGACGACCATCACAGAAAATCCCAGCATCATTACAAACCGCACATATTTCTGCCATGACTTGTAAGTTAGCATCCATATTGTAGCAAGTCCAATCAACAATTCCACCATCCTTAGGATCATAGGTTGTGCCTTTGACATGGAAAATACGAGAAGTGGTGGTTTTCCCACCAAGGGTAAAGAACTCTGCAACAGACATTTGATTCGTGGTCAAAGTCCCAGTTTTATCCGAGCAAATCACAGTAGTGCATCCTAAGGTTTCAACACTAGGAAGCTTCCGTACAATTGCATTCTTCTGAGCCATTTTTCTAGTACCAAGAGCTAAAGAGGTTGTGATTACAGCAGGAAGGCCTTCTGGAATTGCAGCCACTGCAAGGGCAACAGCTATCTTGAAATAATAAGTGCATTTCTCAAAAGAAAAACGAAAATTTGCAGGCCATCCGTCCACCATATCGTATGAGAGGAAGTTTTTGTAATTGATAAGCCACACAATGAGACAAACAATCCCAATTGCAGTTGTAAGCCTGCTCCCGAATTCATCCAACTTCTTCTTCAAAGGTGTGTCACTCTCTTCTAAAGAGGCCTCGTGTATTTGCCTCTGTATTTTCCCAATCTCAGTGTTCATTCCAGTGCAAACAACGATACAGACACAGCAACCATTCACCACAGTCGTGCCTGCGAAAACTATATTTTCTTTTGCCTGCAACTCACATTCCTTCTGAAATATAGGACTAGTACCTTTCAGAACAGGCATTGCCTCTCCAGTTAGTGCACTTTGCTCTAATCTCAAGGTTGATGTTTTCAGAGCTGCTATTCTCATATCAGCAGGAACTTTATCACCAACCTGCAATTCCACTATGTCCCCGGGGACAAGCTCCCGAGCTGGCAAGTCTGGTACAAGGAACCCATCTCTTAATACCTTCCCAGATTCACATTGCATCTCCTTAAGGGCCTCAAGTGCCTTCTCAGCATTAGTCTCTTGCCATACTCCAACAATGGCATTAAGGAATAAAATCAATACAATCACAAAAGGCTCAACGTAGGCCTCGAAACCGGACTCCTCAGATTCACTTCCATGCATATATGCTAAAAGAAAAGATATAAAAGCTGCAACAAGGAGTATCTTTACAAGCATGTCATCAAATTGTTCTAATACAAGCAGCCATAAGGGCTTCCCTTTCTCTTTGGCAAGCTCATTCCAACCATACTTCTCGCGCTGCTTTTCCACTTTGTAACTGCTTAAACCCTTGTCTAGTCTTACATCGTACTCTTTTAAACAATGCTCAACAGACCATGACCACGCAGGAAATGCTCTCTCCTCCATTGAATCCTCAGCCTTGGTTATCACCCCAAAGTACAAATTCCTTCAATTTTGCCTCAAACCCTTATAGTTTTCTTTCAAAACAGGAAAAAAAATGAAGCTTGAACTACAACTAGGTAAGAAGAAAGAGACTAAAAAAAAAAGAAAACAACTTTGCACTAATAGCAATTAAACAAAGATATAAACGAAGGTTGAAACGTTAGTGCTAAAACAGAACAGAAACCCAGCATTAACTTCATTCAAGGAGCATGAAATTTTGTCCAATTACAGTATAAAGAGAGGTATCAATTACCCA